>NW_024582532.1:445572-801406 GCF_018398535.1 Haplochromis burtoni | reverse complement strand
GTGCAGCCCTAGTATTAGGCACAGTCACTATGTGAAGGTTTATCAGCAAAAGTGACTTAAATACAAGCTTTACTAAGTAGCTGTTTACTTGCAATGCATTCAGACTTACTTAGATTGGCTTCAGTCACAGCTGCTTTCCCACAAAGAGAAAAATCTTGACCCTCCTCCATTGTATGCTGTTTTAAAAGAGACAGAGATGAAATTCTTCAGTCCTCAGCCTACAGAAGACGACGCTTTCAAGACAAAAACTGGATGGATAATGCATGACAAATCAGCATGATTAAGATCTGACAGACCAAACAAAATAACAGTGGACGAGAACGTTTCCCTGCTTTTACAATGACAAATTTGTCCTAAATTTGTATGAAGATGAATGACTGAAACTAAACAGTTAAAACTGTAGCTGATATTTCAAAATGTTATGATCTTAATAATAATTATTTACGTTTTTCTTGCACATTTTTTATCTTCCCCTACTAAAACCCATAAAGAGTAATAGTTCTAATACATCACAGTGAGAAAAAGTGCATCATGGCACAAACAACAAGTAACAACCATTTCCTTATTGCGTCAAGTCGTTTTATTTTATGTTTTGTATTTTCATAAAATGTCTTGGATCCAGGCCATGTCAAATTTCTCTGAAAAAAATCACATTAGTGTTAAAAATTTCAGGTCCCTACTGTCATTAGTTTTCATCTTTTCAGAGGGAATTTGAAATTTCACTATCTGGAAAACTACTTGAGCACGGCCCTTCGAATATTTAGGGTACTATGGCTCAACACCACTACCTTCATCCATTAAAATGCTTTTTTCAGAAAACTATTATTTCAGAATGGACCTGAAATTTGACATAACTCTCATAAAGATGAAAATATTTGGCCTGAGTTTTTTCAGACAAATGTGAGACTTTGCTTTAAGCATCTGCAAAGAAACAACACTGACACTCTGTATTCCCTAAAAAAGAAAACAAGTTGTTTATATTTTATTCTCATTATAATAAAATTTCATGTTACTAAATTGAATCTTTTCAGTTAATCAATCAGACTGATTACTAACAATCTGACTTTCAAACAAAACACATTAAATTCTTTGTTTTTACAAAATTACATTTTCACACAGAGAAACAGTTTACTTTTCACTTGTAAGAACTGCATATATCAGCAACTACATTTCTAATATGTCTGTATTTTATCAAGCATATGCCCAGTTCATGTGTTCATCTGTGATTCAATCCCCCATCTCTTTGTATGTTGTCTCAACCAGACGTTCCTGTAATTTTAAAGTGATTTTCAACACTACCAGGCTTTCTGAAGCTCTTTCAAAGTGTTTCTTTGGACACTGGGAGCATTTTCATCCATTTCTGTACCACCTTCAGAGTATTTTTGTTTTCAAGCCATTTAGCTTAATTATTGAATTATTTGAGTATAAAAACAAACCTAAGTGAAGCGATGACAGCATGTTTATACATATCAGACTACTTATTAGCAGCCTGTCACAAAACATATTATGTGTTGTCATTTAGTTTTAGTTTGTTTGAGCTTATGAAAAATGACAATGATAGCACAGTCTGACAGACATATAATAGTATTTTTGGATGAACAAGGTGATTCCAAAAGAGCTGTTGTCCAAACATATATGCTGAGATATAGTACATCTCAATGGTGTGTAGGGCTGGGCCATATTATACCGTTCACGGTAATACCGGTATAATGTTAGGCAACGATAGGAAAATGAAATATCGCGATAGAACATGAGTAAAACGCACATGCGCAGTGCCTTTGTTTTCATACCTACTTGGCCGATTGTTGAGTGAAACAGATGAACCAGAATTGGTTTGTAAAAATGGTGCAACTTCAGTGATGTGGAACTGGTTTGGTGTTTGTCCGTCAGATACACGACAAAGCACATTTTTTTGCAGAACATGCAAGCGGCCGTCGGACTAAGATGCTCTTAAATCTGGGAGTAATCTGGGTCCTAAACTCCGTATGCTTCAGGTCAAATGAACACTGCAGCATCACTAAGAGTTAAAAACTGTCTAAATTCTTTCATCTTTAATAAAACGATCAGCATTGCTGCTTTACCAGGTGTAACTATGAAGTTTAACTTCCAGGCATCCATGAAAACAAAATTTATTACATTTAACGGAGTTAGAAGCTAGCAGGAAGCTAGCGGAAGTTAGCTCGCTAGTTTCGCTAGTTACCTAAGCATGATATTGCATGTTCTGACTGAGAGATTTCTGAAAAAAATCAAACGTACAGCTCTGCTATCACTTCCAACATAAATGAAGACAGGAAACTAAACAGCAGTGACGTTTGTAGGGTTACTGAAGTTGGGCTAGCTGGTATATAATGATGTGCTACGTGATCGCTAGCGACACAGCTATGTTAGCATAACATAAACAGTGAAGCTGGAGGACAAACACTAACACTTTTCCACTTATAAAAGTTAACGTTAAGGTTCCTCATGGTTAGAGACAAATGCAATCGCATGGCAGGATGCTGTAAAAGGACCAATCTTCAGTCAGGAGAACAACTGAGATAATCCATCCACAATACGAGGTTAGTCATTAATATACTGCAACAACATGGGAATAGAGCAGCTGCCAGAGAATTCAACATTAATGAATCAATGGTACAGAAGTGGAGGAAGCAAGAAGAATGAGTTTAATAAAGTTTGATTTATCTGACTGCTTTGTTTCGCTTAATGTGCCTTATAATCCCGTGCACCTTATGGTCCGAAAAATGCGTACTGCACACTGCAGTTTAATGTTGCAAAGCACCTCTTTTTAACTTCAGTGGATATTATACATGGTTATGCTCAGGATATGTCAGCCCATTTCTACTGGAAATGCCTTTTGGTTAAACTTTCAGCGAGGAATTTGCATTTGCACTGTTACATTTTTATAAAGCTTTAATGTACATAAAAACCAGCTTCTTGTTTAAGTGAAAATAAATGATAGGTTGTCTTTTTGCGCTAGTAATGTTGTGGAGTTGTATTTTGTCTCGCATCAATTATATCGTCAGTTATATCGTTATCGCAAATTTTCAAATATATATCGTGATAAATATTTTTGGCCATATCGCCCTGCTCTAATGGTGTGCATTGTGTCTTTAATAAATCTGAGGAAGCTGGATCTTGTCAAAACTGATAGAATGCACACAGATTTTTACCACAATGCGATACAATTTGGAAAGCATCTGATTGGCTACAACTTCATTTTTCAGCATGACAATGATCCCTGTCAATGTAGTAAAAGCACACCTGGATAGAAAAGCACACAACTGAACACTATCAGTCACAGGCTGACCTCAACATCACTGAAGCAGTGTGGGATGATATTGGCAGAGAACGGAACAAAGAGCAAGCAACTTCCAAAGAAAACCTTTGAATGCCCTTCAAGAAGCCTGGAGAAGATTTCTTAAAGAAATGACAATAAAGCATGTCTAAAACAATCAAGGCTGCACTGAAGAATATAGATGGTCCTATCAAACATTGACTTTCAAACTTGTTAGAATTGTAGAAACTCAGTTTTTACCTTGTATATTACATTTCCACATATGTTTACATATGTTACAGTGATTTGTTGTACCCAGCCATTACCCATTTTTCTAAATATAGCTGGTACTAGTAAAAAATTTAATGTTACAAAAGTGTGTGACATATATTCTAACTAGTTAAAATTTCAAAACGACATATTCATAGTTGAATTTTTACTTCTCAAATAACATTTAATGATCTACAGTAAACACTGTTTTCAGGAGCAACTTAAGTGATCATCATAATTATTTTTAACTGATTAAAACTGAATTAAAGAGAACTACAACTAGTCTAAAGTAGGTAACAAACATGTAAATTATAAAATAAAAATATTAAATATAAATGCCTGCAATGGTGTTTGAATACATGTCAGTTATAAGTTTTTGACTAGCTATTAAAGTTATGCAAAGACAAAGTTATTAATACCATGTTGAAAAATAAAAAAGATCTCTGGGTATCTAATTATAGATGTTACTTATCAAAGTGAATTTCTAAAAAGTTGGTCTGTAATTATAACTAGTCAAAATATAGATGAATAAATAAAATTACCATATCTATGGCTGTTAAATACTACAGGGGTGCATGTCATAGCAGATCAAACGTACAAAACAACAACTAAACATTCTGCAGAAATAATATATTTAAGTGCACTTGTATGACGAACATGTATATCACATACTAATTTATCTTGTGAGAGGGGCTAAGCTATGTAAAGAATCCTTATTGGATACTATGTGTGTTTTATTATCAGTAAACATGCCTAATTAATCCCTAACATGTATAAATACATCGAAATATGTGACTATTCCTGTGATTTAATGGCGTTATAAGCAGGTTTTTCGGGAAAAAAGGATTGTAGCTACATCTCTAAGTGAATGCTAATGCTGGACTAAATCTACATGCTAATGCTAGCCTTCTGAGCAACATGCTACTATTAGCACCTACTTTACTAGCACAAAACTAAGCATGCAAAAGTGCAATAATCCGTGATTAATACCTGAGCAGAAAGATGTGCTGGGTTCTGTAGCGTTCCCAAATAATTTGAACTGTATGCGCTGTAAATTTATGATTTAGTAGTACAAGTTCTTACCCAGAAAGAAAAACACCAGGCGCCTGGGACACGCTCCCTCTCAGAATACAGCATGAAGGGGTGGAGACCGTGCGCTGCAACGATTGGCTGGTTTTACAGAAGGCGGGCATTTGTCGAGGTCTCAACGAATCATTGCTGCGAAACGGCCGTGAAGCCCCACAGAAGAAGAAACTGGGAACGACAGATTTTCAACTTTAACTGTGTTGTTGGTTAACATGTTATCCTATAGGATGTTAGTTTTCATTGAAAAGACTGCACTTTTATATATTTATTGTTAAATTGCGTGTTTCTATGCAAATAATGATTTTAAATTTTTATTAATTTTTTCATAATGAGTAGGTGGATTTTTTTAAATGCTCTCAGTTTTGTGGGAAATGCAACTCCAAACGTAAATAAATGATTTAAAGTTTTTTTAAAAAAAATATATATTTATATTTAGTCTGCGTGGAATTGCAGCTGAATGTGTTATAACGACGGTAATATTTTGTTACTTGAAGACATTTAATAAAGTTTTTTGTTAAAAAAAAAAACCAACAACAATGCGAAGTGCATTATGGGTCCACTTATTGCAGTTGTCTTCGTGATCTAGCGGCAGGTAATGTAAAACAGCAATTTATGAATGTATTGTTTAAAAAGCATTTCTGTTAATAACATTTGTTTAATTATCGACAGGCTCTGATAATGCTTACTGCCGCCGTCGCAATGATTTCCATGCCGTATTTTGTCATATTGTGCTCCAGGGCGATTTGTGGGAACTAGCTCAGTTAACTGATGTCAGGTAGCGTTAGCTAACTCTCTAAACGATGGCTAGGTAGGTAAGAGCTTAGTAATAATAAAATGTTAATATATTGTGTTTGATCGTCATTTCTCGTGCTTCACATAAAGTCGTCGGTAGAGCCGTTTTCTGTTTGCAAACAATGAACATGCGCGCGCAGTTTTGAAGTGGAAAACTGCTTGTTAGCAAACGTGAGCAACAAATTTCTGTTAATATGGCTCATATCGTTACATAAAACTACAACAAAACTACAAATGCATTCAGTAAAATCCACCTTAGCCTCTTTCAGGATGCAGTTACTGTACCCCACATTGAAACTCCAAACAATAGAAAACAGGGACAAATTAAATAAATTACAGTTCTGCAGCGCAAAATTGGATCCTTGGCTTCATGTGGCTGTAACAACTCGGCATTGTTATAGATGTGGTCATCATTGTGATATTTGCAGAGGACAATGTGAGATGTAGTGAAGGTAGGTAGAAGGTGTAAGTGAGTTTGGAGAGGTGGAGGTATGCTCTTAAGATAAATGAAAGTCAGCAGAAGCTAGACATATCCACGTTTGTGAATGAGATGGAGACTGGTGTGATAGAGAAGTTGCAAGGTATAGAGTTAGTGAAGTTAGTGTTAGTTTAAATACCTGGGGTCAGTCATCCTAAGGACAGTGCACAAAAGAGATGAAGAAGATGGAGTGGGTGGAGATGGGGTGATTTGTGACAGAAGCATAGCAGCAAGACTTAAATGGAAGGTTTACAAGATGGTAGTGAGACCTGCTAGGATTTATGGTTTGAAGATGTTGGAGCTGAAGGTGTTAGAGTTGGAAGATTTTCTTTGGAAGGGACTAGGATGGATATCAGAGGGACAGTCATTTGGAGAACACGCTTGATAGGCAAAGCTAAAAATGGTTTGGGCATGTGCAGCGGAGGGATAGTGAATATATTTTACAAGGGATGCTGAATATGGAAATGCCAGACAGGAGGAAGACTGCAGAGGAGATCCATGGATGCATTGAAGGAGGACATACAGAAGGGTGGGTGTGACAGATGATGGTAGGGAGAGGATGAGATGGAGGCAGATGGAAGCAGGTAAAGAAGGTGACTAACATAAATAGCAACTTTCTAGATGTTTGGTCATACCACAGTAGATTTTTGTATTTATATGTTATCCCAGCTTTAACTATCATATATTGGCTTTGAATATTTCAGCTTGTGTAGAATTAATTAAAAAATCAGAAAGCCTCTTAATGTTCACTGTTCACAATACCACGTTTTGACTTACGGGCCTGTATAACAAACTTTCACTGGCCTCTACAATATTTTTAATGACCCAAAGAAGCCAATTTAATTGTTTTCAATACTGGAAGCTCTATCTTTAATAATGTAGTATAAAATAATAGTAGACTTATATTTTATAAAGTTACATCTCCCAAATAAATGGTAGCTAAAGCTGTAAAATAATTGTCATGTATAACATTATCTAGCCCTCTTTCCCTGCAGGAATCACAGCTGTTAGCCTTCGGCTATAAAATCTGCCTTTTTTAATGATCATTTCAAACTGAATAAACAGACTGCATACAGACAGCTCTGCTTTATTTAGTCGCACTTTGCAAATACTACCTGCATGAAAAAATACTAATTTGTCGGTTCATTTTTGGCCAGTGAATTGATACATGGAAACTGGCCCCAGTGGGCCACTAGTTATTTTGAACCCTGCAGCTGTAATTTGCTTACCCTTTGTTATCAAAATACATCAAATGTCTCAGTTTAAAAACAGATGTCTGTAGTCTACAGTGGGGCAAAAAAGTATTTAGTCAGCCACCGATTGTGCAAGTTCCCCCACTTAAAATGATGACAGAGGTCAGTAATTTGCACCAGAGGTACACTTCAACTGTGAGAGACAGAATGTGAAAAAAAAATCCATGAATCCACATGGTAGGATTTGTAAAGAATTTATTCGTAAATCAGGGTGGAAAATAAGTATTTGGTCACCTCAAACAAGGAAAATCTCTGGCTCTCACAGACCTGTAACGTCTTCTGTAAGAAGCTTTTCTGTCCCCCACTCGTTACCTGTATGAATGGCACCTGTTTGAACTCATCATCTGTATAAAAGACACCTGTCCACAGCCTCAAACAGTCAGACTCCAAACTCCGCCATGGCCAAGACCAAAGAGCTTTCGAAGGACACCAGGAAAAGTATTGTAGACCTGCACCAGACTGGGAAGAGTGAATCTACAATAGGCAAGCAGCTTGGTGTGAAAAAATCAACTGTGGGAGCAATCATCAGAAAATGGAAGACATACAAGACCACTGATAATCTCCCTCGATCTGGGGCTCCACGCAAGATCTCATCCCGTGGGGTCAAAATGATCATGAGAACGGTGAGCAAAGATCCCAGAACCACACGGGGGGACCTGGTGAATGACCTGCAGAGAGCTGGGACCAAAGTAACAAAGGTCACCATCAGTAACACACTACAACGGCAGGGAATCAAATCCCGCAGTGCCAGACGTGTTCCGCTGCTGAAGCCAGTGCATGTCCAGGCCCGTCTGAAGTTTGCCAGAGAGCACATGGATGATACAGCAGAGGATTGGGAGAATGTCATGTGGTCAGATGAAACCAAAGTAGAACTTTTTGGTATAAACTCAACTCGTCGTGTTTGGAGGAAGAAGAATACTGAGTTGCATCCCAAGAACACCATACCTACTGTGAAGCATGGGGGTGGAAACATCATGCTATGGGGCTGTTTTTCTGCCAAGGGGACAGGACGACTGATCCGTGTTAAGGACAGAATGAATGGGGCCATGTATCGTGAGATTTTGAGCCAAAACCTCCTTCCATCAGTGAGAACTTTGAAGATGAAACGAGGCTGGGTCTTCCAACATGACAATGATCCAAAACACACCGCCCGGGCAACAAAGGAGTGGCTCCGTAAGAAGCATTTGAAAGTCCTGGAGTGGCCTAGCCAGTCTCCAGACCTCAACCCCATAGAAAATCTGTGGCGGGAGTTGAAAGTCCGTGTTGCTCGGCGACAGCCCCAAAACATCACTGCTCTCGAGAAGATCTGCATGGAGGAATGGGCCAAAATACCAGCTACTGTGTGTGCAAACCTGGTAAAGACCTATAGTAAACGTTTGACCTCTGTTATTGCCAACAAAGGTTATGTTACAAAGTATTGAGTTGTATTTTTGTTATTGACCAAATACTTATTTTCCACCCTGATTTACGAATAAATTCTTTACAAATCCTACCATGTGGATTCATGGATTTTTTTTTTCACATTCTGTCTCTCACAGTTGAAGTGTACCTCTGGTGCAAATTACTGACCTCTGTCATCATTTTAGGTGGGGGAACTTGCACAATCGGTGGCTGACTAAATACTTTTTTGCCCCACTGTAAGTAAAGTTTACAGATGGAGCAGTATGTCACAAAAATGTATCCTCTGCAGAGGAAAACAACACATCACACCAAATCTCTTCCCCCATCTACTGACACACACCAAGCTCTTCAAGAAAGACTTTTATCAACAAACCTGTTCAACTCTGAGCATGCCAACTGTGTAGTTATTCGAACTTTTACTTTAGTGAGATTACCTATTGTGAATAGTTACAAGTGTTCTGTGTATAAAAACTCCTCATTACTTATTTGCAGAAACAGACCTGGTGCAGGATGTTTTGCATCTGTACAGCTGAGTGGGAATTTTGTGCCTAAATATTGGGAGTTCTGAACAATCAATTCTTAAGCAATCTGATATTTTATGTGCAGTCTACAATATGCAAATAGGGAGGTCAATTTAAAGTCATGTTGATACATCCTCGTTCACTTTATCTAACCATAATTTAGACGTGACTTTTACAGTTTTGTTTTTGTTGCCACTTTTCTCACTTCACTATGTGTGTTTTGTTTTACCCCCAGTGGAGATCAGATTACTCTCACAGACTTATCTTGATCTGCTTCTCATTCCAGACATTACCACCTATGAGACTATCATGCTGATAACTGGTTTTCCTGGATTTAATCTCACTGTAAACTTAAGATAGCAGCAACTATGGATGCATCTGAAGCAGAAGGCTCAACACAGAATCAGGGAAAAGAGGAAGGTGCATCATCAGCTCAAGGAGATGCTGGAGCAAGACCAAAAAAGGCATCTTTGAAAAGAGCTGCAGATGCCAAAGCAAAAAAGAAGCACAAAAAGGCTCGAGTGTCCAGACCTGCCCGGCCTGGTTATACTGTCCATCAAGGGGAAGATATGCTTCTCGTTATATCGAGTTCCACCTCCCAGTATGACGGGTCAGTGTGGACTCTTAAGAAAAAGAAGGGGAGCAAAAAGAAGAAGTTGGCAAAAGGAAAAGGAAAAGCCAGTCAGGTCAAGAAAAAGAAGCCAGTCAATGCCAAGCCCAAACTGGAAAGTAAACCAGTTAAAGAAAAAGAGGAAAAAGTCGCAAATTTGTTTATAACTCAGGAAGAAGACGACCACAGATGGGGCCACAGCCTGCCTGAGGAGGTGCTAATTAATATTTTTCAGATTGTGGTCATTCAAGAGGGAGCAGTGCCCTTTTTATGCAGGTATTGTGTCGTACATGTGATTTATTTGTAATTACACCTATGAGATTAAGACTGAAATGTTGCATACACTATTTTAATCAAAATCATTTCATGCAAGCTAATCATCTTTCACTTACTTCAATACCTTGGATATCAATCTCATAACTTAAAGTCTGAATCTCTCTACATAACCTTTATTATTATTATTATTATTAAGACTGTAAGTTATTTAACTTTATGGATAAACATTAAGAAAACCCTTCAAGGAAATTTCTTTACATGTTTGTTTTGTGCGATTGAACAGTTTAACGCATTCACATTACTATGATAGAACAAGGAGATACTCACATTTAAAAAGCTGTGTTGGATATGCATTTTTCAGCTCTACTTTGGGAAGTAAAAGTTAATGAATCCATCTTCTTCCATTTAATTCAATTCACAAATGATGACTTGTGATGAGGCTGGAGGCTATCCCAGCTGTCATTCATAGGGTCAGAGGCAGGGCACACTCTGGAAGTGTCGATAGTGTGTCACTGGGCTAACATATACAGACACTCAGTGTGAGGAAGCCAGCATACCGACCCAGAGAACCTTCTTGAGGTCAAGTGACAGTCCTAAGCACCGCACCATTTAATTCTTCCTGGTGTTTTTGGTGTAGGGTGGGGAGAGTTTGTCGTCTGTGGAACGCCGCTGCCTCCAGTCCGATCCTGTGGCACAGAGTGACTGTCGGTCACTGCTGGATTGCACCAGGGAGGAGCCAACTACCAAAAACTCAGAAGAAGATTAAGGACACTTTGGACTGGCTGGCACACAGCAGGTTTGTACTTTATTTAGCTTTTTGCTTAAGTCTTAATCATGTAAATGAATTCTAAACTGTGTTGTTTTCTAGATTCTCTCAGCTGCGAGACTTTTCTCTGTGTCACTGGACAAAGAACGTTGATTATGCATTAGAGGTAAGTCATCGAGAATTAAACATTATTTGAAAGATCTTCTCATCTGAAATGATTAGTACATTCATACACATATAAATCCACAAACAAGCTCTCCTCACACAAGTTCAAAGAAAAGAACATAAAAATCATTTCTTAATGTATTTTTAAAAATACAGTAATAGTCAAGACTTACGTTTTCTTGGCAACTGTTTTGATAATCATTGATTATTTTTCTTTGTTGGTAATAATTTGATTTCAGCTTCTCAAGCTTAGAGAGTCTAAAGTTAAAGAATATTTCTGGTGTTTGTTGGAGGCAATTTGAAGTAACTCCCTTTTATATTTTACAGTGAACATATTGATGACAACCTGTAGTGAAAAATGAACTAAGATGTCCATCATTAAATATAATCTGATCCCATAAGCCCCGTATCCCAATAGGATATTGTTTTTGTCCAGAGAGTATTTTTGATTTTCCAGCATATTGATTACATTACATTAAAAAAACCACACTGGTTGCGAATATTTTCTTCCTAGCCTGACAAGACCAGGCAAAATTTAACAAGCCTGAATACAAAATAAGTCTTAAACTGAGAAACTCCCCTTCACACACTGGTGTTTGTTCATTTTGGATCCTGTTCATACATAAATTACAGTTCACTTAAAAACAATATATAAAGGAATAAATGTTTTATTAAAATTTTGGTTTATCTGTATTATTTAATACTTAGTATGTGGCTTTTTTTGAAATCATCATCAGGTTGTGTCGCAGTACTGCCCTGATCTTTGCTCCCTCAAGCTTTCTTACTGCACAGGAGTGACAGCGGCGGCCTTCCGCAGCCTCGGTCTGCACAGCCGCTCCCTGCACAGCTTAAATCTCCAGTATTCAGAGGTACTTGGACCTGTGTAGAGATTTTCTAATAGAAGCCATGCAAAGATCTTTCACTGTGTAATGAAGTTACACAGTGCAATGAATGTGCAGTGTTTTACAGTACAGGGAACGTTTCTCTATGCTTGCTCTAAATTTAAAGTGTAACTTTAAGGGTTTGTCAAGAATTTAATGTTAAGCACTTTAAACAAGATAAGCAGATATTTATGATGAAAAATATCTCAACTGTTTTTACTTGTCTTATATTAACTATATGAGCTTTAAGGGTATTTTCCCAATGCAGATTATCATTTTTTTTTATTCATAAGAAACTTCATCCACTTTATATAGGTGATATATCATAAGGAGAGCTTTTTTCATCCAGGCATGATTGCATGTAGAGAATTTGCAGGATAACTTGCTTTTGCTGTAGTTCCAGGTTGAAGGACTCCTTGAGTATCTTGAAAACCATGGGAGCCAGATCAGGCAAATATTGTTCAGTCATGGACTAAAGAATGACAGACTTCTGGCTGCAATCACTGTAAGACTTTTCTCTCTTTGTTTGTGAAACACGTGCTACACAAAGTCAGTGCTACTGGACAAATGAGCTTAATAAATGCATAGCATTGCTTTTTGTTTTTCCAGCGGGGATGCTGTCCCGATTTGGAGATGCTGGAGGTCAACACCAAGCTTGACAGTAAAGACTGCCAGCTTCCTGTTTGCATCCAGGCACTACAGATGGCATGCCCTAAGCTCAAGGTAAAACAAAGGTCTTCTCTGTTTTAGTGTGACTACATTAGCTTTTTTACATTAAAGTTTAAACTCTTAATTAAGAAGATGAAGAAAAGCAGGCGTTTTATTA
Source organism: Haplochromis burtoni (assembly GCF_018398535.1). NCBI lineage: Eukaryota > Metazoa > Chordata > Actinopteri > Cichliformes > Cichlidae > Haplochromis > Haplochromis burtoni. The sequence continues at coordinate 788,807 of NW_024582532.1, read as the reverse complement.
ATTGTTGATTGATTGTTTATTGTTAATATTTAAATTCCAGCTTTTCAAAGACTTTTTGGATCTCTTGGTTCTTGACTGCTGGTTGAAAAAACAAGGTGCATTTGAAAATATCGTTATGAACCCTGGTTTTATATAATTTTATTTTTTAATTTTTTATTTTAAATGCTACAGAACAGTTATTTAAGTGAGCATGTTCTTCACAATTCCTGCTCCACCTTTTATTCTTGGACTCTAGTAGAATGACTTTATTTCATTGACAGTCTAAAGTAGTTCTTATTCCTCTTATACTTGGCTACTGTGCAGCATGTATGTGACAGAAAATAAGGAAACGCCCAAGTAGCACTAAAGCCAGTAGCTGTAATTTCTTATCTACTGGCACAGTTTGCACTTTGCTAAAGGTTACTTGTTCTCCCGTGATGCTTACGTACTGCTTCCCATCAGACCTTCCGAATGATGAACGTCCAACCTCTTCATAAGGGAATGCGTTTTGGTATCGACCCAACATCAGGCTTCCCATTACTGGAGGAGCTTTGTATCGCAACCACATCGTTTTCCTATTTGACCGACAGAGATTTGAGGGACATTCTCTTCGATTCCCCCAAACTGCGAGTGCTGGACCTGCGAGGCTGTTCTCGAATCACAGCGTCTGGTCTTGCAGCTTTACCCTGTCTAGGTATGTTTGTCAGGAAATTAATGCTTTTTGCTTTATGTCACCAATACCGAGCAGCTCAGTTTGGCTTTTTCAGAATGAATCTATGATGACCTGGAAGTCGGAGTCAGGACAGTTTAGTACAGTTTGTACACAAAATGTGTCTGAATTATTTGAAGGCTTCACATTTTAAAACCATTTCAAACATTTATCTGCTTTATTTTACTGTCTTGTATTTGGCAGAGCTTGAATGTTTGTTCTGGGGACAATATTTCAGCAGCCATGTTGGGCTGTCATCGCTTAAGAAAGGACTTCACACGTTGACCCAAAAATGGAGTCGAACTTTGCAACAGCTGGACATTGCACATCAGCTCTTCACTGAGGAAGACTTGGAGTTAGCAATGAGTTACCTTTGTCAAGCTGAGGCAGACACACTGCGCTCACTGAACTTGAGTGGGACCAGAATTACACCACGTGCACTCAGGTAGTTGTTTTGTACTTACCTCAGTAGCGCCGCAAATCCAAAATAACCTCTTTATTAGACAAAGTGCAACCAAAAAGAACTGAGAATTAATCAGTCGTTCCCATTCACGTCTGTGCTTTGTTTTGCAGGCCAGTCATTGGACAAATGACTGCTCTAGACTACCTCAACCTTTCATCCTGCCGCTATCTCCCAAGAGGTGTAAAGAGGATTTATCGTGGCCAAGAAGACATCCGGCAGCTGCTGGACAAATTGGAATAGCTCTCACATTCATGTGGTTCCAGAAATGAGAAACCAAGTTTACAAGGCAGACTTGAATATCTTAATGCAGGCCTCGCTGTGGGTTATATTGTCTAATCGATGTGAATATTTTGCCCTCAGGACTTTTTTTTTTTGATAGACATTTTTTCTGTCTGTTGTTGGTACGAAATTGACATTTCTGTGTTTGAATGCAAGAAGCAGTAGTTTGCAAACCTGTTACTACTGCATTAATGTCAGGTGGGGGGTTTTGTTTTTTGTTTTGACAATAACCAACACACAATGCGTGACACCTAGTACTGTATATAGATCATTTTATTTGTAAAACTAAGTATTCATTTGCGTGTATCTTTTTTTTTTAAATGTGATTTCTGTTTTTTTTTTTAATTTTTGATCAAAAATAAATGTTTAACATGTCACAAGAGAATCAGGGTTGTATTGGTCTTTATTTCCACTAGAGAGTGCTGTCCTGTCAGTATAAATTTACATTTGTCATCTTAAGGGACTGGTCATACTGGATTCATACCTTGCTTGTAGCAACATGTTTAAGAATAGCAAATACATGTAAACACATGAATGGATCTAAGTGCCTATATGATTTTTCCAATAATGTAAACATGGTCAAAGGAGAGTGTTTGATAATAAAAGACACAATATAGTATTCACTTGTTTATTGGGCCAAATAACAGAATAAACAAAAACAAGGGCAAAAAAAGTATTTTAAATCTACCCACATTCAATTTTTGCCCAAATTTGAAACAGCACTACCCATTTAGGTTAATTAAACTTGGGTCTGTCTTGACTCAACTACTTCCATGAGTGTAAAAGAAACAGAGTCATATGTCCCACAACAACATGAAAAATGGTAAACCATAAAAACAGCATTAAAAATTCAACATTTTAAAAAGCAAAGACATAAAGAGACTTAAGACCTCTTTACTATGTATATTGATTTATATAAAGCTGGGATTTTCAGCTTTACTAGGTGCAAATTAAATGTAAATGCTGAATTTTGGTTACAATAGTGGTTGTAAGCACAGTCTTTGGTTTATATCTCTCAATTAAAAATGTATTAATTCCATTGTGTATGTCAGTTCTGTGACCACTTTCTACAATAAAAACAATTGTTCCATTTTCTTTGGTAATTATAAATGGGTTTTTTTTTCTTTAAAAAAAAACATATATGCATTTATTACACTTCCAAAATTGTACAATAAAAGCAAATAGGCAAAGGTCTTTTGTAATCAATCTCCTGGTTCACATTTTAGTAATGATAATATTGCAGTATATTGTCTTCACATGTTAAGTACAACTTCTAAAGTATCTTTTTTTTAGTTCAGAAGGAAGCTTTTTTTTTAATGCTATATTCAGTTATTGAAGAAGCGAATTGCTGTTCACTTCTGTAGTGGGAAGTAAACTGAGGCCTGTAATGGGATCTGTAATACACCTCTCAACAGATGGAGGTATGTGAGGTTCTCCTTAGTGTTGGGGTCAAAGAAGCCCTTGGTGTCATCATCAGGATCCGATAAAATCTGGTTCATTTCTTCATCAAAGTAACCTCTTTCATATGCCACTTGTACAGGCACTCTGTGACTGTGCACTGGGTCAATTATTCCTCCAGTTGCAATTTGAGCTTCAAGGAGACGAATTCCATGATCTTTCACAATGAGATCTTTTTTCAAGGCCTGGAACAAAGAAATTGTTTTTCCAGTGTACGGATCTTTGTATCCTGTCACTGCCTTTTCTGCTGAGATCAGTTTGTTTTTCCACTCTTTCCCAACCACTCTTTGATCCACAGCTTCCTCTACAGAAAGCTTTTTGTTGTTGACTGGGTCAATGATAAAGCCTGTGGCAGCTTGGGCTTCCAGCAGAACCAGAGATGTACCTGGAGTCAGCAGACCTTTGCTTTTAGCTTCATAGATACTCATTGTCTTTTTGGTGGACTGAAGATAAACTCCTGCAATGCTGTTGGTCCCCTCAAGGTATTTGCGCACTGAATCCATTTCACTTACTTCTGTTACTGTAACTTTTCCAGCGCTAAGATCTTTGTAGAGTTTCTCATCAATGATTTTGGATTTGAGCAGCTCAGTAGCAGAGACATCTTTTCTGATTCCATGGAACTTTTCAACTTCACTAGTTTCTGTAATTGTAGTGGTGATGGTAGTTTTTGTTGTGCTACTGTCTACTTTAGTTTCTGGTGGCTGGGACATGACAATTGAAGAAGATGATGAGGTTGTGTCTTGTGTATGCTGCTCAATGATTGTCAGGATGATTTCTAAAAAGCGCTCTATTGTGATTGATCCAGCCTTGTACTGTTGCACAAGGTCTCTCCGCTTCTCTTCAATTATATATTTGGAGTAGAGTAGATCCCAGAGAGTCACAGTTTTTCCTCTGTATTTTCCTCCAGCTCGGGTTGTTGTTGTAGACTTCAGAATACGTTTAGTTGCCTCGTCCACAAAGAAGTAAAACTCTCCTTTCTTGACAATGACAAGTAAACTGAGGCCTGTAATAGGATCTGTAATACACCTCTCAACTAGATGGAGGTATGTGAGGTTCTCCTTAGTGTTGGGGTCAAAGAAGCCCTTGGTGTCATCATCAGGATCCGATAAAATCTGGTTCATTTCTTCATCAAAGTAACCTCTTTCATATGCCACTTGTACAGGCACTCTGTGACTGTGCACTGGGTCAATTATTCCTCCAGTTGCAATTTGAGCTTCAAGGAGACGAATTCCATGATCTTTCACAATGAGATCTTTTTTCAAGGCCTGGAACAAAGAAATTGTTTTTCCAGTGTACGGATCTTTGTATCCTGTCACTGCCTTTTCTGCTGAGATCAGTTTTTTTTCCCACTCTTTCCCAACCACTCCTTGAGCCACAGCTTCCTCTACAGAAAGCTTTTTGTTGTTGACTGGGTCAATGATAAAGCCTGTGGCAGCTTGGGCTTCCAGCAGAACCAGAGATGTACCTGGAGTCAGCAGACCTTTGCTTTTAGCTTCATAGATACTGAGGGTTTCGTGGGTGGACTGAAGATAAACTCCTGCAATGCTGTTGGTCCCCTCAAGGTATTTGCGCACTGAATCCATTTCACTTACTTCTGTTACTGTAACTTTTCCAGCGCTAAGATCTTTGTAGAGTTTCTCATCAATGATTTTGGATTTGAGCAGCTCAGTAGCAGAGACATCTTTTCTGATTCCATGGAACTTTTCAACTTCACTAGTTTCTGTAATTGTAGTGGTGATGGTAGTTTTTGTTGTGCTACTGTCTGCTTTAGTTTCTGGTGGTTGGGACATGACAATTGAAGAAGATGATGAGGTTGTGTCTTGTGTATGCTGCTCAATGATTGTCAGGATGATTTCTAAAAAGCGCTCTTTTGTGATTGATCCAGCCTTGTACTGTTGCACAAGGTCTCTCCGCTTCTCTTCAATTATATATTTGGAGTAGAGTAGATCCCAGAGAGACACAGTTTTTCCTCTGTATTTTCCTCCAGCTCGGGTTGTTGTTGTAGACTTCAGAATACGTTTAGTTGCCTCGTCCACAAAGAAGTAAAACTCTCCTTTCTTGACAATGACAAGTAAACTGAGGCCTGTAATAGGATCTGTAATACACCTCTCAACTAGATGGAGGTATGTGAGGTTCTCCTTAGTGTTGGGGTCAAAGAAGCCCTTGGTGTCATCATCAGGATCCGATAAAATCTGGTTCATTTCTTCATCAAAGTAACCTCTTTCATATGCCACTTGTACAGGCACTCTGTGACTGTGCACTGGGTCAATTATTCCTCCAGTTGCAATTTGAGCTTCAAGGAGACGAATTCCATGATCTTTCACAATGAGATCTTTTTTCAAGGCCTGGAACAAAGAAATTGTTTTTCCAGTGTACGGATCTTTGTATCCTGTCACTGCCTTTTCTGCTGAGATCAGTTTTTTTTCCCACTCTTTCCCAACCACTCCTTGAGCCACAGCTTCCTCTACAGAAAGCTTTTTGTTGTTGACTGGGTCAATGATAAAGCCTGTGGCAGCTTGGGCTTCCAGCAGAACCAGAGATGTACCTGGAGTCAGCAGACCTTTGCTTTTAGCTTCATAGATACTCATTGTCTTTTTGGTGGACTGAAGATAAACTCCTGCAATGCTGTTGGTCCCCTCAAGGTATTTGCGCACTGAATCCATTTCACTTACTTCTGTTACTGTAACTTTTCCAGCGCTAAGATCTTTGTAGAGTTTCTCATCAATGATTTTGGATTCGAGCAGCTCAGTAGCAGAGACATCTTTTCTGATTCCATGGAACTTTTCAACTTCACTAGTTTCTGTAATTGTAGTGGTGATGGTAGTTTTTGTTGTGCTACTGTCTACTTTAGTTTCTGGTGGCTGGGACATGACAATTGAAGAAGATGATGAGGTTGTGTCTTGTGTATGCTGCTCAATGATTGTCAGGATGATTTCTAAAAAGCGCTCTATTGTGATTGATCCAGCCTTGTACTGTTGCACAAGGTCTCTCCGCTTCTCCTCAGTGATGTATTTGGAATAGAGTAGATCCCAGAGAGACACTGTTTGACCTCTGTATTTTCCTTCAGCTCGGGTTGTTGTTGTAGACTTCAGAATACATTTAGTTGCCTCATCCACAAAGAAGTAAAACTCTCCTTTCTTCACAATAGACAGTAAGTTAAGCTCTGTATTTGGGTCTCTGACGCACCTCTCAATCAGCTGGAGATATGTGAGGTTCTCCTGAGTGTTGGGGTCAAAGAAGCCCTTGGTGTCATCATCAGCATCAGATAAAATCTGGTTCATTTCTTCATCAAAGTAACCTCTCTGATATGCCACCTGTATGGGGACTCGATGGCTATGGACTGGATCGATTATTCCTCCAGTTGCAATTTGAGCTTCAAGGAGACGAATTCCATGATCTTTCACAATGAGATCTTTTTTCAAGGCCTGGAACAAAGAAATTGTTTGTCCAGTATAGGGATCTTTGTATCCTGTCACTGCCCTTTCTGCTGAGATCAGTTTTTTTTCCCACTCCTTCCCAACCACTCCTTGAGCCACAGCTTCTTCTACAGAAAGTTTCTTGTTGTTGATTGGGTCAATGATAAAGCCTGTGGCAGCTTGGGCTTCCAGCAGAACCAGAGATGTACCTGGAGTCAGCAAACCTTTGCTTTTAGCTTCATAGATGCTCATCATCTTTTTTGTTGATTCAACTCTCACACCTGCTATACAGTTTGTTGCTCCAAGATACTTCTGAATATTTTCCATTTTGACAACAGTTTCTTCTGTTACTTCACCTTTTATAATTTGGGTGAAAAGGTCCTTTGAGATGATCTTTGACTCAAATAATTCACTGGCTGAGACTTGTTTTCGTAGTCCTTTGAACTTTCTTTCCTTGGATGATACCTCTGTGACTATAACTGTGAGTATTTCAATCATCTCCTCAATTTTGGTCACTCCTGTCCGGTATTGCTGTATAAGCTGCTCCCTTTTTTGTTCTGATATGTATTCAGATAGCAGCACTTCCCACAGTGTGACCTCCTTGTTTTTAAATTTTCCCACATTCAAGGTCATCATTTTGTTTTTCAAAGCATGCTCGATTTGCTCATCTGTGTGAAATACACGGCCTTTTTCTTCATGCAGCGGTAGAAGAAGTAGCCCAGTTTTATCATCTTTCTCACATCTATTCATGAGCTGACTGTATGACAGTTTTTCTTTGGTATTTGGGTCAAAGAATCCTTTTTCATCATCTGTGGGGTTCAACAGAATTTTTTGAGTTTCTTCATCCAGACATCCTTTTTTGATAGCAATATGAATTGGCAGTCTGTGACTTTGATTTGGGTCAATAATTCCTCCTGTTGCTATCTGCACATCAAGTATCCGAAGGCCATAGCTTCTTTCTCTCAGCTTTTTTTGCATGGCTTCAAACAGTGATATTGTCACATCTGTATATGGATCTTTATACCCAGTGACAGCTCGTTCAGCTGAGAGAAGTTGCTCACGTACATCTGGCCCAATCAGTCTTCCTTTTACAGCCTCTTCCACAGCATGGAACTCATTTTTGAGGGGATCAATGATCCATCCTGTTGCAGCTTGAGCTTCAAGTAGTAGAAGTGCAATGCCAGGTGTCAACAGGTCTTCATTTCTTGCTTCATATATGCTCATCACTTTCTGGGATGGATAAACCTTCACTCCAGCAATGCTTCCAGATCCTTTTAGGTATCCTCTCACAGGTTCACTCTGCGCTATTGTTTCTAAATTGAGTTTTCCTTCTTTCACCTGTTTAAATGTTTCTGCATCAATGATTTCAGAATCCAGTAGTTGTTTTGCAGTGACATGCTTTCTCAGACCCATTATCATTTTGGGAGTTTCAGTCTTCTCCAGTTTTTCTATTGTGGTTATCACTAATGTGATTATGGTCTGGGTACTAATCTGCCTTGTTCTGTACTTTTCAATCAGTTCAAGTCGCTGATCCTCAGTAAAGTAGCCAGAATGAATCAAGTCCCATAGAGTAACCGATTTTCCAGAATAGTGTCCTACAGATATGCTGACACTTGTCTTTTCAAACTCTTCCTTAATCTCTGTGTCAGAATACATCTTTTTCTTTGTAGCTGTAGCTTTTGGTGTGTCATTCAGTGGCAGGAGAAACAGTCCAGTTTCCTTATCTTTCACACATCTCCCCAACATCTCCATGTATGTCAGATTTTCTTTTGTGTTTGGGTCAAAAAAGCCCTTTGTGTCATCAGTTGGGTCTGTTAGGATTTGATTAAGTTCTTCATCAAAATATCCCTTCTTGTATGCAACTTCAAGGGGTAAGTGGAGACACTTTAAGGGATCGATGATACCACCTGTAGCAATCTGGGCCTCAAGTAAACGAATGCCATGCTGGTTGACAATAAGATCTTTTTTCAACGCTTGGAAGAGCGAGATCTTCTGACCTGTGTATGGATCTTTGTAACCAGTGACTGCTCTTTCCGCAGACAAAAGTTTTTCATACATCTGTGGACTAATCAACTTTTCTTTGAGAGCTTGTTCAACTGTAAGTTTTTTGTTATTCAGAGGATCAACAACAAATCCTGTAGCTGCTTGTGCTTCAAGGAGGCAAAGGGCAGTCCCAGGTGCAAGAATGCCAATTCTCTGTGCCTCGTGAATGCTTAGTTTTTTATTTGAAGGTTGCAGTATCAACCCAGCTACACAGCTTTTTCCTTGTAGGTAGGCTCTCACACTGTCCATTTTCATCACATCACTGCTGGTCATGTTTCCAGTGATCAAACTGTTGTAGGTGTTTTTATCCACAATTTTAAGATCCAAAAGATCCACAGCAGAGACTTCTCCTCTGAGACCTTCAAACTTCAGTCCTTCTTGCTGTCGTATCTCCTTACTCTCAATGATCTCTACAATGGTCTCAGTTAGTTGCTGAATTGTGATTTTCTTTGACCTGAAGAGCTTGAAAAACTCCTGTCGTTTGTCTTCAGACAGATATTCTGAGTTGATAAGATCCCACAATGTTGTGCGTTTGCCCTTGAACCTACCGTACTTTACAGTAACTATTGTTGTTTTAAACAATTCCCTAATGTTGTCATCTACCTTTATTTTGTTGCTCTTGCCTTTGAGAGGTAAGAGGCACAGGCCGGTACTAGGATCTGTTACACATCTGGCCATGAGCTGCAAGTATGTCAGGTTCTCGTGGGTGTTGGGGTCAAAGAATCCCTTGGTGTCATCACTTGGATCATCCAGGATCTGATTCATTTCTTCATTAAAGTACCCCTTCTTATAAGCCACATGGACAGGTATGCGATGGCTGTTCACTGGGTCGATGATCCCACCAGTGGCAATTTGGGCCTCCAGGAGCCTAATGCCATGGTCTTTTAGGATCAGGTCTTTTTGCATTGCTTGGAACAAAGAAATTATTTCTCCAGTGTATGGATCTTTGTATCCAGTAACTGCTTTCTCTGCCGATCGCAGCTTTTGACACACATCAGGCCCCACAATCTTTGCTTTGACAGCATCATCAACTGAAAACTTTCTATTTCCAATAGGGTCAATAATGAACCCTGTTGCTGCCTGTGCCTCCAGTAGAATCAGAGCAGTTCCTGGCATCAGCTTTCCTTTCTGTTTGGCCTGGTAGATGGTCATGATTTGAGAATCAGGAAGCATAATACCTGCGATGCTGTCTTTACCTTTTAAGTACACATTTACATTTTCATCTTCAATGACTTCCTTCACTGACTTCTTTCCCTTCTTCAGGTCCTCTAGGACCTCCTGACTAATGATATCTGCTTCCACAAGCTGCTTGGCTGTAACAGTGTCTCTGATACCTTCAAAGACGACTTGAGTTGTTTTCACTGACTTTTCTATCACTTCCAGAACTGTTGTAATGATCATCTTGATAGTTATCTTCCCCTCTCTGTATTTTCGAAAGATGTCTTGCCTCTGGTTTTCATCAAAGTATTCTGACATCAGAAGTTCCCACAGAGATACTGTCATTCCTGTATATTTGCCATATGTCACTTTCACTTTCTCCATCTTGAAGGCTGTTTTAGTTTGGTAGTCAATGAAATCAAAATTTAGCCCATCTGATTTATCACGCAAAGGAAGGAGGCAGAGTCCAGTAGCAGGATCAGTGACACACCTTTCCATCAACTGAAGATAGGTTAGATTTTCTTCTGTGTTTGGATCAAAAAAGCCTTTTGTGTCATCCCCTGAATCCTCCAATATGGCATTCATTTGTTCATCAAAATAACCTCTCTTAAAGGCCACTTCTGTAGGAAGTCTGTGACTGTTGATTGGATCAATTATTCCACCTGTAGCAATTTGTGCTTCAAGTAGGCGGATTCCATGTTGTTTGACGATGAGGTCTTTTGAGAGTGCTTGAAACAGGGATATAGTTTCACTGGTGTATGGGTCTTTGTATCCGGTCACTGCCCGCTCAGCAGAGAGCAGCTTTGCATGATATTCTGGGCCAATAAGTTTGCTTTTGACAGCTTCATCCACAGTGTACTTTTTATTTTCTACAGGATCAATCATGTATCCAGTAGCAGCTTGTGCCTCCAAGAGAACAAGTGATGTCCCAGGCATCAGTATGCCTTGCTTCATGGCTTTATAAATGCTCATTCTCTGATTGGTTGAGAGTATAGCAATGCCTGCAATGCTGCCTTTGCCTTCCAGGTATTCTTTCACTGTTTCAATCAACATCACGTCCTGTGTTGTGGTCTTCCCCTTTTGCAGGTTATCATATGTTTCTTTGTCGATGATCTTTGATTCAAGGAGCTCGGTGGAGGAAATGCCTTTGCGCAGACCTTTGAAGGTGATGCAGACAGGAAGAAGCAACAGGCCTGTATCGGGCTCCACGATGCATTGCTCTTGGAGGCCTCTGTAGTTAAGATTTTGTTGCAAAGTTGGATGATAAAACACTCTGAGCTCTGACATTTGGTCCTTCAGCAAATCTTTTTCATAGTAGCCCTTCTGAATTGCAGAGTCAACTGAAATATTTGTCTTATCGACAGGATCAAACAGGCCTTTTGTGGCTATCTGTGCTTCCAGCAGCCTCAATCCATAATCTTTTGGAACTAAATCTTTTTGCATAGCTTGGAATACAGATATCATTTGGTTGGTGTAGGGGTCTACATACCCAGTGATGGCTTTTTCTGCTTTAAGGAGTTTGTCTTTCATCTCTGATCCAACTATTCCCTTTTTAACAGCATCCTCTACAGGAAGCTTTTGGTTGTTTACTGGATCTACAATACCTACTGTGGCAGCTTGTGCTTCAAGCAGAGCCAGTGCTGTTCCTGGCTTAAGCATACGCTTCTTCATGGCTTCATATATGGTTATCTTTGTCTTTGTCTTTTCCAGAAATATACCAGCCACAGGTTCATGGACTTTTGTGCAGGCATTTTGCTTCACACCGCCGTCCTTAAGGTTGGTGTCCATCTTGACCTAAAGGGCTGTGTTAACACATAAACAGTTACAGAGCTTGTTTTGTATATGGTATTTTATGCATTGTAAGTAATTGTAAAGCACAGCTCTAAGATACATTTGGGCACACTGCAGTTAAACTGATTATAAAATACACATGTATTGATTTGTATGTTAAAAAAAAGAAAGAAAAACTTGTCAGGTTTTTATACAGTTATTTTTTTTATACACAAATTATTCAGACGTTCACCAAATTAGATGCAGTAAGACATTTTGTCAAAAAATTTCTTTTACTACTGCTGTTTTGCGCCATAATGCAATTTCTAACGTTACATGTTTGACAGTGACATTGTTATGTACTAACTGTAAAGCTATTTTCCCTTGCCACAAGGGGTCGCCACAGCAGCGAGCACCACAAGATTAATTGGGCAGAGTTTTATGCTGGATGCAACAGTGACCTTTCACTAGTAATAGAGACTAATGTGATAGAGAATATACTCCAGCAAGGTAGAGAAGGTTGTAGAATAGTTTGCAATGACAAATAGTACTGAAGTCTGGTAAAATTAACACATTAGTATCCAGCATAACTCTGAATCGCTTAAATAACTTAATAACTAGTCTGGAGCAATTGAAATTGAAATAGATGGTAATTAGTTTTATTTCTATTAATTGTAGTGTAAGTTTTGGAATATATTATCTTCCAACTGTAATATCAAACCTTTCAATTTCCTTAGGAGTACGTGGACAGCCTTGGATGCTCTCTGTTGTTCCAAAATACAAGATCCAACGCCAGTGGCTTCCTGGTTTTTACGATCTCAGGGCTTTGAAACTCCGTCCCTGGAAAGATAAGGCGGTTGTAATAAGTTTAATCTTAAACTTTGTGTTAATGATTTGATATTGAAATTAGTTTATGACATTTCTCATGAACTTTCTAAATCACATATGGGTAAAATACACACCATTTCATCACTGACCTATGCAGACTGCATATGAGACAATCGACAGGATGTAGGTAAAACGTTTTTTTTTTCCTACTATGTTAGTAATACTTTAATTATAAGTTGTTACCATGACAATTATTCAAGTCTGTATGGCTTGCTTGCAAACAACTACTGTCCATGACTGACCCACCCACCCCATAAAAATAAAGCCTAACTGTACTGTCTGTGTGTATGTGTCTTATAAACCCATGTGGGCAGGTCTTTTGTTTTTTGTTTTCTAATAGTTTTTCTTATCATTTCATCATGTCCCTGCACAGATTCAACAACAAAAGAAACTATTAATTACATATTGTGTGAGAACGTCCCCCATTTGCTTTTGGCAATAATAATGGTGTGTCAAAACTGGAACAGCCAGATGCCCTGTTTTGCAACAACATGCAAAGGAAAACCAATAACTGCAAATACAAGAGTTCATATCTCTTGCAATCCTGTGCACCAGAGTCTAAATCTGCAGAACTTTGTTTTGGGTTCCAGTAGAGATTAAAAGTTTTATAAACTTGTGGCTGAGTTTTGTTTGCCTGTCAGACCCTCATTTTTTATGTCTAGCCAGAAAAAGTCACAAAAGAGCTAAAGTCACCATGGCATAAAAATATCAGCTTCAAGGTAAAATAATATATAAATGTTTTAAAAAACCGAAGCGATTTGCATTCCGGTCCAGTATTATTTAGATTAGAGATTAGATTAGATAAAACTTTATTAATCCCTTTTAAATTTAAAGAACCCCATTTAAATCCCCATTTAAAGAACTTATAAAGAGCTTGTTTACAAATTCTACAACATAACCCAAATTTATACACATCCACTTGTACTTAGGGTACTAAACTGAAAAACAGGGAATAATAAAAGCAAATGTATAACCTTTAAGCATATTCTTATGTGGTACATGAGATGTTACTGTACTGAAAAAGCTTTACAAAGAGATTTTCAAAAAAATCTCAGTTAATTATTCTCATAGCTAGTAATTACTATTGCATACAAAAATGTAGTGATTTCTATGTATGTGTGGATGTGCAGATGTATGTACAGGTGCATGTTAGCTTCCCATGACCTCATACTGTTTCTGTTTTTTCTTTTTCTTTTTTTTCTTTTATCTTGTTGCATAAAAATGTTCCTAAACAAATAAAAAGTGTCAAAAAAAATGTAGTGATTTCACAATTTTCTGAGAACCAGTCTTTCAGCCTTGTGGGGGTTGGTAACTGTCACAAATGATGTCATAACACCTGTGGGAGTCAACACAATAAGGCTCAGAAAAAAAGGGTGTGAACTGAAACTCAGCCAATCTACTCAGAAACATGTTAACTGTTAAGTCACAGATAAAGCTCCACTGTGTATGTGATTATTTTCACTTGTTTACTGTGGTAAAGTGTTTGGTTTAGGCTGTGTGAGCTGCTCTACCTGAGAAGTGTATTTAACAGCTGTTATTGATAATGTGGCAAAAAGATGCTCCAAGTAACCAAGATAAGCAGAGTAACACAAACAGCTGTGGATCTGAGGTCTGCTGAACTCTTTATTTGTACAAGAGCAGCAGGTCTGTGGCAGTTCGGTATCTCTACCTGCAAGTGCTCAATTTACATCTTGAGTTCGTCACCCACTTTGTAAATATTTGAATGTTTTTGAAGCTGTCAAGCATTTACTGTACATTTATGGCACCATCTGAATTTGCTTGTCATATCATAAAGGCAAATACATTTCCTGCACAAAGTTAACAAGTTACCTAACTCTGCAAACACAGCTTCACTGTTTACTGGTCTCTCCACTAAATGCCTTTTCCTCAGTGAAGGAAGGCACTGTCCATTCAATGCAAGAGCAGATATAAAATAAATGACTTTTTAAAAGATTTTGCTTTCTTTTTTGTCTTTATAAGACCTCTAAGCACAACTGAGTGTATATTCAGAGGCCTCTTTATTAGGTATGATCTGCCACATGTGTGTATTTCATCATAAAGTTCCATTTTTAGTGACACTGTTGCAAATGTGGAAATAGAATTATCTAGTACTCTTAGTTACAGTTGATCTTAGTCAGACTTGGTTTGCAGAGGTGTTTCTGGGCTTTATTGTTGGCACCAGCATACATGACACACCCCTGAACATACCAGACTCCAGCAAACAACTCTGGAACCTCAGCGCTAAAAAACATAATTGACTTCACAGCTGTGTGATGGTGTTAAGGAGAACTGATTAAAGGCCTCACTAATGTAGAACTAAAGTCAAAAGAGCATTTAGTTACATTAGACTATACAGTAGTACCATAACAAAGAATCACTTTTGTGAGCTCTGACTTCTGTATTTTCTTGTAAAGTTAAATTATTTACTTTGATTTTAGATGAGGAAAGTCTTAAAAACCACAAGTAACAACTGATATAAAATAGTACCAGTTCAGTAAGAAAGTGGACTATATACTTCCTAAGGAATATATAATCACGCGACATGAACGAGTTATGATAATCCTAACTGTAAATCTTTAGGCTGAGCCAAGGATCTGTCTGGATGACAAGATGTTGGCATTGATAAACAGCTAATCTAGCATGCTTTTGTGGAGAATCAATAGAGCAGTATTAAGATTGACACTGAACTGCAAATTGCTCACAACTTTCTCTCACTTGTAGCAACAAGCCTAATTACATCCTATGTGCACTTCAGCCATTGTGGTGCATTTTTAATGCCACCCCAGCAATAAAATACAACTTACTGGCTAGGAATGAATGAGGCAATATAGTACCACTGATTCAGGCGTTGCACAACAGTTTTTGTAGCTGTAACTGCGGAAAGTCTTGGAGTCATTGTGTAAATAGATCCCAGGGTGATGTCAGCACAGTGTTTAGACTTGTTGAAAGCCTCATTAGTGACATACGGGCACATTTATTTTACCAGCGGCGGTCAAAGGTGATCAGTGAGGAATGTGCGCATTCCCTTTTATCTGAGGGTGTTGGCTAACAGGACAGGATAGACACACGTTCTGCTTCCTCTCGCTTTACTTTGCCAATGCAGTCTCCACTTTCTCACTCTGAAGAAAATAATTTTCTAAATGTGGTTCCAGTTTTATGTAAACGCAACTCAAGGAAAAAGTTTGTTTTCTTTAGAAAAACCAAAACAAAGACACTACTGATTTTTACACAACCAAACTAAAAAAAAGATTTTAAATAAACTTGCTCTTACCCAAACGTGCTTGGATGATATCCCAGCTCTGCACCGGCGAGCGTTCAGCTTCAGCTGGTATGAAAGATACCACAACCCTGAAGTGCTCCCAGCATCTCAGAGGTATTCACTCCTCAGTGGTCAGATATAAGGCAGGGCCAGCTAAGCCCCTCCCCTGTTGAGGTTCAGCCTCCTCGTCTGGGGGTGTGAGAGTGAGACAGCCGGAGATCCTTTGCACTGAGCTCAGGATGCCAGGAATTCCTGCAGACTTCCTCGGAGCATGTCTATTGTGCTCTAAAACAATAAGGGTGAGCAAATTGATTCTTTCTAAGTGTACAAAAGGTAAGGAGATTTATTAAAGTTATGCATAAGATAAAGTAAGCTTTGTTGACTGTACAAATTCTTAAGAGTCGTGAAGGTTCTTCACAAGGGTTTCATTCACTTTCCTAGTCAATATTTTTTACTTTTCACAATGTGTAAACTGGACTTGGTGCGACGCTTCCTTATCAAGCCGGCCAGGTTGTGACATGCAGAGCCGGATGCCCTCTGATTACACTGAGCTTTGTCCTTGTATTACAGCTTCCCTCAGGTTTGGCAGGTTTTCAAGTGTGGAAAGAAGAAACCCGACAGGCGTGATTGGCTTTTCTATCTTACTAACAAGAAAAAGTGTGTCACAAAACAGACTGTACGGAAAACACCTGTTGTTTGTTGTAAACCAGATGCAAAGACATTAGTCACATAAAAATGATAACGTCAATGTCTTATGACTGACATGTTTGTGGAAACTGTCTGAAAACCTTGTGATAAATCAAATTCCACAGATGTATGTGAGAACATGTTATGGGTAAGTAATTAATGGGTTTGTTTGACAATTTTTACATGCACGCTCCAAAGTTATTTGACAAATTGGCTTGTTTATATTTTAACTATATCTATAATCTAAAATAAAACCCAAATACAAACATATTGCATATCCTTTAAACGGACGGAACATTAAGTTTCACATGTAATTACCAAGTAATGTCAAATGAGTATATAAGGAAACTGCCGTTTGTTTCCATCACCTACGTGTGGATTTTCACACCAAGAACAAACAGACAATGAAGATTAAAGTTAAGTTTTGAGTATTCTTACATTTTTCACTGTTGTTGTCGAGTGGCAAAAGTCAGGTGTGGTGGTCTCAAGTTTCTCAAGAACACAATGTGTCAAAAACATGCAAGTGGCCTTCAAAGATTACAGATGAGCGCACTCCCTCTGCGTGACTTGAAATCTCAGAGAGTGACATTATAATTGAGCAAACTAGAATTTCTGCCGTAGGCTAACAGACAAATCACTGCATAATAATAGCTTTGCTTTGCTAACATTTGAATTGGCAAAGAATGACAGATATATCAACACAAATATGCAGGAAACTAGGTTGGTGAGCCAAGGACACCCAATTATTAAAATGTCACTCATAATTAATCAGAACAAGTAACTAAAATTACAAAACAGATTAATTTAACTTTGTTCATGCAACATAATATACGTAAAGGATTCAAAGCAAGTACAAAGTAGTGAATAAAATATCTGAAAAAGCGCAGTGAATTTAACCAAAACTCTACAAATGTTTCTAATGATGTGCCTTTTCAATAGTTTCTGTCACAGACCAAAATATATATACTCAATGGCCATTTCATTAGTAACACCTTGCAGTAGCATATGATGTGAATGTGATGTGACTGGTACATGTGTGGTACTTACATGGCTCATCCACCACAGCCCAAAGGTGCTCTACTGGATTGAGATCTGGTGACTGTGGAAACCATTTGAACTCACTATCATGTTCAAGAAACCAGTGTAAGAGCTGAATACTGAATATATTTGTGAGGTTTGCACAATGCTCAGTTGGTACTAAGAGGCTGAAACGGTGCCAAAATATAAGAAAATTTAAAAAATATATGAGAAAGTT
Organism: Haplochromis burtoni; assembly: GCF_018398535.1. NCBI lineage: Eukaryota > Metazoa > Chordata > Actinopteri > Cichliformes > Cichlidae > Haplochromis > Haplochromis burtoni. The sequence continues at coordinate 771,443 of NW_024582532.1, read as the reverse complement.
TTAGTCAGCTGTTGGTCACTCTTAATCTTTTTATTTTGTTCATTTTATTCATTGTATATCTTATTGTCTAATTTACTCATGTTTTAATATTTAATATATATACTGATTTATTTTTATCTTCTTTTTCATTTATGTATTTATTTTATTGTTATTTAAATTTATTTCTTTGTCTGCTTAATGTATGGTTTTAACTGCTATCTCTGTTTTATTATTGGAAAGCACTTTGGTCAACTTTGTTGTTTTTAAAGTGTTATATAAAAAAGTTGGATTGGTTTAGAAAAAGAAAGCAAAACCCGAAAACTACAAAATGAGAACATAAAAAATGCACAGACAGAGAATTCCAAATAAACAAGGATTTAAAGACCCAAACCAAAAACGTCCGGATCCGACACGTGCGAAGGACAATGAGAGGTAAATAAAGTTAAATAATGTGGGAGAAACAGATCTAGTTTAGTTCCAGTGTTGATTTGTGTCAGGTGAATGTGTGAGTAGGCAACTATTTGAAAAAACATGAAAAATATGTCTGTGTTATTTTAACAGCTTATTAATAAATGGACTGACATTTATATAGCACTTTTCTACTCTGAGCACTCGATGTACTGCTCCAACACTCTTTAACCCTTTTAACCCATTTGTACTAGCTTGCTTTTCACGGTATACCTGAGCATCTTGTCTAATGGTCACACTCACACTCCGATGGAAACATCGAGGGCAACTTAGGGTTCAGTATCTTAGCCAAAAATATATTGATATGAAGACTGGAGATTTATTCTAACTCCTAAACCACAGTGGCCCTAGGCCCTGGGTTTTCACAAATTTTTTTTTTTCACAGCTCTGCAGGCGTGATGAATTTCGCTTTTATTGTTTACCTGCTAAAATCCTGCAAGCTTCCACTTAAATCCAAAGCATGGGTCTAAGCATGTTGCCAAAAAAGCAGCCAGGTCTTTCTAAGGAAAATTGTAAGGTGTATTTAGTGCACGGTTGTGCATTTAATCTGTTACAGTTATTTGTGAAATATTATTTAAAGTGTTAATGGGAAATTTCTTATCCATAAGCTCTGAGTTAAGAATAAATACAAAAAAAGGGCTTCAGCACTATATTTACTGTGCTTATGAATACTTAATCTACAAGTGCAATACTATCTACAGGTGTAAACATATTGACATATGTTTCCAACACTAACTGCTCTAAAGATGTGCATAATTTTCAGCATTTCAGGAGTGAGGAAAAATCCAACATGCAGAGTGGAGGAGCAAAATTTCTGATTGGCAAATGATCCACTCCACCTCATCAACCAAAGCCAACCATAGGCAAAAAGTTTTCATGAGCATAGATTTTTTGTTTTAATTGGATGACAGAGAAATTTCACTTTTATTGATTCCCTGGTAAAATCCTGCAACCTTCCACTTAACAGAGTTTTGGTAGAAATGCCGACAGATCTTTTCAGGCAAAATTCAAAAGTACCTTCCATCTCTGACCAGATCAGCTGCGAGGGGGCAACTTCAGCATATTTAATGAAGATGCAACTCTCGCTCTCTTTTTTATAGGACAATTTTTTCAATCACAAATTTCAAGCAACAATATAATGATCTATTGTACTTACAATATCGAAACTTCAACAGTTTAGTGCAGGAGTGTCAAATGTGTGGCTCACGGGCCGGATATTATTGTATAAGAGATCATTTCATGTATGTCAGTTAATAATGGCTTGTTGGTATGTGGGAGCTTAATCTTCAGCCCTGCTGAAACTCCATGCAGGCAGGGGTGGGACTTTATTTTGATGGGCACACCATCAAAAGGAAAGAAGGGGGCAGATGTTCCAAAGACAGCAGGTGTGCAGGCCAGGTGCACAGAGATAAATGCAAGTGTGTCAGGAAAAAGTGAAAAAATGAGCAAAAGCATAAAACGAGTAGCATCTGGCTGCATTTCAATGATATTGGAGACTGGAAAGCTGAGTGAAGAAATTATAAAATTAGGACCTGGCTATAGTGATACCTTTTTATTTTCAGCAATCTAAAAAGGTTTTAATTTTGTCCAGGCCTTAAACCTCATGTGTGTTCTCCCTAGTAATAGCAATTGCATAAATATGAGGCTGAATCTAAGTTTATCTCAGTTTAACTATAAATTCATCTCCGCTACACTTGACGTAACTTAACTCTGACCATGAAACCACAGCCACTGTGCACCACTCACACACTGTTCTTTACTTTCAATCCATCACAGTACAGCAAACTAACCTGTTTATCCTGGGGATTTATATGGGAACGTCACACACTTGTTTTTAATGTTTAATACAAGACTTTTTTTCTACCTGGTGTGCAGTTACAGGGTTTAGTAACGATTAATTAAGTGTAATCAAAATTATGCAATCAAGGAATATATGACGCAGACCCAAGGATGATATATTGTGCTGAAGTATGTGTAAGTAAATGACTCTTCATCATTAAATGTAATTACGACATGCTTTGTTCCATTTTAGTTCGTTTAAAACACCAGTCTGAGCTAAAAAGTTGGAGCCGTCATTTAAGACTCTATTTTGCCAAAGCTAGAGTTCCTTCTCGGGACCCTCTCCATGTTTTACATCGAAGCTAATCACATAATCCAAAGACCAGCCCGGCCCATGCTTTTGTGGCAGCTAAAGCGACTTGCTCTCCTGTGCCAAATTTGCATTCTTTTACACTTATCAACCATCATCATCATGTTCAGTGTTGTGTGGCAAAACCTGGGTGTGGTGATCGCACACCTCTGAAGAAAGGATGTGTGAAAATCATCATGGAGAAGGAAATTTGGTTTAAATACGGGAACACAGCTTTGTATGAATATAAATTAGGCTGATTCATTCTTAAGAGGTCACACTGACAGGCTTTGACAGGGGACTTGAACAGGAGTTAGCATTTCATCTGACACACTGGGACACATGTGGGCAAGCTGAGACTAAGCTGGCATAACGAGTCAATGAAGGAACAGTTGAGATAGAAATGACAACTATGTTTTGTTTGAATTAGTCACTAAAGTTATAAAATAGCCTCACCTAACTAATGATTTTAACTGCAACCTTATGCAAGATGTGCATGAAATGCATAGTTAGGTGTGGTATCTTAAAAAGTAAAAAGAAGAGGGCAACATTTATTTTTATTTTTTTGTCAATATGTAAAATGAGTAGAGTGATAGTGGATCAGAGGAGGCAGGTGGCTGAAGGAGAGAATTTGGACAAACTGCGTGAGGTGAGGGTGGGCAGGAGCAGAGTTGGAAAAGACTGAATTTAGAAAACTGGGCTGTTGGCTAGGAGAACGTGGTAGAATACTGGACACAAACAAACACAAATAAGAGATTTTGGATGAAAATGGTAACGGTAGGAGTGCTGAAGATAAAGCAGTAGCAACACCAAGAGCAATGGAGAAAAAAAACCCCCATAAGAGAACAAATTCCTTGTTAAACTCGTGCAAAAATGTCATTAAAATCTTCCAGAAAAGCTTTTTTTTTTAAAAAAGATACTGAATACTAAGGCTCATAGTTTGATGTACATTTTCCTGGATACAGGCTAACAGAAAATTAAAATGGTTCTCTTTAAGTATTGCAGTGTTTCAATACTTTGACTTTCAATGAATTAAAACCACATACACACAATGTAATGCTATAACACACATACCACTATACCGACCATAGTGGGCCACCTAGACCAAAAATGCCTGTGGTGCAAATCTCTACATGTCAGGTTTTCTCAAATAATTCGATTTTGACACATTAAATTCATTAGATGAAAAAAATAATCTTACACATTTTCATAACTCCATAAAAGTTGTATGTTTCACATGTGCTGTATAACGAGTAACCGTTTTAAAGAAACCATTAAAGAATAAAGCTTTCAAATTTGCCTTATGACATATCATTTCATGTTAATCGCTTTTTGTTACACCGGTACAGCTTTGTTTCTAAATTGCAAATGTCAGTACCTTGCGAAACACCAAGACACACTTCTACTGAATTGTAAAACACAGATCTGGGCATGTTGGATGGTCTTGAGCCAAAATGAATACACCTGAAGTCCTGTCATGAACATACTACTGTATAGACACTAACAAAGCAAATCTTTTACAGACATAGACCAATGTCGCTGTTGTTCAACTAAAAGTCATTCTCTCTATTGTGAACAGAGTTCTACATATACGTCACTACTAAATATATTTGTTACTTTGTTCTGGCTGTGTGGGAAAATCCCAGTACATCAGCAGTGTCTGGAATAATCACACCAGCCCCTCTGACATCAACAAACCTGTCGCATTCAGTCATCTTTCTTCCTGATTCTGATCCGTTTGAACACCCTCCCCCCCCCCCCCTTCCCCCATGATGGTGCTGCCATGTAAAGGAGCAGATGTTGGGTCTGACCATTACCTGCTCCTCGCAAAGTACCATCTTCGTTTGAAGCGTAGTCAAATACAGCAACAGCGACCACGTCCATTTGTGGTGGAAAGGTGGTGAGCAGTTTAAGATCGAACTCCGTAATCGTTTTGAGGCTCTGGTGGAGGTAGACGATGCTGAGGAGAAGTGGAACGGACCTGGGTTCTAACTGATGAACGGAGGCATGCCCGACAATGAAAACACTGAAATGGCTTACATGGAATTAGATCGCAGAGTGAAGCGGAGCTGTAGACAGGACAAGCGAGACTGGATAGACCAGAAGTGACATGAAGCGCAAGAAGCAGTTAAGAAAAATGACACGAAGACCCTCTATTGCATCGTCTGTGCACTGGTGTGAAGAGTGGGCAGGCAGTACCTGTCAAAGACAAAAATGGCAAGCCGCTGCTGACCAAATTGGAACGAGACCTTGAATCAGTACCCCTCGATAATTCATTTGTCTTCAACACGTCCAACCAAGCCAACGACTTAGACGTGAGGACAGGCGCCATAATCACAGAGGAAACAGTAGCTGCTATCAAATTCCTCAAAAATGGCAAAGTGCCAGGTTTGGACATGGTTTCTGCAGAAATGCTTAAGCACGGCAGACAATGCCTCCTCAAGGAAATAACGGACCTTTTCAATTCATGCTAGTCATCGATGTGAGTGCCAGAAAAGTGGCGAAGAGGAGTCATTATAAAGCTCCCAAATAAGGCAACCTGGCAGACTGCAGCAACTGGCAAGGAATCACACTCCTTTCTGTTCCGGGCAAAGTGTTGAGCTTTGTCCTCCTCCAAAGACTCCATAAGGCGGTGGACCAGAAACTCCGGGAAGAACAAGCTGGATTTCGCAGTGGCTGGTCATGCATAGAACAGATCTTCATCTTGTGCATCATCATCGAACAGAGTTTGGAATACCAACAGCGTCTCTCGATTACTTTCGTCGATTTCACAAAGGGATTTGATGGTGTCCATCGAGATTCCCTCTGGAGCATTGCCCCAGTCATATGGCATCCCTGAACAGTTAGTCAAAATATTTCAAACTCTCTACCTTCAATCCAGTTGCTACGTCCTTACAGAGGATGGCTACACAGATTTCTTCAACACTGAGACTGGTGTGAGGCAAGGGTGTATCCTCTCCCCCTTCCTCTTCCTTCTTGCCATCGACTTTGTTATGCGGAGTGCCATTCACCAAGACGGCTTTGGGATACCTTGCCATCCACCAAAACGCCTGAAGGCCCTCAACTTCGCCAAACAACATCACTTTGTTGGCTCAGAAAAACATGACTAATATGACATCATGCTTGGAGCAAGAGGCAGCCAAAGTGGGCTTACGGATCAGTGGAAACAAGACAAAGGTCATGAGGACAGGTTAGGTGACGATACAGGACCCCATTACGGCAGGACTGCAACTGCTGGAGCTGCTGGGCAGCATCCTGGCAAGTGATGGAGATGCTGAACATGACGTTGTGTGTCGAATTGTAAAAGCAGGTGCGGTCTTTCAGCGGCTCCGGCGGATCTGGTCAACCCTAAAGATCGAACTTACAAAACAGTTTACTATTGTAAATATTGATAGCCTTAAAATTATGACAGCATCATTTAGAAAACTGAGCGTCTGATGCAAGTGTACAGATGCATGACGAGAGCTCTTAGACTGCTAATTGTTATTTATAGTATTTACAGAATTAAAATCTCATTTCAAACGTCACTTCTGTCTTTCTTTGCTCCCTTATCTGACAAGCAACTCCTTTTTTTGCTCCCCTTTGTTAACAGTCCTGCAGGATATTGCTCAACTTTTTCCTTATGCTTGAAACTAAAGGACAAGGCCAGGAATGTGTCTTCAACAGTGTTTTCATTGTTTGTTCATGTCAGCGCCACACCCAGCTCGTTCTGCTCCAGCAGCCCCCAAATGCTTCTCGTCATTAATACCTGTCCACTTTTGTGCAGAAGGATTCAAAAATAACCCCGACTGTGCTTTTCTTTTGATTATTTCCATTCCGAGAGTTTCCCTTTGCTGATCATGCTTGTATTCAAAAAATATCTCTTATCCAAAACTCACAGTTCTTCACTGGAACACACTCCTCTGAGCTTAGACCAGAAGATCCCGTTTCAGAAATATTCCACCCCAAAAATCCAAACACACAAGCAGTTATTGAACCATTCCTGAAATCGCACATTTTCTGAGGTCATACCTGATTATAAGAGTGCAGTGGTGTTATCTCTGACTGGAGTTGATGATGGCAATATTTGAGCATGATTGTTGCAAAAGTTTGGTGGCACCATTCTTTTTGCTGTAGTGAGCTGAGGATGAGAAGTGACAGTGTTCAACACTTTAATTTTTAACTGATGAGCTTTTGCACTCAAAATAAATGCAGCAGAAGCGTTAAGTCTCCAAAAATGTGCAAGTGCTTTCAAAAAGAAAGACTTCTGCCCACACAGACCATCCGTCATATTTATTCTGCAGATTTCTGTGCTGCACATCCATGTGCCTCGTCATGTTCAAGAAACCAGTTTCGATAATTCTCAGCTGGTATAGGCGATCCAACATCACTAACCTAACTGTTAATACAAGGCAAGATCCACTCTTTCATGGAGCGGCCAGCGAGTACTGAGCATGACAGCTGAAGTTTGTCACTGAGCTACATTATTAGCCAACGTGTTCTCACACCATGGTGTCACATAACTGGAGCATTGCACATCTGCCTAGTTTGTTGCTAAAGGTAAATTTTACCTTCAACGGCAGGATTTTCTATGAGAGATTCCTAGATAAACTTTAAAGTGTGGCATGTTCTGCAACCTACAACGACACTTGAAGGGTTTTATTAGCTCTCGTCTTATCTCAGGAACACCCAGCTCCTCTTCACATACATCAGCTGGCAACAAAACTCCCAACAGCTAGTTGGGCAAATGCTGGGACGTTATGGATATGAAGTGGAAACATATATCATACAAAAATCCTTTACTTTACAGATAATTGTTTCAACATTTTGGGGCAGCAGGATGATAGGAATGTAATGCAGACAGTGTTTTCAATAGTGTTTGCAGACAAGTGTGATTGTTTATTTAAAAAGTGAGACCAAGCAGCAAAAGGTTGGAACAGCTAAGAGGAACATAATCTCTCATATGTCCACAGTTCAGGTTATGTTAAAGGTCTTGGGACACAATATGCTTTTCTTTTTACTTCTTAGTGTTTCTCTTGCAGATCTGACAACTACAATAATGTAGTGTCATGGGTGGTGCCAGCAGTCTTATTGTGCAGAGCAAGAAGAGTATCTGTTGACAAACTGCAATCAAGTAAAACTTGAAGTGAATACAGGTAATTGCATTTCATGCTTCTTTATACTTAATTTCCAGTGCAAGAGGTATTTTTCAGCCACTGAGCGATGCACAGATCTGCTACTGGCTCACAAATTAAAGATGCTTGCGTAAAATAAATTGTTGTTCTATCTTGAATCATGCTTTAAAAGTTCATCACCTCATTGAAACGCTGCAGGAAACCTGTTGCGCAAGTAAAATAACGTGTGTCGGAATGATTATGCATAAACGGACTGCTCTTTTTAAGTTATTGAAACTCGCTTTGAACTTTAGGATTTATTAACACAACTGAATCCTCTCTCACATCTGTACAGAGAAGCGCTCAGATTAATGTGTGCAAAACTTTTAACAATCATCTACGCAGAAGGTCTCCCGACATGAGGCACCCTGTGTCTGGGAAAAAGTGATAATTACTACAACTAATTAATTTTTATCCATCCAGTAAATGTTTGTAGTCATCCTGATCAGGCCACATTCCATTAATAGAAGCACTTAGTGTCAAAGGTCACATACAGCCCAGAGGGTTACTGTCTTCATGGCTGAGCAACCCATGTCGATTTTGAAAGACATTAAATAAAAACTCTATACAAAATACTTGAGCTCTTAGATGTGATTTCTTATTATCGTATCCTAAATACCCACCCGGTGTGGTTTCTTTCCCACTGTTATAATTTGAATTTTACAGGAAACAAGTATTTTGTCAGCAGTGATGAGATGGTATCTGTTATCTCTGAATTTGACACAATCTTTCAAAGCAGCTTAAAAAGTCCCTCCTGGTGGAACACAGCCAAGTGTTAAAGCTCTTATCTCTACATCTGCTTTCACTACAGCAACACATTCTTATTCAGGGTGGAGATTCTGAGGAATAATAAGTCTTTCACTCTTACTGGCAGTGATTCTTGTGTTCACATGCTGTTTGTAGGTTTCTTTTCCAAGTCATTTTTGAGTTGCAGAGGATGCTTTCTGTGATGATGGACGAGATTGTGTTATAAAACATAAACATTTGATTTGGTGTGCAAAAACTAAAGTCAGTTGTCTGACTAAACAAAGAGCAGAGCGTCTCAGAATAACCGCACAGGCCAGCCTGGACACGGAGAAGGACTGTGCTGTAATATAGTGGCACTCAAAATAGAAATGATTGTAACCTGTATCCGAGATAATATTTCTCCCACACTGTGCCATTGCACTACATCTTAGGGTTGTTCTTTCAGCCTTGATTGTAGCCACTGTTTGTGATCTTCGATGTGTTTTTCCCCTCACTACATCCACCAGAACTCTGCGATTGCTCCTTTTCCGCTTCGTGTTTTTGACCAGTCAGCATTCAGTCTGCTCACAATTCCTTCCACTGTGTATCCAAAGGGCTTGCAAAAAAGCAACAAAAACACTGAAGTGGGGACATAAATCCTCTGTGTATTGCACGAGTTAAAAGAGGTACAAACTCTGCATTAGAACACCGGACTTAAAACCCTTATTTCATGTCATGTTGTTGATGCGTTATGTCAGTGTTTTCTTTTTGCTTGCAGTTTGGGGCGGCAAGACAATAAATAAATGGTTTGAGTTAGGAAAACATTATGATTTGTTCTCTTAACAATGTCTGAACAACGCTCAATTTTGGAGATCACAAAGCTGCCAAGTTTGGTTAAAACTGAAAACACTACACAATTACATGCACTCGCTAAAAGCGCTGCTGAAGATCATTATCTTTAGAACCTATTGTCAGTCACAAGTTCCACAAGCAGAGTTTCTAATTGTTTTTGTTTGGGCGGGTTGAACAGTCATGCAAGCAAATGCACTGTTAGGCATCAGTGCAGCACAACTGGGGACCTTTAACATACAGCAATCACTTTTACCAGTTAAATAATGCAAGACTAAAACAATGCATGATGCATTGGGTGAATAATGAGTACTTTTGCATTTCTTTAAGTGCATTTTTGCAAACAGAACTAAAGAAAAATATAGATCGATTGATTTTCCATTGCTGATTTTTGGTTTCAAAAGCTTCACCTCTGCAGTGTGCAGCATAACACTAGCTTAAGCTTTCAATAAAACAAGTTCATCTAAGCTGCTTATGTGTTCACTGTAACTGACGCCAACCTTACATACCTGGATAACTCAGGAGAGTCTGTGAGGTTATGAATTTTCCTCGGGGCTGTGTGTAGGCGGCAACTGGAAAATTTTTACCAACCATTATAAAGTGAATCCTGGAAGCATACTGCGTGATATAAATATCAACCCAGCCTTGGTTTAGCTGTTTTTCTTTTTCACTTTTTAGACTAAAACCTACAAAACATCAGACGTCTCTGATCTTTTTCTATCAAACGTACTGAGTTTTTCACCAGGAATCTGAACATGTTTGAGTTGGAATAATTCAACACAAGATCAAAAGATTCACAGTTGGTGCTTTTTCAGTTACCTGGAGACCCCGCATTGTTGAAAGTAAATACACTTGCTTGTTCTTTGTTGCTGACATTCACTGTCATGTTTAATAATGATAATAATGCATACTTTATTGATCCCCGTGGGGAAATTCCTCTCTGCATTTAACCCATTCACTCGGTGAAGCAGTGGGCAGCCACCGGGCGCCTGGGGAGCAGTGTGTAGGGATCGCACCTCGCTCAGGGGTACCTCAGGGTAGTCGTTCAGTGGATTCGAACCCCCAATCTTCCGATCATGGGGCTAAAGGCACGTGAGGCAAGTTTTATGCTGAAGAAGAATTGCGTGTTGGTAATGTTGACCTAAAGAACCTGTTCTGCAGATCTGCATTCATGCAAGTAATGCTGTTAACTCACTTTAGTTAATCTGCAATGACTGATTTCAGTTTGTTTCTTTGTCCTGATGAATTTTTCTTTAAAACCTTTAATCCTTATAATCTCTGACACTTTGTGAACAGTGGAGCAAATCTGAAGTCCAGATGTAAACTCAGATTTTATATTTCAGAACCCTCCCTTAGTTACGCTTCCTGGCTGCTGGGAGCTTCTCGTGTTTATATGGGTTTATACACCACTCTGCATTTAATAATTAGTTACTGTTAACTTTTCCACAGTGTGTCTTTTGTCCCGTCTCCCTCCCCTTACCTCCATCCACTCGTAGCAGCTGCCTGCACCTCCCTCAGCCTGGTTCTGTCTGACATTTCTTCCTGTTAAAAGGGAGTTTTTCTTTCCCACTTTTCTCTCTATTACTGTAGAGTCTTTACCGCAACATAAAACCCTTGGGGTGACTGTCATTGTGATTGGGCACTAAGTAAATAAAATTGAATTTTATTGAGAAGAGAAAAGCAGCACTACCCAAAACTGTTAAAAGCCATGCTTTCAGCCCAGGTGATAGGCCTTCTCCCTCCTTAAGAAAGACTACCTTAAAAGAACTCACTGGGCACCTGGATCAGCTTTTACTGGCTATAACGAGCAGCATTAGGTTGGCTTTCATTTGCTATTGTTGGCGTATTTGAAGCACCTCTGTGTGCTTTCCTTATATTTATACATGCAAACAATATCACAGGCGCTCATTGCTCTTATGATGAGTTGGCCTTATAATCCTATTCTCTAAAATACTTGGAGCAGAATCTGTTTTCACCCCCACATGTTTTACACTTCATGCATCTTTATTATTTTATTTAAAATTAAGGCATTCATTAAAAACAAACAATTTATAGAAATTATAATATCCTCCTGAGAACAAGCCTATTCATGTATGTCCTTTGTAATGGATATTTGTTTTTGGTCTGTATCTTTTGACTTATTTGAGCTATCTTACTAAGTCCTGATGTAATAAATAGAGGACACCCTGGGCTTTCCCCACTGACATCCCCCGTGTGTTTGGGTGGCCTCTAATACCGCCAAAGAGGAAGGAAATCACAAAAAAGTTAGGTGGGAAGATTTGCTCCTTTCCTCGGTTCTCAGGAGGTTAGAATAAAAGGGCCGTAAATGAATCCAGTTCTGACTGAAGACCTTCCTGTAAGTCCAAAGGGACAAAACAGGAAAAAAAAAGGAAGAGGAAAAAACAGCAGGGATGCAAAGAGAAAGAGGAGAAAAGACGAATAAAGAAGAATGTCATCTATTATTTATCTGTATTCTCAGGAATTCAGGCAATCCCCGGCCTCCTGAGTGCTGCACTTAGGGATTTGGCTTGAAGTTGCTCATGCACACATGAATCGTTCTGATGAAAATCTCACCAGTATGGCGAAAGCACAGCACCAAGATGCTAAATAGATCAGCGTGAATGAGTAAAAGGGTCAGTGAATGCCCAGGGACAGCCAAGAGAGCACAAAGTGCTTAATATGTTACTCATTTTAGTACCAGACATGATTTAATGCTGGACCACTGATGTATCTGCCTATTTACAGTGTGCTGTAGCTATGTCAAGACATTTCTCCAGCATTGTTACTTATTCCTATTAAGTGTAATAAACAACACTACTACTTTTGGCTCTTCTTTCAATGTAACACAAAAAATGAGGAAAATGTGGGAGCATTCTTGTTTTTTTACTGAGTGAAGAGACTCCCCCCCACTGCTGCTGTTCCACCTCTGACACCTCAGACACTTCACACCTCCTCTATTCACCCTGCTCACTCCCCACCCCCAACAACAGCATCCAATACACACTCAACACAAGGCTCCAGCCTGTCTCTCTCAACCACCCAGGTTAGGAGGGAACTGAGGAGGATTAATGGCAAGAAGGCAGCGGGTCCAGATGGCATCAGCTCGAGGGTCGTCAGGTCCTGCGCGGACCAACTGTGTGGGGTGATGGAGCACCTCTTCAACCTGAGCCTGAGGTTGGGAAGAGTCCCACAGCTCTGGAAAACCTCCTGTGTTGTACCAGTGCCAAAGACTTCACGCCCCAAGGACCTCAACAGCTACAGGCCGGTGGCTCTGACATCCCACCTGATGAAGACCCTGGAGCGGTTGGTCCTGGCTCAGCTTCGGCGCCTAACAAGCTCATCACTGGACCCACTTCAGTTTGCCTACCAGCCTGGCATTGGAGCGGATGATGCCGTCATTCACCTCCTACATCGTTCCCTCGCTCACCTGGAGACCGCTGGAAGCACTGTGAGAATCATGTTCTTTGATTTCTCCAGTGCCTTCAACACCATTCTTCCCTCGGTTCTAAAGGACAAGCTGGTGAACTCTGGAGTGGACCATCACCTCACTACCTGGATTTTGGACTACCTCACCGACCGACCACAGTATGTGAGGACTCAGGGCTGTGTGTCGGACAGGGTCGTCTCCAGTACGGGGGCCCCACAGGGAACGGTTCTGGCTCCGTTCCTCTTCACCATCTACACTGCAGACTTCTCCCACAATTCCACCCAGTGCTTCCTGCAGAAGTTCTCTGATGACTCTGCAATAGTCGGCCTCATCACTGATGGGGACGACAGGGAGTACAGAGGACTGACCCAAGACTTTGTGGACTGGTGCCAGCTGAACTACCTCCAGATCAACGCCAGTAAAACCAAGGAACTGGTGGTAGACTTCCGCAGGCACAAGCATTCTCCACTGCAACCACTGAACATCCAAGGTATGGACATTGAGGCTGTGGACAGCTACAGGTACCTTGGTGTTCATCTGAACAACAGACTGGACTGGACTCATAACTCAGACGCCCTCTACAGGAAAGGGCAGAGCAGGCTGTACCTGCTGCGGAGACTCAGGTCGTTTGGAGTGGAGGGCCCACTCCTGAAGACCTTCTATGACTCTGTTGTGGCTTCTGCTATCTTTTATGGTGTGGTCTGCTGGGGCGGCAGCATCTCTGCTGGGGACAGGAAGAGACTGAACAGGGTGATCCGAAGGGCCAGCTCTGTTCTTGGATGCCCTCTGGACCCAGTGGAGGTGGTGAGTGACAGGAGAACGGCGGCTAAGCTGTCATCCCTGTTGGACAACATCTCCCACCCCATGCAGCAGACTGTGACAGCACTGAGCAGCTCCTTCAGTGGGAGACTGCGGCACCCACGGTGTGGGACGGAGAGATTTCGCAGGTCTTTCCTCCCCACTGCTGTCAGACTCCATAATAAAGACTTTAACTGATCAAGCACACACATCCATACATATGCAATAATACTAAGTGCAATAATCCTTTCTGTCATCGTTGTATTTTTACTCAGTTGTATATAGCATTTGTATTCTATTTTTATCTTATTGTATATTTATTTTATTTTATGTATATTATTTTATTTTATTCTACTGTATATAGTATTTTATTCTATTCTGTACAGTTGTGTACTGTATTTATTCTTATTGTATCCTAATTTTTGCCTCATAACTTTTGCACTGTCCACTTCCTGCTGTGACAAAACAAATTTCCCACGTGTGGGACTAATAAAGGTTATCTTATCTTATCTTATTTTATCAAACTGTACAGCAGGGCCCTCTACTGGGCCGCAGAGCCACTGCAGGTAGAGTGGTGCATGTTTGGAATTGTTTGGGTAAGTTTGACTTCAAAAACACAGAAAAAAAACATCCCTTCTTTCTTCACAGTCACTGGATAAAAGCCAGACTTTAGAAAAGTCCGATATCACCCGATGGTTTGGTGAGAACTGCAGTGAATATCTTCAGTTTTCTAATAAACTGCACTGCTGTTCCTGTATTACTACACATCTGCAAAAATGACCCCATGGTCAAAGTATTTTTGACCTTTACAAATCAAATGAATTATATACACTAAAAATAATGTTATTTAATTTGAATAACTCACATATAACTGTTTAATTTGAACAACTGAGCTATAACTTGACTGTGTGGAGTCACTGAAGTCAGTCTGAAACCCCTGGATTAGACTGAAAGTGGATCTGCTCCCCCTTGTGGACAACTTGCAGAATTCAGGGGCTAATTCAAAGTGCTCGGAAACAACAACAAAACAAACAAACAAAAGAAAACAACAACTACCAAACAATATGGCTCAGTTACAAAACAAACTATAATCAAATAAAAATATATATAAAGGAAACGCTACATAGATATGTTGACATATACTTTAATGGAAATTTGAACAACAGTAAATATTTTAAAAAATAAAATAAAATCCTAATAAAACATTTAACAACTGATTTTGAAAATCCAGAAAATAAAACAGATGTGTAACCTTTAAATTTTAAACAATTCAACAACAATTCAAGAACCTAAACGTGAACTGGAACAAGGGAACAAGAAACACAATAGCTTAATAACAGGGAAAACATACATACATATTTTTTTATGATTCATTCCCTTCATCAACTTGCTGAGCAGCTTCCTGCTCAGTGGCTCTGGGTGCAGGAGGTGGTGGGTGCTGCCGTGACATCAGCTCTTCCTTAAAAGGCTCAGGCAGTGACTGATGGGTAAAGAAGGCTCCCCTGCAAGCCTGACAGAGATACAAGCATATTTATTGCATTACACATCTCTGTCTAAACAATATTAACGAAACATTTCGAAGATCATTGCAGCCATTTTTTTCAGCACATCTTTCATGTAGTGTAGTAGAAACAGTGGCTTACAGCTGGAGGACCAGGCTGTAGTGGGGGAGGGTAAAGGTACCCAACATGTACAGGGGGCAGCCACATTTTGGGCAGGAATTGATGAGGTGGAGAGGGATAGCTGCTGGCGTGATAGCCTGGCATGCTAACTGGAAAGTGAACAAGAGGCAGACGTGCCATCTGCCTGAATTCACTGAAAAAAGGTGAATCTGGAAGGAAAGATAAAGCATTATAAGCTACTGTACATTTAAAGACACAACTCTTACTCACACTCAACACTGAAGACATTTTTAGGTTACTTCTGAGTAAGTCTAAATTTTGAGTTATTAAGTCTATTTGTTTTTTTAGGGGTTAACCCAAAACTATGGATCAAGATGAAAATACACTAAAACACACAGAATTTAAAAGATCAGATGACATGAGAAAAATAAGATATTATTTATTTACCCAGGAAATTCCTAAAAAATAGTGAGAATAGCCCAATAAATACAATAAATATTATAAATAAATAAAATAAATACAATACAAGACAAAGTAGGTCAGTAATATTAAAAAGAAATCACACAAAATTAGATGCACAGTGGAAAAGAAAAAAGAGATTCGTTTGCATGGATGTACACCCACATCAATGATTATGCAAATATTAACAAATACAGTTTATGAATGTAGTTTAAACTATTTAATTATATAGTTTATTGTTATATATAATGAAACAATAACACTGAATATTTCATCAAGTGGGTGCACCTCCGGCACAAGTTGTTAAACTTTGTGACAAGAATAATCAGCAAAGACCATAAACAAAATTATCATTTGTATTACTTTTATACTTTAAATAAGTCACAGTAAAATGTCTCTCTTTGTATGAATTAGAATATCAGTGCTCCATGAGGTTTAAACCTGCTAACTTCAGCCCCTCTCTGTCCCTCTTAATGTCCTAAAGATATTACATTTGTGAAAAGACAAGTCAAACTATTCTCTCACACTTTTCTCTCTTTTTTTGTGCAGGTATTTAATTCAGAATCATGCATATGTTTTTAATGCATATGTAGATGCATTAAAAACAAATAATAATAAAATAAAATAACCAAAACAATCTAGCTTTTTTTTTTCTTTCTTTCTTTATTCAGTAAGTGTTGACATAAAGTTGGAGCGGTCCATTTTAAAAAGGAAATGCTACACAACAGTCTAACCCTTTCAGTAATACACTTATCTGCATGACACATTCATTTAGCATTTTCAGAATTCACTAATGTTAGGACCTATTGTCCAGAAGTTCAGCAGAGGCTCTCATCGTTTTAGCATTGCTTTTGCCAGACTGAAGGGTTTTATTACAAAATAGCTTTTACATGATTTGAAAATGTGATTTGATCTGATTAATTGCCTCAAACTTAATTCATGTAAGTCTAATACTTCAGTCTGGCAGCCTGTCATCTCTCAAACCTAAGATTTTAATTCTTAATAATTAAATTAATATTTTTCTTGATCCGTGGTCCTTCATCCATGAACTGAAAAGTTGACAAAAACAAAACTATATTGGGTTTTTTTCCCCAAAACAATCTATCAACTGAAATCCTATGAAGGACATAAGAATGTCAGATTATTATTTCAAAATTTCAACTTACTAATTCAAATTTCTGTGAAAATAACTACAAATTGAGATAATAACCTTAAAAATTTGAGCTATTAAGCTATTAAGAAATTTTAATAGCGATATAGTAACCGGACAGTTGGCTTAATTCTGCCAGTCAAAAGTTCGTATTTATTGGCGGAAACAAGCTCCCATACATGCTAATACGGGAGAGAGAAAGATGTCAGTTGAGTTTTAAATTGTTTGCTAATTCGTTTAGATGTCTGCTTATATTAACGACTTTCCCACTTCACGTTAATCCAGTCCGTTGAGCTCAACGTTTCATATTTCATAATTAACAGTATTAGCTTAGTGAGAGGTGTAAATTTACCACCAGCCGACGGCAGCACATCCCTGCTGTCGCGAAAGCCGGACTCGGGCTGTCCTCCCGCCTCAGGCCTACTCCAAGGGTAGGCGGGTGCACCCTTCTCCGGGCTTCCTCCGGGTGGCGGGCACATCGGTTCAGATGTGGATGGAGCACCCCCATCTGGGTTCGAGGTCCCAAAAGCCTTGTCCCCCTGCGCGTTAACCCTTCTGGCTCCGGGCCGGGTCTCTTTCATGGCTCTTTTCATTTCCCTCTGTAGGGCGGCGATCTTCGTCCTCTCCGTTATCAGGTAGCATTTCCAGCACTGGCACTTCAAGAAAGGGCAGATTTTTGTGTGGCCCTTCTTCGGGACGATAATCCCGTGGTGTCGGCACCGGGCGCATTTTGGCTTCCCTGCGTAGTCGTTTGTCCCTGCTGAGTCTTTAGGTAAAGACATGGACATTTCATTACCGTGGTGTCCGCACTAAATCAACCAAATGGGCCCACTCGTGTGACCCAACGTGAACTATGTTTAAAAAAAAGAGAGAGAGAGAGATACAGAGGAAAAAGTATCAATTTCAAGTCTGGGAAATCTGTCACTCTCATTGTCCCACGGGCAGTGAGCCAATCAAGTGCTGAGTTTCTCAATTTGCCTGACCAATCAAATTTGGCAAGTTGATTGGTCAGAGCAGGCTGCTAATGTCAGGTCACTCTGGGGCAAAAATGTTTCTCATTACATCTTCGAACGAAATGTACATTTTAGACAATTTTTTATAAGTAAAGATAAACCTACAGCAAAATGTCATTTGTACAGTATGACTGTCATTCGTATAATTTCGTTAGTTTGAGAGTAAGTTTTGCAAAACTTCACCAAAACCTTGGACTTTTTTTTTAATCCACCCAGTGCAGGTGTCAGCTGCAAAGTATTTTTTTTCCACTGTGCTGCACAGCTATAACACTTGCTTCAGTAACTGGGTCTCTTCTGCTGATTGCAGTGAAACCCTGCACAATCTTGTATCAGCCTCCATAACAGCGCTATATAAATAAAACTGACAGCAGGTTTTTCCGACTTTCTTTTAAACAATGCATATGATGAAAGCGACATGAGGTAGTTTTGAGAGGCAAAAGATGTGGTGCTGGTTTGCATAAAGCATTTCAAGAACTTGGTGCTTTGAAATTTTTTAAGGATAATTTGGGGAACGAACCAAAGAAACCAAGAAAAAGTGAATACGTGCACTTTTATTTAAGGTTTTTTTTTTATTATTATTTGCAGTTTTTTCAAGGAGGAGCAAATGAACAGATCCTTGTTATCTTCTAGATAGAAATATGATATATAGCCTACTTATGTAAATTAAATCCTATTTAAGAAATTACTGATTTATTACAGTGTAATTGCATTTGGAGCCTCTGAAGGCAGCACAAATGTTTGAGGAGAAACTATAAGATGGTGAAATCAAATAGTTGAATACCTCTTATCTCTTACTGCCCATCAAAAACAAACAAACAAAAAAACATAAGCCAATTTTTACACACAATAAATATTTTCAAACACAGCCTGAGGGTTAACATTTAAGACAGAGACAAAAAAAAATGTAGATTTTTTTTTTTTTTGAAGAGATACTGTTTGTATGAATTATTTCATTTTCATGTTAATTTCCTGGCTCAGAATTGGTCTTTTTTTCTTTTACTACATTATAATAAAAATGTCCCATGAATTTGAGTACATGAAAAAAAAATCTGTTTTTAAAAAAAAGATTACCATGAACAGACCCAAGGGCGTAGATTTGGTTTTGGCATTGGTGGGGACGGATGATTCAACCACCGAACCCTGCCCTGTTTCTTTTCCCCCCCCTTTTTTGTCTTTGCTTCTTGATAAAAAAAAAAAAAGGAGAAATATACTTGCCTACATGTGCTATTCTACATGCTTTTAAACCATTTAAAATTACAATTCATAGTTTTATATGTGAAATATATAATGTTAAATTGCTTAAGTATTTTAGACTTTAGTTTACTTCAGCCATATTCCATATAAATCAGGTATCATACAAAAATAAAAATAGAGTCATGACAATAAAAGAATATGACTTTAAGAAATTAACAACATTAGTTCAGTTACAGTACACCAACATCTCTGATACATTAGCACTAAGGGAACACTGAATGACCTGCTGGTTTTTGTCCATAAAACTACTCATCTAAGATGACCACAAAGTAAAAGATCTCTCAGCAAAATTATGCAACATTTTAGGCACTATTGCCCCTATCAACTCAGTGAGCTGGGATTTTTTTATTCTAAACATGAACTACTGTTACAGCAACAGACACGGACTGTTGGTGTCCCACACAACAACTCAATGTCCGCTATGTGAAGGAGCCAAACACATGCCTGCTCCTCTCGTTAACTGAGATAAACTGCTGGCATATTTGTTTTACATCTATACTGTCCAGCTCTCCTGGTGGACATGGCATACAGCAGCATTGTTTAATCTCATTTGAGTCATTGTTGACCTTAGCCATGTTTTTAGTCTTCTGAGAGCACTGAAGCTTCTTCCAGCCTCAGTACATGCGTTTTATCCTCAGATTAAAATTATTACTATGGCCCTGGCTCTTCCCCTCTGACTGCACTAGGACATATTGCCACATGATAAAATAACACATTGATTCATGCCATATAAAAAGTGAGACGTGTCAATTCAGATTCTTTGTCAAATAAACACTAATGAATCAATTTACACCAGCAGCCTAACAATTGTTAATAATTATTTAGTATTAACTAGTATTTAATAAATACTAGTTAATCTACAGCACCAAATCATCAGTCAGTCACCTGTGACCTCGCCTCTTCACCTCTGTCCGAGCTACAACATGGCAGAGCTGCCTGTCACCTGATGAATAACAGGGAGACATTCCAAATACATGCAGCCACACATGTGCTTCAAATACAGTCATGAACCACCAAGTCATCATCCAACTTCACCTGTGATCTTGTATCACCATTGCTCTCTGAGCTCTGTGTTGGTTCTTCTGTCACCTGACAAATAGGACATACATGACAATAAGAATAAAACGAGTAGCTGCTTCAGTGTTTCTGTCAATTTGTGCAGATCTTGACTCATCAGTAATGTTTGTAGGCTGAGTGCATTTTAAAAACAATTTGTGCAAACTGCACTAAAAGATGGAATATTTGCAAAATCATAACGACCTCATGATATTTTGTCTCAAAAATTAACCCTATGAATATGTCAGTGCCACTAGGATGAAATTATTGTGTCACCAACATTTTAACGTTAGACATATAATTTTAACAGCCTCTGTAAACTAATATCCTGGCTGCTCGAGGCTGCCGTTTTCTCTGACAGTTTTAATCAAAATTAGAAATGCTCCTGTGGGAGACTGAGAGAACTAATAGTGCTGCATGTTGTGCAGTTAGTTTCCAAAACACGTTATTCATGGTTGCATACAATTTTAGACTGATGTGGGCCAAAGCCTAGCATAGCCTGTAACGTTATTGTGACGGACACATTTTATGAGTGAACTTGACTTTTAGCGACTTACAGGTTTCTTTGAAAAATACTTTCTTATATCCAGGATCTTCCGTTTTGCTGCCATCCTCCTCGCAGCGCAGGTTTGCCGCTGCTAAAACTAAACAGAGCTCCCTGAAAGGCTCAGCCAATCACATTGGCCAGATTTGTCACATGACGTAGGACTCCAGTAGAGAACGTAATTTGACTCTTTCTGCACCGCTGGGTGGATGAGACGTTGACAGATCGTTTTTTCTTTCTATCGGGTTTGTTTTTCTTTACTCGCAGAGATCAAATTATTGGTGGGGACAATTCAATAATCGCTGGATATTGGTGGGGACACGTCCCTTCCGTCCATGCCAAATCTACACCCTTGAACAGACCCAAAGTCCTGAAATCCCTCAACCTTACCATGATCTGGCAAATCTACCCCCAGCTCAAGAAATGGGAACGCGACAGATCTATATTTTTTTTTAGATCTGAATAGCTCTTTTCCTGCTACTTATTAACAACTGCCTCATTTATTTTTGTTGTAACTAAAGTTTTTTTGTTTTATTTACATCACAGAAAAATTAAGCTGTAGCCGAAGGACATCAAACGTGCCTCTGACAAAACAATCCACACATGAGGAAAATTAAATCAAACATACCTTTAACCTTAGATTTAAATCACGGCAGAAGAAGAAAAATTAAATATAGTAAACCTCTCATGTTAGCCCAGCTCCAGATGAGCTCTTATCATCATCAAGTAACTTGACACTGAAACGTTATCACACTACTGGATAATAATGCAATTTTTGTACAAAAGTGTAATTTTGGTATGTTTAATTTTTTCCGGACAATTCCAAAGATTAACCCTCCCTCCCTCTGTAACTGATACACATTTCAATCCAGTTGCAGACTGAGCATATGAATAAAATGTAAATGAATTTGGTTTAAATTATGTATTTCTTTTCTCATAACTTTTTAAAATTTTATTTCAATCTATAGCTAAGGGGATGAAGTTTTGGCCATCGATGCATTACATCCATGCTGTGGCTGTAGCTCAGGTCGCAGAGCAGGTCAGCCACAAATCAGAAGGTGGGTGGTTCGATCCTGGCTGCTTATGCCAAATATCCTTGGGCAAGATACTAAAAAGCTTCTTGGATGAGAGGTGAAACGTCTTCAAGCAACTTAAAGAAGTCCAGATGCTTTTCTTTGCAAGCTCCTTTGACTACGATGACCTGGATGACTGAGAACCAGCAGTGGTCAGAGGGCCCGGTGGCGCCAGTGTCCAGCAGCCTATCAGTGCACTTTGTAGCTGTGGCTACTTTCTCCACTGTCATATAAAGACTATGAATAAAAATAAAGTTTAATTATAGGATTAAACCCCCAGTAAACTAGTCTATATTGATGTACTTAAAAAAAAAAAATAGACCATGCACCGACATTTTTAATCAGTGAATGTGTTGCTCATAGTTGACTGAAAACTGCTAAATATTCTTCATTGCAATGAATACACTTGAGAAAACATTTCATTTTCCTGTTTATTTACACAGGGTGGGTGTTACATTAAAATTCCTCATCACCATTTTTATTATAAATACACCATTTTAAACAAGGCTTGACGACCCTCAGTAAAATACATCCTTCAAACCTTTCAAAATATAACAAAACAAAACGCTTTAATGGATACAGATGGATTTCATTTTTGCACCTTTTAAATGTTAGTTATTCATGCACGTTTAGAGTATGAAAATAAAATGATACAGATCCATTGTGTTTACAAAGGAGATTTAACTGAAAACAGCTATACGTAGTGTAAAATACAAATACTGGGTCTGGTGCAAAGCTTAAAGGTCTTTCTCAAAGAAATGCTAACTCATGGCTTATAGCAACTGCGCTCTGTATAATCGTCAGTATACTGTACAGACATTATTTGCCTTTGAAGGGGGAAAAATACTTGAAGTATTTGTGACATACTGGAACAGACTGTAAAAAGGCTTACCTGATAACACACTATTTATTAAATTATGGATAGCACTGCTTTTTCAGTCAGTTTACAGCATGAAACGTCTCCTAATACTCATCAACCCAGTAAAGTGTTAAACAGTATTTTGCAGGCACTTACAAAGCATGGTTTAGGCCTTTATTTAAATGAGTTCAAGGTTGGATGCAAGTTTCAAAATGGTCCACTGTTAAAACAAACTGATAAAATATTATATGCGCAAATGTGTTTCAGTGCTGTTGCATAAAATTCTTGATTACAGTGAAGGTCAAAGTCCAAATTACACCATGGGTCTCTGGAAGACATCTGAGCAAGGTGAACTGTGAATCAGAAGAATTCAACACAAACATTAGACTTCCCTGAATTACACAATCACAAAATGTAAGTAATCAAATCATAAATGTCTACCTACCTTTTAAAGTGTCCAGAAAGGCTGGAATTTAATTGTGTTGGTCTTGAAGTTTGATGTGTAAAGTCCAGAAGTGTCTGACGGTGTCAATGGTCATATTAAGCTACATTATCGTTTCATTTGTGGGAGCTTGCTCTTGGAAGTCCAGGTTTTAAGACAGACAAATGGGAATGGAGAAGACTTCAGATACGGGTAGAGTCTGTACGGCAGTGTTGCCCAGGAGACAAAAGATCTTGAAGCTTGGCATATCCTTAAAGCGGTTTTATTAATCCTCAGGAGACTCAATATTCTGCTCTGCAGAGTTGCTTTTTATCTTTCTTTAGATAAAATTTTCAGAAATATACACATGTACAGGAATTTGAGTTTTTACATCCAATTTGGTTCTAACAGTTTAAGCTAAGGGTCATGAACACTTTTGGTTACAGTGTAACACGGTATTTCATTTAAGTGTTTTTGGAACAGTAAATGCTTATGATGTTAAACTTAAAAAATATCATGTACACTTGAAACATCTGTGATAGATACTGAAAATAATGAGCGGTTGCTAGCTGCTTACAGTACATATTCAGAAAGTCTGATGAGAAAGCATGAACACTAAATGTAAATGTGACATATACAATAAACAAAATTATTCAATTTGAAAGTTATGTAACAGCCCCATGCAGAGCAGAATAAAGGTAGTCTTTATTCCACTGAGAGTTAGGCATCTGGTGAGCATTGTGGCTTTATAGCATATCCTTCCCTTACAGATCAGTATCTGCGGCCATAGCTTGGGGAACTGTAGGAAGAAGAAGAGAAGGTTGTTGTGAAGCTTGATCCTGTAGCATCCATGCTGCCTCTTCTGGAGCCTGACCTGGAACCAGTTCTAGAGCCAGACCGTGAACCAGAAGCAGAGCCAGACCCACTGATGCTATAGGGACTGTAAAGGCCTTTGCTTGACTGAGATGAGGCTTCAAGTAGTCGCAGACCAGTTCCCTCCTCTGTCATGCTCCTTTCAATTGCATCCTTGTAGGAGATCTTCAGCTTGGTTTTAGGGCACGTGAGGTATTTTGAATATGCACTAACGTCTCGTAACTTCTGTGCAGTGCGTGCATCTAAGGTGCCCTTCCTCACGGCCTCATCTATGGAGACTCTGCCTGTAGCATCCGGTTCAATCAATCCACCGGTGAGATACTGGACCTCTAGGAACCGTTGTCCGGCCTCATAGTACAGCCAGCCTTTCTTTAGAGCTTGGGCTGCTGACATTTTGGTTTTAGTCCTTGGATCTTCAAATCCATTGTACGCCTTCTGAGCTAAACTGATACGGTCCACCATAATTTTATCCACAAGCCCTTTATTCATTGCATCTGCAACTGAGAATTTCTCTCCAGTGTTTGGGTCAATGATGCCTCCTGTGCAGGCCTGAGCTTCCAGCAGCCTTTGACCTGTTATATTATCAACAAGGTTTCTGTGGATGGCCTCTGTGACAGACACCTTCTCTAATGTCTCTGTGTCTAAAATACCAGCTATAGGGCCAGTTTCCTCTGTTGGGTCAGTCCATGTGGTTGCTGGTGTTTTTATGGAAGGTATTGGGCTCATGGGGTAGGAAGAAGAGGAGCCAAAGGAGGATGAGCGTGATCTGCTTCCGCTCATATTTCCAGATAGCATGTCTGCAAATTCTGTGATGGACAGCATTCCTGATCGATACTGATCCAGGGCCGACTTATCAATCAAGCCCCTTGAGATTGCATCATCGATATCATACTGTCGACCAGACCTCCTATCAATGATCATGGATTTCACAACTCCGTCAGATGAAGTGATAGTAATTTCCTCCCATTCACACTCCTGCTCTGCAAGTTCTAGATAAGTCTGGTGGTCAATAAGTCCTTTCTGATACGCTTCATACACAGACATCTCTTTGCCAGACTCTGGATCGACGATGACAACCCTTCGTTTGCGAACAGAAGATTTGGACGATGTCTTTCTCTCACGCTTCTTTTCTTTCAGTAGCAGAAGAGCAAGGCCAGTCTCTGGGTCTATCATACATCTCTCCATCAGCTGCAGGTAGGTGAGGTTTTCCTCAGTGTTGGGGTCAAAGAAGCCCTTGGTGTCATCAGAAGGGTCAGTGAGGATACCATTCATTTCTTCATCAAAGAGGCCACGTTCATAGGCTGTTTCTACTGGCAATCGGAGACTCTCTTGTGGATCAATTATTCCACCAGTAGCGATCTGAGCCTCCAGCAGACGAATGCCATGGTCTTTCAGAATGAGTCCCTTTTTCATTGCCTGGAAAAGAGAGATAACCTTGCCAGAATAAGGGTCTTTGTAGCCTGTCACAGCTCGCTCAGCTGAGAGGAGTTTGTCTTTAAACTCTGGACCAACAACACCCATTTTAACAGCTTCATTGACATTTAGTTTTAGGTTCTTAATTGGATCAATTACATAACCTGTGGCAGCTTGAGCCTCAAGAAGCTCAAAGGCAGTCCCTGGTCTGATCATGTTTTTCTTCATCGCTTGGTAAATTGATAGACGGTCTTTGCTTGATTCTACAAACACACCAGCAATACAGCTGGTCCCCTCAAGGTACTTCTTCACATCCCTGCTGACCTCCTCCACTGTGATGATCCCCTCAGTGAGATCACTGTATGTCTTTTGGTTGATAATCTGCGAGCGGAGCAGCTCATCCACAGTGATTTGTTTTCTTAGACCCTTAAAGAGAAGCCTTCTGTCTGCCAGTGAAAGCAGCCGCAAACCACTTTCTTTATCCACTCTGCATCTTTTCAGCAGCTGAGCATAGGACTGTTTCTCATCTGTTGTTGGATCAGTATAACCTCGCACATCCGCAGTAGGCTCAGTTATTCTCTCTAGTGTCTCCTTGTTGATGTATCCACGCTGCATGGCAACATCTATGGGGAGATGGAAGTAGTATTCAGGATCCATCAGTCCTCCAGTGGCATTCTGGGCCTCCAAAAGCCTTAAGGCATAATCCTCAGATATGAGGTCTTTTTTCATTGCCTGAAAGAGAGAAATCACTTTTCCAGTGTATGGATCCTTGTAACCTGTAACTGCTCTCTCAGCAGAGAGAAGTTTATCATGGAGTTCAGGACCTACAAGCCCCTTACGTACAGCTTCATCAACTGTTAGAAGTTCGTCTTTAACTGGATCAATCATGAATCCAGTCGCAGCTTGGGCCTCAAGGAGATTCAAAGCAACTTCGGGCTTAATCTTTCCATTCTTCATAGCCTGGTAAATGCTGATCTTGGGAGGACTGTCTGACATAATTCCAGCAATACAACCAGTGCCAAAGAGGTACTGCTTTACTGTTGGCATTTCCATTACTTCCCGAATATTCATCTTTTCTTGTTTCAGAAGGTTGTATGTGTGCAAGTCAATAATTCGGGCATTGTACAGCTCATCAATCGTAACCCTTCTTCTGATTACATCACATGACATACTCTGCTCAGACTTTAGTGTCTCCCTTTGTTCAATTATTTCAATGATGACAATTAGCATTCTTTCTCTTGTGATTTGCCCCAAGCGATACTGCTCCATGAGGCGGCGCCTCTCTTCTGCTGGAAGAAAATTTGAGTTCATGACTTCCCAAATGGTCATACTCTTTCCTGCAAAACTCTTGAGTGGGATGTCAATTTGAGTATTAGCTAGATCTGTTTGGGCTTGCTCCTCTGAGTACTGGTAAGACTTCTCAACAGGAGCAGGAGATTCAACCTCTGACAGAGGGAGGTAGCACAGACCAGTGTTGGGCTCTCTTTTGCATTTCTCCAGCAGCTCCTTGTAGGTCACTCTTCCATTGGTGTTGGGATTAGTGAAGCCCTTAACATCACCTGTGGGTTCACTGAAAGATTTAGCCATTTGTTTGCTGAAGTAGCCACGCTGAATGGCCACATCATTGGGAACACGATGGCTGCTAACTGGATCAATTATCCCTCCAGTGGCAAACTGGGCTTCAAGAAGAGGAATAGCATGCTCCCTCAGTACAAGCTCTTTCTTCATGGCTTGCAACAGAGAAATTTTATTGCCTGTATACGGATCTTTGTATCCTGTCACTGCTTTTTCTGCTGAGAGGAGTTTCTCGTGAAGCTCTGGACCAACGACTCCAGCTTTCACAGCATCATCTACAGAGTATTTCAGGTTTTTGACCGGATCTGTTATGAAACCAGTTCCTGCTTGGGCCTCAAGTAATGTGAGCCCAGTGCTCTGTTGCAAAATACCTTTTTTTATTGCTTGATAGATGCTTAACTTTTCATCTGAATCTCCCATTGTGATACCATCAATGCGGTCTGTGCCCCGCAGGTACTTCCGGACTTTATCAGTTTCACTGACTTCTTTGGGTGTCTTTTTACCATTTTGGAGTTGCTCAAATGTAGCCTTATCAATGATGTTGGAATCAAGTAATGAACTGGCAGTGACTGGAGCCCTTAAGCCTTCAAAGCAGGCCTGTTCTTTTGTTTTGTCTTCTTTTTCATCAACCATTGTTATCACAATCTTTATCAGCTTTTCAATTGTCACATAACCCATTCTGTACTGGCGAATCAGTTCTATCCTTTGTTCCTCAGTGATGTATTCAGAGTGTATGATTTCCCAGATTGTGACTTTCCTCCCTTTGAAAGGTCCATACTCCAGTTCCATGGTGGCTTGGTTCAAAGCTTCCTTTGTTTTAGCTTCTGTAATCTGTTTGTCTTCCTTTGGCTTTGGAGCCTTCTTTGAGAGAGAGAGCAATGGAAGTCCAGTTTCTTTGTCTATGACACATTTATTCAAGAGCTGAGCATAAGTTGCATCCTCTTGTGAGTTGGGATCACAGAAGACCTTTGTCTCGTCTGTGTTTGTGTTCAAGGTCTTGGCGATTTCTTCGTCAAAATACCCACGCTTGCAGGCGATTTCATGTGGGATGCGATAGCTTTTAATGGGGTCAATAATTCCACCTGTTGAAAGTTGTGCTTCTAGCAGACGGATGCCATGTTCTCTCTTGATAAGGCCTTTTTTCATGGCTTCAAATAGAGATACATTTTTTCCTGTGTATGGATCTCTGTAGCCACTGATAGCTCTCTCTGCTGACAGAAGACGCTCATGCAGCTCTGGGCCAACAAGACTCGACTTAACAGCTTCATCAACGGGGACTCTTTCATTTTTTACAGGATCAATTATAAACCCTGTTGCTGCTTGAGCTTCAAGAAGATTCAAGGCCGTTTCTGGAGAAAGTAATTCTTTTTTCATAGCTTGATAGAAAGGCATTTTCTCCTTGGTTGGTTCATAGAACAGTCCAGCAATGCTGGGCGTCCCATTCAGTGCCTTCTTCACAGGATCCATCTCAGAGATCTCTTTAACTGTTATCTTTCCATTACTCAACTTGTTGAACACATCTTTGTTTATAACCTTGGACTCTAGCAGTTCATTGGCAGAGACTGGAGACCTCAAGCCATTGAACACATTTTCCTTGTTCTTCTCCTTGTCTTCCACAACAGTGATGACAATTTTGATGATCTTTTCCACTGTGATCTTGCCAGTCTTGTACTGACGGATCAGCTCTCTTCTTTGTTCTTCTGTGAAGTATTCTGAATTTATGACTTCCCAAATGGTGACAGTTTTTCCTTTGAACTTTCCAAAAGGAACATCAACGTTTGATTTACTGAATATGTCTTTAGTCTCCACATCTGTGTATGTTCTCTCTGTTTGAGCTGCTTTCTCTGTCACTGGTAATATCAGCAGGCCAGTCTCTGCATCCTTGTTGCATTTTTCCAGTAACTGTTTATAAGTGAGTTGCTCCTGTGTGCTTGGGTCAATGAATAACTTGCAGTCATCGCTGGGATCGCTGAGTTTTTTGTTGATATCTGCATCAAACTGACCCTGCTTGTAGGCTGTTTGAAGGGGAACTCTGTGGCTGTTGATGGGGTCAATAATGCCACCAGTTGCAAGCTGTACATCTAGGAATTTGGTGGCCTGATCCTTCTCAATAAGTCCCTTCTTCATGGCCTCAAAAAGAGAGATTTTGGCTCCAGTAAAAGGATCTTTAAAACCAGTGGCTGCCCGCTCTGCAGACAGCATCTTGTCATGAAGTTCAGGGCCAATTAACTCCTCCTTAACAGCCTCATCTACAGACAGAAGCTTGTTTTTCACTGGATCAACAATGAAGCCTGATGCTGCTTGAGCTTCCAGGAGCATTGTAGCAGTGTTTGGAGTAATCGTCTTCTCTGTCATGGCCTGATAGAGACTCATTTTTTCTTTGGAAGGAGTCAGGACGCCTCCAACACAGCTCTCTCCCTTAAGATATGCTTTTAGCTTCTCTGTTTTTCCGAGTTCTTGTACAGAAACTTTGCCCTTTTTCAATTTATCAAATTCCTTCTTGGTCAAGACACCAACTTCATGAAGCCTTTCAGCAGGAACCTTCTCTCTTATTCCATCAAATGCCAACATTGATTCTCCATCTTTCTTCAGCCCATCCTCAACAGAGCCATTGAAAACTTTCTTTGTTGTTCCTACCATTGTCATAGCAACTAGCTGTTCCTCCGGGACCTCATCGGTCTGAACTTCGATTTCCTTTGTCGTTGATGAACCCTGCTTTGAAGCAACCTCAAGATTCTGAAGTCTCTCTCTGAGCTTTTTGTTCTCCTCTTCCAAAAGTTTTTCTTGTTCAAACCTTTTCTTTTCTAGCACATCCAATTCTCTCTCTCTGTTTTTCATCTCTGCTTCAGCCTCCTTTTGTTTCTTTACAGCTTCATCCATAATGGCCTGAAGTTTCTTCCTTTCCTCGTCCATTAGCTTACGCTGACGTTCTTGTTCATCTTTAAGAGCCTTGGCCTTGTTTACTTCATCCTCAAACTGCTTTTCAAGCTTCTTTTTCTCATCTTCAACAGCCTTTTCTCTCTTCAACAGCACATCCTTCTCAGTGATGAAAGACTGCTGAAGTATAGCTTTCTGCTGCTCAATTTGTGCTTGTTGGGCATTTTCCATCTGTTAAGAAAAATATATTTTTTTAAAACGGCAGTAAACTGTTAGTGAAATATCACTCATCAATAAATGCATCTTAGATATTTGAAGAAATAACTCAGTATATCTATATATTTAAAATATCAATAACACTTTCATGTCTCTATGAAGCTACGGTTAGCAGTTAGTTAATTTAGCTAGACTGGGTACTGCTAACCTAGCTTTGCCCAATAAAAACAAAATTCAGCCCCTTAAAAAAAAAAAAAAAAAAACACACACACATATTGTACTGCTACTATATCCTTCTGTAATGTATTTAAGCATGCTAACACAAACACTCTACTGTCACTTACATGTTTAACAGGACAATATTAACTATAAGCGTCTTTAAACTGAATAGCAGTGTTAATACAGGCCACAATACCTCTTTAGATTTCTTCTGAAGCTCCTCTGCATCCTTTTTCAGTTTCTCTTTCTCCTTTTCAAGGTCTGCTAGGGCTTTCTTCAGGTCATCAGCTTCTCTCGTGCTCTGTAGCCTCTGTGTCTCCAACTTCTGCACAACGATTTCTGTCGTTTGTTTTTCAGTCTGTTGGAGACGAGTTTTTGCTTCGTCGGCTTGCTTCTTGAATTTCTTTGCCTCCGTTTCAGCTTTAGCTTGAGCATCGCTGAGCTCTTTCACCTTCACTTTCAGTTTCTCTGCTTCAGCTGCAACTTCAAACTGCCTCTTTCGCTCGGCTTCCAGGGATTTCTGGAAATCCTCTGTCTCCTTATCAAGGCGCTGTTGGATCTGTTGTTTGTCCTCCAAAAGTTTTTTAGCTTTTTCCTGTGCCTGGTCCTTCTGTTTCTGGAGTTCCTCTGCTTCAGCTTTTAGTTTTGTAGCCTCTTGGATGGCCTGCATTTTCTCTTTTAGCATTTTCTCTGCAAGTGCCCTCTGTTCAGCCAAGTCAGATTCAGCAATCTGCCTTTGTCTGGCAGCTTCTTCAGCTTCCACGCTGAGTCTAGCAGCTTCCTCTGCAAGGCTCTTCATTTTCTCTGCTTCCTCTGCAAGTAATTTCTGTGTACTGTCTTTGTCCTTCTTCATCAGGCGCCGGTTTTCTTCCTCAATTTTGAGCTTAAGCTTCAGGAGTTCTTCCATCTGGATCTTGACTTTCGACAACTCATCCTCCACCTGTGCCTTTTGCTTGACAGCGTCATTTACTTCACCTTTAACTCGCTGAAGCTCTTCATCCAACACCTTCTTCTGCTTATCAGTTTCATCCAGCTGAAGTTTAACCAGTGTCAGTTCCTTCTCCACCTGCGACTTCTGTGTAAGTGCTTGTTCTGCCTCTTTTTTGTGCTTGGCCATCTCTGCATCAGCCTGCTGCTTCTGCTTTAGTGCTGCTTGCTCAGCTGCAGCTCGCTTAGAGGCCTCTTCCTCTGCTTCTTTTCTCAGTTTCTCTGCATCCTTCTGAGCTTTGGCCTGTTTAGCGGCTTCTTCTTCTGCAGCTTTCTTCAGCTTTTCAGCTTCTTCTGCTTTTTGGCGGAGCAAGGCAGCCTCTTTCTCAGCTTTCTCTTTGGCTTTCTGAGCAGCTTCTGCAAGTTTCTTAGCATTTTTGAATTCGTCTTTAAGCTTCTCCTGAGCAAGGCTATCTTCTTTATTCTTACTGAGAACATCTTGAGTTTTCTGCTCTGCGGCACTGCATTTTTGTGCTGCCTCTTTGGCTACAATGACCTGCTTTTCTGCCTCTTTCTCAGCTTGCTCTTTCTGCTTATTCGCTTCTTCTGCGTTCTTTTTGAGGCGTTCGACTTCCTCCTGAGCAGCTTTGCATTGACGAGCTGCCTCCTCTTCGGCTGCAGTTATCCTCTTCACCTTCTCCTCAGCCTCTTTCCTCTTCTTCTCTTCCTCTGCAGCAAGCTTTTTTAGTTTGTCTGCCTCTTTTTCAGCCTTAAGTTTGCTCTTCTCAGTCTCATCTGCAAGATCCTTCAGTTTCTTTAATTCACCCTCTAGATCTGACTTCTCTTTTGAGGCTTTCTCAAAGTTGATTCTGATGATATGAATCTCCTCTTCGACCACCTTCTTTTGCCTCAAAGTTTCTTCCACAATAGTTTTTTGTCTCACCAGCTCAGAGTCAGATGAGCTCTTAAGGTGTGTGATTTTCTCCTCAATCTCTAGCTTATGCTGAGCAGCTTGGTCCTCCAGCAGCTTTCTTTGATAAGCTTCCTCCTCAGCTTTTCTCTTTAGTCTTTCATTCTCTGCTTCTTTAGCTTTGAGGGCGATTTCCGCTTCAGTCTTTAGCCGAGTTGCCTCATTGATAGCAGACAGTTTTTCCTTAAGGATTTTTTCCGCCTCAGCTCTTTGCTGGGCTGCCTCATCCTCTGCAGTCTGCCTCTGCTTCTTCGCCTCTTCGGCGACTGATCTCAGTCTAGCAGCTTCCTCAGCCAGTTGTTTCATTTTCTGCGCTTCAGACTCAAGAAGCTGTTTGCTCTTTTCTGTGTTTGACAGTGTCACCTTCTCAGCTTCAGTCTTCATCTGTAGCAGAGCGTCCATTTCACTTCTGACTTTAGCCAGTTCGTCTTCGAGCTGTTTTCTCTGTTTTTCTGCAGCATTCACCTCATTCTTCAAACGCTGGAGCTCACTATCCAACAGGCCCCTCTGCTGCTCAGCATGTTCAAAGTCAGCCTTTAAGCGTATGCATTCTTGCTCTGCAGAAAGTTTTTGTTGGGCTATCTGTTCAGCAAATTTCCTCTGTTTTTCCAGCTCCGTTTCTGCATTCTCCTTCTGTTTAAGTGCAGCATCTTCAGCTTTAGCCCTTTTCTTGGCATCTCGCTCTGCTTCAACCTTCTGCCTCTCTGCTTCCTCTTGAGCCTGACTCTTCTTTTGAGCTTCCTCCTCAGCTTGTAGCCTCAAGCGGAGGGCTTCATTGGCTTTCTGTCTCCATGTTTCCAGCTCTTTCTCTGCTTGCTCCCTGGCTTTGTTAGCTTCTTCTTGTTGTTTCCTGAGTTTCTCGGCTTCCTCCTGTAGCTGAAGAACAGTTCCCTGCTCTTTCTTGAGGGATTCTTCCAGTTTTGTTGCCTGTTCATTGAATGACATAGCTTTGGTTTGCAACTGTGTGGCAGCAGACTTCTGTGCCACCTCTTCTACAACTTTAATCTGCCTCAGTTTTTCCTCCTCAGCCTGTTTCATGCGCCTCTCTGCCTCTTCGGCTTGTAGTTTAAATTTCTGCAGGTCATCCAGTGCTTTCTGCTTTAGTTTGGCTGCCTCTTTTTCGGCTTCAGATTTACGCTTTAGCTCATCTTCAGCATTTTTCTTTTTCTGAGTCTCCTCAGTCACCTGTTTGCGAAGCCTTTCCGCCTCGTCTTGAGCAGCCTTCCTGAGCTTCTCAGCTTCAGCAGCTTTGTCTCTGAGCTGCTGTAACTCAGTCTCAGCTGTGCCCTTCTGTTTCATTGTTGCCTCCAACTGAATCCTAATTATGTGGATTTCTTCCTCGATCTTGGTACGACTGATGAGCGCCTCTTCCAGCTGCTGACTCTTGGACTTGATCTCCTGCTCTGACAGACTCTTCAGCTGATGCAGCTCCTGCTGAATGTTTTGCTTCTGTTTTTCAGCATCCACTGCAACGTCTTGTCTCTTATTGGCCTCTTCCTTCATCTTTAACTTCAGCTCCTCGGCCTCTTTCTCTGCTTTGGCCACAGACTTAGCGTGAGCTTCAGCCAACTGCTTCTGCTTATCTAATTCCGCCTGCATCTCTGCCATCCGTTTCCTCTCCGCTTCTTTAACTTTTTCAGAAGCTTTCTGCATTAATAAAAGAGTGAAGGGAGCTGCATGTTAGAGGTTTTAGATTATAAAATACAACTATAGGCATAGTTATGGCTCAATATACACAACACAGATTTTTAACTGGAGAGATAATTCAGCATTGGGAAATGCTTTTCACGTTCATTTAACGTATGGCACACAATGTATGACACTTTACTTCACAACACCGGACAACACTACAAGTTGCTTTCATGCATAATCTGTGTAAAAGGTCTGGTAATATTATACGGTCATTATTATTATGGAGTTGGTAAAAACAACTGCAAATTCTGTTTACAAGTGAACTCATCACAGTGTTAATATTTTGAAGATGTGGAGGTTTTGCTGCTGGTGATGTATTTTAGTGAAAAACTTGGATATGTAATCGCTAGGATTTAATTCAGTCACAATTTTATACATTTCTCTCCACCACTCATTGATTTTCTTAACATAAATAGGTTTATTGAAAAGTGTAAAATAATAGGAAAGAAAATAGGCAAATGATAAATAATTAGCAGCATGCAAAAAGTGCCGAATGCAGATTAAATAATCAAACATATATATTTTTGCAGCAATCGGGATGAAAAGAACATCGAGCATAGTGATGCAGCAAACACAGCATGACTTCATGTAACATTTAACACAGCAAGCTTGGATTTAAATGCACGTGACACGACACAAATCCAAGATCCCTCAAGTCTGAGATGAGTTCTGTTAGATAAGAAGGTGTTGTTGTGGTGACTGATACCTACAAGGAAGGTTCAACACTTTAGAAACCTGTCACATTGAAATTTAAACTGACGTCTGGTTTAGGAAGAAGCTGATTTCTTTTGTAATAGAACAAGTTTCCACATTTTATTTGCTAGAGGAAATCATTAGAAGCAATCACTCAACTGTCATTTATCAAGCTCCCTTGTTCATAAGGGGCTGCCACAGCAGCTAGCTCTGCGTGTTTGATTTGGCAGATTTATCGGGCACAACAAGTAGTAAAATAAACAACAACAAAAAAAAAAATTGACTGGCTTTGCTGCTTGTCTCTCTCTTTAAAACTAATCTTTGAGTTTTAGACGTGTGAAAACACCGCTCCCATTCAGGGATTTTAAAAATCTAAAGGCTAATCAGAATGTGAAATCTTAATTTGCTGTGGTGCTAAACAGTACCGTCAACAATCAGCTACATTATAATTTGATTTATTAAGGCAAGAGAAACAATTATAATAGCTTGCAAATCTCATTAAATGACAATATCTAGACTGCCAAAACCAACATCTTACAGTAAGCTGATGCTCAGCCAGAGAAATTAAAGTTCCTAAGTTATTACTGAACCAAGAACACCGTCAATAATGAAAGATTTCCAAATACGCGTGAACCTTCCCTTCACTACAGACACGAATCTGACGTGAAGACGAATGAAATGGGCTGAGAGGATTGTTTTTAAATACCTGGTGCTTTGGGGTTAATTCATCTCTTAAGCACGTGATTAATACTCATCATGACAAAGCACTGGCGAGCAGGTCAAAAGGATCAAACAAAACAGAAAGTTAGAAAGGAAGAAAAAAGGGCAGGGAGGGGAAGCAAAGG
The DNA here is from genome assembly GCF_018398535.1 of Haplochromis burtoni. NCBI lineage: Eukaryota > Metazoa > Chordata > Actinopteri > Cichliformes > Cichlidae > Haplochromis > Haplochromis burtoni. Next base: position 736,164 of record NW_024582532.1, on the reverse strand, counting down.
TAAATTTTAAAATAATGCATCTGAGAAGGTAGGAAGCCTGAAGCCTTTAAAATACGAGTGTGGGGGGTTTCAGGAAGAAATGAAGAAGTGATTATCAAATTTAAATTGTTGGAAAAGCAGTTGAGCAGTTTGAAAATGTGACTGAATTCAGGGCCAAACCACAGTCATGTTTACAGATCGTGTGAAATGATTTGGCTAAATACACATAGTGTCGGGGAATGAGAGACATATACCGTAGTGGGGATGTGATGTGCGGTAACAGTAGGATGAAATTGTTTGCTTCAGCACTGTATGCCTAAAATTATGTCTGCACTCTTGGTAACAGACACACAATTTTGATGCTGTTTGATGGAAAATGATTTGCCATACATTACATTAGTGAGGACTTAACTGCACTGTTGTGTCTACTGAGTGTGCACACTTACCTCTTCTTCCTCCAGGCGGCGCTGTGTGTCTGTGATGAATTTGATGTACTGACTGGTGAGAGTCAACAGCTCACTGTAGCGCGTTCTCAGCGTAACATACTGAAAAAAACAAAGTAAAATTCACTTCACTAAATCGAATGAATGATTATTCTTTTTTTTAGTCATATATCTTCATATGCGATGCTTTCCTCTCGACTTTTAATGTGAGGAGAAAGCAGAATGTATTCCCAAAATGCCAAAATGGGCAGAGGTGACAATTTCGGTATAATCATTGAGTTAGTTTCATGTTTAAAGAACAAATATGCCTGATTAACAGTCTTCTTCAACATAATTAAATACAAGCAGCTTATAGATCTTTATTGAAGCTGCATTTAGTTTCCCTTCTGTTAGTTTCCATCATGTTCTGCTGAGATTTGCACAGATTTTTCCTGTTGGCAGCTAAACACAGTGACAGGTTAACCATCATGAAAGCTTCCCCTACTTCCTTCACAGCCAGACTGTTCAAAAACTGTTGGTCCTGCCGTGTCTGACTGTTGAAAGCTAGAGCCAATCAAAACATGTCCCGATATGTTGGACGAGGAATAAGAAATAAACACGCTGTTCAGTCCACATGAAGTGGAACACCTGGTCCACCTACTGCTAACAGCTCAACAGCTGTGTTTGTAAGGCCTACCTCCTGAATGATGTTATCGGATGCACACTCCATTTTGGGCTTTTTCAGAGGAGATGCTATGGGATCCTGGAGGGCTTTGTAGGTCAAAATCTGGAACTCGTAGTCCTGAAAACAAGAAGGAGGAAAAATTAATGTTAAGTTAAGCAGCAAACTTTAATTTTTTTAAAAGTTGAAAATTTTCAGTATTTACTTTGACAGAGTCGATATAAGCCTTTGCATTTTTCTGGCAATTTTCAACCTCCTCCTTGTTTTTCTCAATTTCTCCCAGGAGTTTCTGTAAATATGATTTAAAACAGAGAAGATATCATGATTAGAAACTATTTCAGTGCATACTTCACAAACCAAGCATGATTCACACCAGGGGAGTCAAAAATATAAGTGGAGTGAATTTTTTTATTTTTTTTGTGACACCCCAGTGAACACCAGAGGGCATGATGACTCTTCTACGCTTTGCCCCACACAACTTATTCTTTCCCTTTACAATACCTTCTCCTGTGCCAGCTGCTCCCTGAGAGCCTTGCTGTCCCCGATTGGCACAGCCTGAATTTTCTCCTGCCTCTGCTTCGCTTCTTCGAGCCAGCGGATGAGCCACTCGTAACTTTCGCGGTAGGAGTTCATGTTGCGCCCCAGGAGGCCGAGCTCCCGCTGCCTCAGGTCCATCTGTGCAAACACAGCTTGCCACCGCTCCAGGAGGCTTCCGACCAGTTGACGGTAATGCTCCAGATCAGCATCGCGCTCGCTGTGAATCCTCGTCATTTTGTCATTCATAGCCGTCGCCCTCCTAAGCTCGTCCTGCAGGCGGTCGAATATCACCTGGTCGGCCTCTGCTTCGGCACGCATGGACTGCACAGAGAAAACAGCAAAGTTACCACAAAAATGAAGCAGTCTGACACAGAAACAAACCTGGAAAATGCAGAAACATCTTGATACCTTCAGCTGACTGCGCTGATCCTCCACTTCCTTCTCATCACCAGGAACTTTACTGACGTCGCGCAGACGAGTCTCGTAACTCTTCAGCGTGTCTTCTGCATCTTTAGTGTTTCTGATCACGACATCGATCGTCTTCAGCCTGAAAACAAGATGTTCGCACTTTAGGAACAGCAAAAAACCACAAACACATAGCTGTGGCTTAAAATCCATCAGCAAGTTCTTGGGAGAATCGCTAAGCCTCACTTGTCCAGGTAGACCGAGGAGAGGCCGTAAACATGATCCATCTTCTTCAGAGTCATGTCCAGTTCAGAGCGCAGCATCGGGGCGGAGCTGGACTGCTGAGGAGAAGCCAGAACCTCCTCGGTCTTTTCAGCAATGGAGCTCAAGTCGTTCTTCAAGCCCTCCAGCTCAGACTGCACTTTCTGTTACAAACAAACAGGAAGATAACTTGCTAGAAGACCACTTATTGTTTACTCATATTTATTTCTGCATTCATCTTTGTGTTTTGCACCATTTGCTCTGCAGTCTTCAGGGCGCAGGCTTTCAGTGGTTCCTTGTCGACAGGCTGGCGGAGACGCGTCACCGTTCGATTCTCGCAGCCTTCCAGCCTCAGCCGAAGGTCCTTGATCTTCGTCAGGTAGGTTTTGCACACAGTCTCGTCTTGCTCTCCTAGTTGGAACAACACATATTGGATTTTATATGTATTTAAAAGACAACTAAATCTCTTTATCTAAGCCATTTTTAGCAATTTAAGAATTTGAACTAACTGTAAGAGGTGCAGTATTAGTTTCAGGATCCTAAAAGTTAAAGCAGTTATTTCACAGAATTGCCTGTGTTTCTCTGGATGGTTAAATTTTTGTTAACCAATTTAATCTCCTAAGAATAAAAAAAAAAATTCTGATTTCTCAAAAAAATCATAAATCTCATTAAGCTAGATTAGAATTTTCCATGATCTGCAAACTGAATGTACTTCTTCATGCATTAATTGTTCCATGTTGGCTATATTTCACACGTGTTAATTTGATCAATTAAGTGCTTTTTCCATTCGTTGATTAATAGTGGGGATCAGCTGCCATTAAAATCCATGCACAGAGACAGGAATGCATTGATAAGTGATGTTAGGAGGGATTCCCAGAATCTATGAGGATGATTAAGTTGATTGAGGTGAAGCATGAAATGAAACATGACAGAACAACAGCTCTCAGCCAGTCAAAAGCTCCCAGCGCACATCGGCCACTTTATTGGAAACACCTTACCTGCTCTGGGTGGCACATAGTCTGAAATGTGAATGCAACAGTCAACTTACACACAAATGACTGAAACACAACTCGTGCAAATGAGAAAAATGATTTAAAAAAAAATATGTAAACAGAACACAGACATGAAAATGTTTCAGGAAATGCTGAGGTGATAAAAGAAACTGATGTTTCAGAAAGAAACGGTGCAAACCTTGCTCTGCAGAGCTGACCATTGTGTTGTAGTGCTGGTTGGCTAGGTTGTAGTTGGACTCCACCTGCATACGATCCTCAGCCCCAAAAATCTGGGAGTCCTGGCTGTCTCTCAGGAAGTCCTGATAATGCTGCTCCAGGTTCCTCAGTGCTAGTCGGTACTCCTCCACCCTCAGCGTCTTAAACTACAGTGGTAACAAGGATGGTGGCTGATATCAAACATTATGAAAACAGCAGTTCAATAGAAAGCTGTGTCTGTATGTACAGTACCGAGGAGAGTGCAATTATCAACTATAAACCAAGGAAAAATAATGTTTCATAATGTTTTTGAAGAAAAATCAATTGATCGTAACAACAAATCTGCACATGCATAATCGTTACCTATCAATATTTTGGGGTGAAGTTTTTATGAACTGTTTTGACAGTAAATTGATATACTAGAGAATAACTAATGTGTACTGTTCTGTTCAGCAGATCTACTGACAGGATCTTGAGTTAATCTTAATCTGTCTTACCCAGATATCCTTCCACGTATCCTCAGATACCATCTAGACATAGTTCGCACTTCCATTTCTGCATAACATGTGCAGCTGAGTAATCTTTGAAGTTTTGCAGTCTATTATTAGCCCCATTAGAGTTTTTCTGCCTCACAGGCATAAATCTAATGTTATTGCAACATGAGGTAAAATGCACCCCAACAGCAGTCATTTCAGCCCTGCTTTCATTGATACCACCAAAAACTATTTTCCGAAAGGTTTCACATTGTGCTGTTACCATGCTGATGTTCCAGCTTTTAATGATGTGGATGTCTCTCATCAGGTACTGCCAGGACAGCAGGCTCTTCATGTCCACAAACAGCGTCTGCCACATGTTCTGCAGCCTCTGGAGGTTTCCGTCCAGCCTGAAGAACGTGAGGTGGAGGTTAGTCTCCAGCGTGTGCACACACAACCGTGTGCATGTGTTACAAATTCAGCCGAGTGTTCTTTGACTCACCCGGCAACACTGTTCACAGCGTCCCTGTTGGTGGGTGGAATCAGGAAGCAGATAGATGGGACAGACGCCTCGTTGCCTTTATCATTCAGCACCTTCCACTTGTAGGGCTGCGAGTTATTCAGCAGAGCGCATTCATCGCCTCTGTGGACTGTGATCTGGAAGAAGATGAAAACAGCAGCTCATAACTGGCTGGTCAACAGTCACCGTCTGTTTTTGCATATTCTAGATTTTACTGTATATATTTTTTAATGTTATGTCCTTTCAGCGTAATAGAAGTGAACCAAAGCAGGACACAAGTTGAAACTCAATTAAGAATTTCACACTCACCATAAACAACTTAGGAAGTCTATGGCTTACCTCCATCTGCTTGAAGTCACAAACAGCCTGGACGGGCAGCTTTCCCTTTATCGGAGTAGCAGGGTTACGTGGTTTCAGCTGGACGACGGTCTTGGCTCTCCGCTTCAGGCCTTCCAGGTGAGTTTTGAACTCATTCAGTTGCTCTTTCTCATCCTGGGAAGAGCACATAAAATTCTCAAACTCTAATTCAATAATTCAAAGACATGCAGCCTAAAACGAAGCTCCCACAAACAGAAGAGTAAATATTTCATGCTGCTTTAACGGTGTGGATTTGTTTGCCAGTTCACAGTTTCTGGATGAGCTTAAAGGAGCAAAACACTGGTGAATAAACCCACAGCTGCATCCTGAAGCAGATCTTCCAGCCGTGTGACCGTGATGGTGCGGTCGCAGGTGTACTTCCTCTTCATAGTGTCTTGGATCTTTTTAATCTTCTCCTCCGCCTCCTTCACGTCAGAGAAGAACTGGATCGAGAGAAAAGTAGACCAATTAAGCTGCAGTGGTTTAAAACACATTAAAAACCTGCAGAAAGGGACAGATTTAGTGACGGCCAGCTAACTCGCCAGACATGCGGAGAGCAGTCTGTAAGTGTGGATACCTTGTCATGCTGATAATCATACCTGATAGTAGGCAGTGTTTTCTTTCAGGTGAGTTTCAATGCAGCAGCACAGCTGGAGGATCCAACTCCACTGAGTCTGCAGGGCTCCAGTGAAAGCCTGAAGAAGAGGAAGGATGGAAGGGGAGAGAAGAAAAAGCACATATGAGAAGAAAATAATAATTTATATTTAAAGTTCAACAACATGTGCTCAGCGTCCCACCTCGATGGTCTTCTTGGCTGGGTGTCCGTCCCTCAGCAGTTTGTCTCCTGTGGTCTGGACACCGTTCACTTTCTTCTCCCGGAGCTCCAACTCTCTCATCAAACCCTGCTCCACAGAAACGACAACCAATCATATCAGTACCATCGTCATAACAAGAAATGAGAAACCCACAAGAACATCTCAGTATTACTGTACCGAGTAGTTTTCTTTCTTGGCTGCCATGTTGGTGTTTCGCTCGCTCCAGTCGTAGTTCACCTCCTCTTCCTCTTTCTCATTCAGCCACATCAGCTCTTTGGTTGCTGCAGTGACAAAGGCATGAAGCTGGTCCATGTAGCGCAGGCGAGCCTTTGAGGAGTTCTACAGTAATGGTGACACGTTAGGAAACATTTTTGCAGGGTTAGGAAGAAAACTGGATGATATTTAAAACATCAAGGAAAATTTTCAGGGTGTTTCTGAACTTCAATGAAAACAGCTGTCGAGTTTGACCTCTCTACAAGACAACAGTGTTTTTTGATTTTAGCGACTCGTTCGTATTTACCAGGAGCTTGCCGTATTGTAGCTCCAGTTTTCCCAGATAGTCACGGTAAGCAGCTTTGCTGGCAGGTGAAATCTGACTCTGGAACAGATGAGAGACGCCATAGAAAGAGATCATTAAGAAGAACTACTGATGAGAGTTCAGTCTGTTCAACAATTTCCACAGAAAGTCCACATTTCAGTTCATAACTACCCAACACGTTTTTTGCTTGTCATTGCTAGTGTCTCATTTATGAAACATAAGGCTTCCAGGTTAAATCCACCTCTTTGCAAAATCTCATTCTTTTACACAAATTGCCGGAAAAATCCAGGATGTGTGCAGCGATTCAGAGGTGGACACTAAGCTAACGCTCTACTGCCAAATACCAATTTTCCTCCTGAGATTAAATCTCTCTCTGCCTCATCTACAACACTGTCGCAGATACTTGGTGCCAACATACCTCATCAGCCTTAGCTCTGTCTATCTTGGAGCGGAACTCCTCCACACACTGATGGAGGCCTCGTTGGCTGCCCAGCTGGGACTCCACGCTGGGAAGGTCCGAGCCCCACTGCCCTTCGTCCACCCGTCGCTGGTTTTCCTCCACCCAGCTCAGCAGATCCTGGATGTAGCGCAGCGTGACTTCATCCAGCTCGGGCCGCACCCTCACGGGGGCCTGCTGCAGGACCTGGGCGCTGTGGACCTGGGTTGTGTGGACTTGGGTCATGGGGATCTGCGTCATGGGGATTTGTGTGATGGTCACACCTGACTTGAGGCGCAGATTGTACTCGCTACGGAGGTTTACAAGCCGCTCATGGAGGCGATAAACTCTAAAGACAGAAACATGTGATGAAAAAAACGTTCATCGATTTAAAATGTAAAGTTCTAAGATTCACTAGTTTGACATTTAAAGTAATTAGAAAGGAAAAAATTACTAATTAAATTGATTAAATCCCATGATGTCTGTAGATCTTGATTTCTTTTTTACCTGCGATACATTTGTTCAGCTTGGAGGTGGCGTCCATCTTTTAGCAGCTGAACGTCATTGAAGAGGAGGCGGATCATCCCTTCTGCTTTTTCCAGATCTGCCTCCATCTCTGCTGTGTGCTTTGCAGGTTTCCCTGAGCTCATCAGCCTCACATCCTTCAACAGACAAGTTTTCACATCTCTTTATTTTACTGCAAATAATTTGCACAAAGATGCTTTTATTGGCCGTCCATAAGAGTTTGTGTCTCACCGTCTGCAGCAGAGTCTCCACCTGGTTGAGCTGCTCCTCGCACACCCCTGACTCCATCTGGACCTTGCTGACAACCCTCTGAAGTCGCTCCAGCCTGCAGGGAAGATGAAAGGTCAGAGGGCAGAAAAGAATTCAAACAGTGCAGACTGACAAGCAGGGATTTCCCTACAGGATACTTTCTCTTCTTTCTCAAAAGTAAAAATGTTAATAATAATTTAAAAAAGAAAAACTTTGAAAGGATATATTAAAGCACTCACTCCGTCTTCTGGCGGAATAAATACTTTAACGCATATCCCTGATGCATGAAAGCCATGTTGTTGCTCCTTTTTGAGCTGTGTGTGCCCAGCAATGCAGAGATGATCTGAAACAACTAAACTAGAAGCTGTGCCCTCCCTTCCTTGTGATTAGACAACAACTTTATGAGAGACTATTTAGTCTAAGGCTATTGCCATGGAGACGACACAGCCATCATGTGTTTGCCCTAATATGATCTGTACTTACTAATCCACAAAGCCGACTCAGTTTAATTTTATTGCCAAAGTGGACGTTATCATTAGGAAATGAGTCATGCTCGTGGTCAAACTGGAACAGTTTCCTCATGCTTTGTGGTTTTGCTGCCGTTTTGTGCTTTGGCAACACAGCGCATGTGATGAGGTTTGGATAACAGCCTGGTTACCTCTCAAATTCAGTCCTGAGGAGACGCTCCCTCTCCAGGATGGCGACATGCAGACGACCCCATTCCTTCTCCACATCTAAAGGGTGATAACCTGGCGGCACTTTGACCTGACCAGCCTGAACCGCACCCTGCGAAAGATAACAAACAACATACAAAAAAACGTAAGATAATATCTGTGATCATTTAAGGCCTCAAATTCTGCTCAGTCTCAGATTATTTATCTTAAGCGATAATTCTGTGCTCCAGGGAAAAAATAAACATTTATAAAACTGGGTCTAATTTATTGATGGTGGGAAGATTTTCCTTAAAAGATTTTCAGACTGAAGGGGTACGCTCAGTGGGCCGTAGACATAGCAGTATTTGGAAAGATGTCCTTTAATTTATGTATTTTTTTAGTGACTTTTGTAAGCGTGGAAAAACAGGTGGGATTTTAGTTTATTACTGCAAATAAATGGACACTATTTTCTATTTGTTTTGCACTTTGCTTTTGCAAATCTATCTTCTTTTTATCTGTCGTTTACAAATACAGAAATGTATTTGGAACCAAGACTATTTGTTATGTGCTGCGGTTTGGTGGGATAACTATTTAAAATATTAGCTTTTCATCCCTTCATATTTTTTGTGACTGCTGATTTTTGTTCTGCTGGGAAATCTCACCTCAAAAGACTTGAAGATGTGTTTGGAGCGGTTCTTGTCTGCCTCTTTGGCAGGAAGCTCCGTTTCCTTGAACTTCAGAAACTGACGCCAAAGAACCTGCAGATGATAAACGTAAATAACAAAAGAACAAAAAACACGTTGATCGTCAGCTACTTGATCTGTGTCACACTGATTCTTTCAGATTGTAGGACGCGATCTAGTCACCTCAATCTCTTCGTAGCTGGTGGGGAACTTCCTCTCCTCAAAAACGAGGATGTGGTGTCTGATCCACTGCAGCAGCATGGTGACCAGCTCATAGTACTCCTGCCAACGCAGCTCCAGCTCCTGAAGCACAGATGTTCAAAATAATTACATGCTGATGTTTTCCAGATTGTCCACATGTGATTTCTTTTGTGCTAAATTTCTCAGGCTGCAACTTCAAAATTAACAGGATGATCATTTCTATGTATTTTACATATAATAATAATAATAATAATAATAAGTAAATGCAAGCTTATAATGACTATAATGCAAGCTCAGGGCATTTAAATAAGAATAACTCTTAATATTGCATTTATATTTTGCATTTTACTGCTGCAGATAAAAGGCGGCACCCGAGATGTTGCCTCTGCTGCTGAATAATTAATCAGTGATGACAAAAAGGTGGGCTCACATTGGCTTTGACACCATCCTGGACGTCTGGTACCCTGGGCATGGCATCATACAGAGAGGACACATATGTGATGATGGATTTCTCATCTGGATGGGGCACATCGACATCTGTACAGAGCAACAAAGACGGAAAAAAACTGTCATGTTTCAGGGAAATGAAAAAGATGGATGAGTGGTGACTTGAAGTTCCTTAGCTACCAACTTGAATACCAAGTCTATTTGTGGGACCTCTGAAATATTAAAACACAAAAACACTCACTCATGTATTCGTTCCCGTTTTGCAGCATATAAATATCAAACTATTAACAGCTAATATGTAGATTTCCACTCGTACAGCAGTGCAGGCAGGAGAATTAAAGGAAAGGGAAAACGCTTTGCCTACAATTAAAAGTGACTAAACTCATGCTTAAGTGTTCCCTAAACTAAATGTTTGAGGGTGACTGTGCTCACCTTCGGGGTCCAGCAGTCTGGTGACACCCAGCTCTCTCTCTGCCACGCTGAAGGCCTGCTCCAGGTTCTGCTGGTTGGACTGTCGGTACACTTGACTCATATCGATCAGAGAGGGTCTGCAGGCAGCAATCAGCCAGGAAGAACAGTGAGCGGAATCAGAGCAACAGACTTTATTACTGCTGATCCAAATTTGATTTAAATTATAGATGACGGCAAGAAAACATGAGGCTAAATTAACAAGGTTGGGCTTAATCTGAGTGTTAAATTATAAAAAATGTCCTAAAATGTGCAAAAAATATCAGCTTTCAGTATAAATATCAGCAAAAATGCTTCTGAAAACTATTTAATAATCCCATTTTTTTCATGAAAACACTAATTGATAAATAATCTCTGAAGCTCTATTGACAGGTTAAAATGATACAAGTTACATATTTCATGAGTCAAGTTGCTGGAGGCTAGCTGGTCACGTCTAGTATCTCTATTACAATATGAAGGGCAGGCAAAGACAAGACTTGCTACCACAATGAAGATTAAAATTAAACAACACAGAGTTTTTTTTCTCTGTGCACTTTGCCAGGAAGTTTACCGCAATGTAATAACATGCGGGAACAAGCTCAGAGCATCTTAAGGGATCAAAATCCAATAAACTTCAGAGAGAAAGGTTGCATAAGGACACAGAATATCCAGTAAATTCTCCATACACTTCCACAACTCTCTGTATGTAGAACTCCTTTTGGGGTTCTCTGTCACCATAGCGCGCCTGTCTGTAGGAGTGTCTTTCTCTGCTCAGGTGCATGACGTGACGCTCTGATCCTAGCTCCTGCTCCTCGCTCTGGGAGCCTCGACTGGGGCGGGCACATAAGCTGTGCGAGCTTTGACCCGAGTCAAATGAGCTCTCGTTGGGAACATCCTCACAGAACATGATCACCCGCTCATCCAGGTCACTGAGGGAGCCCAACGTGCTGCTGGAGGCGCTGTTCAGACGCCTCTTCGAGCGGAACTTTCTCTTCAGGCTGTGCATCGTAGTAAGAGCCAAGTTTCCAAGCTTTGATTTTGCAAAAGCAGAAGCTAATTAAAAAAAAACCCCAAAACGTGACGCAATGGAAACCAGTTAGAAATTCCAGTCTTGCCGCTTCCTGCTGGGATCCAAATAGTTATTGTCCGTTTTCTTATTTTGTTTTTTTAGAGTCCTCACTGCAGTCCTCAGCACATCCTTCTCTTCCTCTACCAAGAAAGAAACTGTGGCAGAGGAGTTCGAGTGCTAGCGTTTTGCTGTAACCTGCCAAGCCTCCACCTCCAGGGCAGCCCTTTTTTCCTCAATTTAATATGATACACCCGTTCTGTCTCTTATTTCACAGAATAATGCCAGCTCAAGTCGACTTTCTAATAGTGCGCTGTTTTGTCTGCCATGTGCTGCAGGAGCTGGAGGTTTGTGCAAACAGAATCAAAGTGGCACTCCACCCAAAGTACATGTTTCGAGCGTATAGTCACCTCCTTCGGGTTTGATGGGTGGCTGTTAAACACCAGTTTCCTTACTGACAAGGACAACGGCAGCTGTAGTACACTTAAAGTCACGACACTTCTTATAGTGACAGTTTTGAACAGCAGCAAATGGTTTATTTTGTTCTATTTTTTACTCATACATACAACAAAATAAAGCATTTCCATCCGAATTACTTTCTATTTAACCTTATTTTGATGAACCAGAGATTGTTTGGGACATGTTGAACAGCAGAAAATCTGATTAAGCTTCTTTGGAAGTTATGTTACATCCAATAAAAACTCCTGCAAGCCACATGGTCAATTATATCCTTTTATATACATCTTTTCTACTCTTATAGAAACTTAAAAAGCTTTGCACAAACTGATCACAGATGGTTTTTAAAGCGTCCTTTTATGCCGTACAGTACAGCGTCTGACACATTTTACCCTAAACTACCTTATTTAAAAGCTGTTTATTGTGCCTGAAAGTAAAATTTAGTGCTTTTAAATGTACTGTACAAGTGTTAATTACTGTATTTAATCACCAACTGTTAAGGTATCTGTCAACACAAATTCTTCAGTTGTGACTCAAGCACAAGCAGCATGTGCAAAACGATGCACAAAAAAAGAAAAAAGAAAAGTAAAGATATCATAACAGAATATCTGAAGAGACAGTTTATTACTGCTTCAGTTATTGTACCTCCTTCACAGCAAGGCACGCACAGGTGGACTTAATAAGAGCTCACAAGTTAAATTAAGTGTCCCAGTAAATCATAGCATTAAAGACGCAAACAAAAATACATAATTTAACTAATGAAATTATACTAATAAAGTTACAGTTTGCTGAAAATCATGCATTTAGATGTAACTCATAAATGTTAAATACTGGAGTTTAAGGAAATGTTTTTAGTTACAAAATATCTGAATTCAGAATGAATGAATGAAATAATGAATGAAGTCTCCCTTGACTTTTCTCTTAATGTTTGATTTATAGTAAGTGCTCCATATTTGTGTCCTGACAAGTCCAACACTGCACGAATGCCAAATTCAAATATGAATTTAGGATTGCTGCCTGGATCTATGCCGATAAATAAAGGAAGAAACAACAACGTGAAATATGCAAAAGGTTAAACGTGTAAAATTCCTGCCTGCGGTGTTACAAGATCCCCAAGTCCAGGCAAGTCTTTCCAATGAGAAAATGTGTCTGTGAGGCTTGAAAAACACCTCTGTGCTACAAATGGCCATGATTTCTATTCACGCAAGGCCGAGTTATAATCAAAACACCTCACTGAGGATGCTGCTCACCTGTGTTTGTGTATGATGGCGTTGAACAGCTTGCCATCCCTCCAGCTGCCGGTGAAGTTGTCGCAGCGCAGGCCCTGGTATCCCTCCACCATCCTCTGAGACCACAGCAGCAGCTTCTCTTTGGCCGTCATGTCGTCCGACTGACCGTTCACCTGAATATCTGAGATCTGTAGGGCAAGACGGGCAAATAGTCAGTCATACGAACTACAGAGATCTCCTTTCATATCCGTTAGACTTGTGTTACTGTGTTCACAGCTCGTCTGTGGCTTTCCTAGACAACTTTCTCCCATTCAGTTCTTGCACAAAGGTGGTATTAGCTAGTACACTACCATTTTGTTCCTGTTCTTGTTTCCTTTAAAGAAAGCGGCAGAGATGCAAAACTATATAATAGGAATTTTAAAAGGTGATATTTATTAAGAGGTCTTCTTTTCCTGGAAGACCTGGAGGTGGTGGCTGATGACATTTACTCTAATGTCTCTGCTTAGACTTCTTTGCTTACAACCCGAACACGGAGTGAGCGGCAGAAAATGGATGGATGGGATGATTATTATTTTTCAACTTGTCTTGAGGTTCACATTTAAAGATTAACTAAGACTGAAATGCTAATTGGAGGGCAGAGTAAAACTTTCCCTGCTCATTTCTTCCAGATTTGAGATGAGTCACATTTTAAACCTCAAATGTTACACGGCACTTTTGCTCGGAGAGCTCCTGACATCCATTAAGCTCGCTTTTTGGAGGATGCTTTTTAATTACACGAGCAGAAAACAGTAATTTTAGAGCGAAATTGTTTATGAGCGACTGAGTTGATGATCTTCTAAAGTTACAGTGTTGTTGTGCCAAACAAAACTTTACAATAAATGTCTCAGTAGCTGTAAACGAAAGTTGGACCGTGCAGCAGAAACACCACAGGAAACGTCTTTTTTTAAGAGCTGCGAGGCTAAGTTATGAGTCACACGAGCATGCTACCAACGTTTCCCACAGCAAAATGGTTGATCTTCATAAAAGAAGAGAACGGACAGAATAGACCACTTTTTAGAGTTTCAGCTTTTGAACTCCTGGACATGAATTTTACTGCTCACATTTTAAAGCTGTTTGACGGAGTGTGACCATTAGCATGAATCCATCACCCAGAAGTTTCCCAGTGTGGTACAAATGGTGCTTTTGAATGTTTTTGGTATTTGTTTGCCTGGTTCACGTACCAGATGGGCGGAGGTCTCACCTAAACTACGCACATGCTGTAACAATTAAAGGAAATCTTTTGGAAAACTCTTTTTGCCTCTTTTCTCAATGCAGAAAAAACAACCTGCTGCACGATTTAACAAAACATCAGCAAGTTTTTGTTGTCTCTGTATTAGAACCTTCTGACTTTTAACAACAATAACACCCAGAAAACATTCAAGAGTATGATGAGTCTACTATATTTTAGTTGCTGGTGATGCATTAAGCTTTAATTGATCAGGTGGAATCATATGTGCAATTCTGATATTTTCAATAGTAAACATGTACATACCATGGATTTGTCAATCTAATGTTAGTTTTATGGATTCATTTGTCATCATGGAGATGTAGGCTTTTTTTAAACGATTTTATTGTAACTGTTGGTAATTATTCTACAACTAGGAATCTTGTTCTGACTATTTTTCAGATGTTTCCGTATTTAAAATATTTATGACAATTTGATCAACATCAAATTAAAGTAAAAGTATTAGGAAGTCGCCAGTTCATTCATATTTGGTGTCAGAATGACACACCTCAAGTTTTTAAATGCAATGTAATTTTTTTTACATAAAAATGCTTGAAAATCATAATGCCGTTACAACAATTTCAGGATATCATAAAGTAAGCGTTCCTGCAGGACCTCGCTTGGTCGTTTTAGTCGCTAGAATCATTTGGTTGTTTTAGGGTTAAGTGACTTCCACCGCTCTAAAATTTCATGGTGTATAAGTGGAACGAGCGCAGCTTCGCCACCACAATCCGTTTCCAGTGTTTTGGGGAAGGCTGATGAGTCACAGCAGAAGTAATAATTTTACTTACATTTTTTTGACAGGAAAGGGTGGAGAATGGAAAAAGAAGGCATTTCTTCCTTATGTTATTTTTCCTTGACGAGGGAAGCCCCTGTGCTACAACGTGGGCACAAAATGACTCAGACAGCGGGTGGAAACCGGACCTCCACCCTCACTGCCTCTCGTTTTAAAACGTTCCCCTTTCTCTGTCACAAAGCCGGACCATTATTTTTTTATTAATAGACAAATCACCTGTGTGCATTAGTCAGCTGTGAGCTGCACCTGGGGAGCTCAGAGGAAATCCACCATTGTTTTTAATAACATCATGTGCTGAAAAAAAATTCTGGATTTGTTTTGATGAAATAATGTCTGTTAGATGACTTTTTTTGCTTTACTACTTTACAGCAAAGAGAATATTCAACCTTTTATGCACTGATTAGCAGTGAGTGACCATTTCTGTTTTCCCCACTGCAAAGCTTCTGAGGAAGGCCTGAGCTTCTGAGGAAGGCCTGAGCTTCCACGTCTCCTGCCAGCTTTCCCATGGGAATCACTGAGTCATACTGAGGGACACAGAGACTGATCCCACATGCACATCTCAACATCACAGTCATTACAGCATCAAAGAAAGTACTCCCACTCTTTTCTCCCAGATGAGGAAGACATCTGCCTGCCGACTGATTCTTCCAATGTGGCGTGTGTTGCTATAGGCAGTATAAGCAATTTTATACTGTTTATGTTATGAAATAGGAAGTTAAACCTTTATATTTAGTTTGGTGGAAACCTATATAGCTACAAAAATGCATCTGAAATTCACAGGCATGTGACAATCCATCTTCTGCCAAACGTCTAATAACCTCCATTTGGAAACGATTGGCCGGTGGACTTCACTTTACTGTAACTGCTGTGTCAACATCAGCCTTCACTGATTCCCAAAAAGGGAACAGCACTTTAAATTTCCTTACCACAAAAACAGAAGCAAAATAATTACAATGAAGTATAAAACGCATGTTACTCATCCAGTGGAATAATCAGATCTATTAACTGTGCAGTTTAAAAGTAAAACACATCATAGCTGAGGAGATACGACTCAGCTGTCCCATCAGGCATCAGTCAGTTCATGCTGAGAACTCGGAGTTTGAGCAGAGCCAGGGCACTTACAAAATCCTGACTGTAAAGCTACAGAACAGTGCAACACCATCAATACAAACAATCAGCTCCTTTATAACAGCTAAGCCAGGAAACTCGACCCAACTGTATTTATGCACAAATGCAAGAGTACAGATAAGGTTTGTCTGCTGCTTTGCTTTGCTACTCGTGCTAAAAAAAAATCGAGAAAGTTTTGAACTAAAGTGTTCGAGTGCTGTTACAGAGACAAGCCATATTAAAATAGCCTTAGATAACAGAAAGGCTTCTTTGTGCAGTTCATCACTGAAATAGGAGAAGCTAATAGTAAGTGTGGTCTCTAATCCCATTGTTGGTTATTAGCCAAATTAATAATAGGTAGCTAGCATAGACATGCTAACAGCTAATCAGTTGCTGGTCGCTGTCGACAGTCGTGCTGACAATGATAAATCATTAATACCTTTCCAAAGAACAGTTAAGTGCAATTATTCATGAATTTGAGTGAAAACATCATTGCTAATAATTATCATTAAGTCCTTTAACCACTACATTTATGGTATCATGGCAGCCTCAGCATGAAGTAGCATGTTTGTTCAGACCTGCTGTGGAATGAGTCAGAGCTGTGGTTTGTAAATAAAGTTTTAATAAGGAACAAAAAAAACTTAATTTTGGGATAATAATGACCTTTACCCATTTATCTAATTTATGTTTTTTAATTAGATTTGGCCTGTGATTCTATAGGTGTCTCTTGTGTTCCATATACAGTAAAAACTGCAGTTCTCTCTACATTCATTGAGTAAAGGTTGGTTTGTTAACGTGAGATTGCCCAGAAGCATTATCATAGTGACTGCCAATTGCTTCTAGATTAGCTTTACTGCCATACAGTAATTTACAGCAAAATGACTTATGAGTGTCCTACATTACCTGGAAGTGAAGGATGATGGTCCATATCAAGCCAAGGGTCAGCTTGGGGTTTCCATCTGCAATGTCATCATTCCTGATGTTGACCAGTTTGACCTGAAAGGGTGTGGATAAAAATATTTTTACTGTGCTGAATACTAAGTAAAATAAAACATAATATGAAACTGTTGTTTTTCTTAACTACCTGTCTGTGTTTGAGAAAGTCCAGGGCGATCTGGACATTCTGCAGCTTGTGGAAGCGCATACGGCCTTTCTCCCGAGGCTGTAAGAGACCAGATGAGACCAAACATGAAGTGAAGGGAGCACTTTAGGTCAGCAAACAGCAAAGCCCCATGACTGAGGAACAGGTGTTTCAGGCTCCAGTAACACAAAGATCCATTCTCTACTGTACATATTTTCACAGTCATGGACTCGAAAACTTAAATTTAAAAGAAAGCAAATTTGAAGTGTGATTCAAATTCTGCATGTTTGTGATCAAAGCGTTCAGAGCTGACCCTACAAGACCCTGAAGTGCATCAGAGATCCAGCCAAGATGTCTGCAGGTGAAAGCATGATAATGAATGATAAACATTCTCAGTGATTCTCCCAATCATCAGTCACAACTCTTCTTTTTTTTCCAAGACCTTTCAAACACTGCTCCCTGGATAATGGATTATTACACTTTGCCCCGAGTCAACTGATGACTGATAAATGTTGCTTTTCTGTTTTTATCTGCAGTGCAATCCAATCAAGCAGATTCCATAAGGTTCAAGAACTCTTAAGCCTTAGAAATTATAGGAGTGGCGATCCTGACATGCACTCGTGCTCAAAGTTCTAAGCTGCAGAATTAGGTTGTAGTGACTTTGATTTCACTACAGTGTAAGAAACCACCATTTGAAACTGATGATAATAAACAGTTATTAAAAGGACAAGGACAATCAACTACAAATAAGTATTATAACAGAAGATAGAAATTCATACTCTCTATCCTGGAAATCTCCCAAGTCAATCAACCTTTATATAACAGGAATGTCTAGCAATGTTTTCAAAATCAATCCTCATTGCACAAGCACATGCTATGACTGCTGCTGGTATATTCAGCCATTTTCCATTGATATAATTGTGCTGTAAAATCCAACCCAGACCACAAACCATTTTTGTCAAATACTTTCATTCTCTAAATGAAAACTTTGGTTTTGTACACTTCTGTAATCTGTGATGTACAGCTTTCTCAGATCTACAAGGCACAATCATAAAGTTGCGAAACTCCAACCATAAAAAAACAACAACTTAACATATTTTTTTATTACATAGGAACAAATCCTGCCCTTTACTAATTATGTTAACAGTTATTTTTTAAGAGTTATAGCAGACTCCAATAAGTCTGAACACAGATCAGTTCAATCACAGTTCAGGTTATTTGGACATCTTTGGATTTTAAGGTCAAACGTCTGACAGCAGAAGAACTTGTGATGCAGAGCCCCGTGGAAAACTTAAAAGAAAAGCTGAGCTTCTTTCATAATCCACAATGTTCATACTTGGAAATCGTGCATTATTTTCCTGAAAACTTGCTTTGTGTCTTTGGATCCGAGACCAGACATGACATGAAAAGTCTAAACATACTGACACACTGAGGTCTTTGGGGAAACTGCTGATGCACAAATACGAGCAGTCATAATGTGGTTTCCATGGTGAAGTGATCTAAAAGTGGCATCCATGCTGGAAGTGATCCAGAGGTGCACCAGGAGAAGATCTTGAAGGGGAAACTTGACAAATTAAATCAGGCATGTCTCTTAATTTTTATGGGTGGAGTCTTTGCACTTTTTATGATACAGCCCTTTAACGAGGTAAGGACATAAAGCTACATTAAGAACAAAAACAGTATATTTTTCTAGTTTATTCTTTTCTATTCTTAAAGAAAGCTAACTTTAATGTTTACTTACGAAAACGCTAAAATAATTACTACAAATATTCTGAATAAAGCCACCAATTTAACCACGTTTCCTATCATGGCTCCTGAACCTGCCAACTCACTGACAAAATGAAAGAGGACAATGTTGACACAGAAAGGGACAATACACAGGGAGTGTGACCATCATCATGCACAACCCAGCAGCCACCTGGGGTGGTGACACATGCTACGCCCGCGGAGGCAGCCAGCCACAGTCCAGGCGCCACTCACCAACCGCACGTTCCTCACAACGTCACGTTCCCTCGGCTACCACAGCAAGAGCATCGCAAGAGAGGAAGGCAGAGGCAAAGGGGGAAAGGTCAGGGCAAAGGTCAGCAAACAGGAATTAGACAAAGGAAAAACCAGGGATCAAACAAGTCAGTGCAGAGAGGTTAAACGATGGAAGCAAAGAATGAAATTAGTGTTTTAAGGTTACATCACCAGAAGGTGTGTTCCCAAAAAGACTAGTGCTAAGCTAAGTAAAGTAAAAGAGTGTGCACAGCCTCAGCATGTACTGAAATGTCCAAAAATCTCTAAAGAATTAAAGTCAACACATGCAGAAGTGGAAAGAAGAAATCCAGAGTAATATCTGCCTTATAAACATTTAAAGCGGTTGAATTAACAATGAGTAGACTGGACAGTAGAACAAAGATTACAGCAAATACACTGAGTAGGGCAGTAGAGCTGGGATGATAAGAAATGCCTAGACAAGACAAGGGGGTTACAGAAGAAGCACAAATTCTAATATCGGAAGTGAAATACCACCAAAAGCTTACCAGAGTCTCTCCAGAGAGCACCTCCAACAGGGAGATGAGGTTGTGTCCATCTCTGAGGTCCTCGTACAGGTCAGTGATGTGTCGCTGGGCCTGGAAAGAAAGGAAAGAAACCAGTTTTATCAGTATTGATGCATACAGGGACATTATTTTTTCATTCAGACTCCCATGATGTCAGCACCAGTGCTGAATCACTGCACACGACACAAACAGTTGCTGAGAGTTCCTCACAGTTGACAACGGAAAACAAAATGTAACTTTGTAACTCATAAATCTCATCTACAAACAAATTAAGATAAAAAGAAAAACGTGAACACACAACAATGGGGGACTGCTTTTACTCTCTGCCTTCTGCAGAAGCAAATTGCTCTGGCTTTTTAAGGATTTCACCCCTTTTATTACCTGCCACAGTAATAAAAAGGGTGCTCCTTACTATTATTTGTAGTTACACTTTTGTACTTTTGTAGCCAAAGAACATGCAGACACATGCTGCACTGCAGAAAATGCTCCAAAAGTAGACAGAAAAGAGCTGAAGTCAGCGAGGGGAAGGATCAGAGGTTAGCAGTAAAAGAGGGTGGATGAAAGGGAGAGAGGGCAAGGGAGGGTAAAAATGTCAACACAAACATGCAGGGAGGAACAAATGTGTGTGTGTCCACGCAGCTCTCTGCTCACAGACAGCACCTACCTCTGCCTTCCAATGCTGGTGGGAAAGAACAGGAGGACAGGGTGAAGGATGGAAAGAAGAAACAGTTTGATGTGAGAAGATGTAAAACTTAAAAGGACAGTGGGAACAGCGAGACAGATGGTGTGATTTGATGGATAAACAAGGACAGTCAGCTGCTTTCCGTTTCAAATTCTTTAATTTGATTCCTTCTATCCCTCAAACTAAAGAAACATGTGCATGTCGCTGTATTAATTTTATTTTATGTACTTTAGTTCTCTATGATCTGCACTGGTTTCAGTGGGATTGACCCAGCTAAAAAGGATTTATAAAACACAGAACAGCGTCTGTTTTTCATTCCTCACAATCTGAAGTGAAGTGTAAAACAAGCTACAGTAGATAGCATTTATCAGACAGCTGACCGTGAGACTTACAGGCCTCATAGTTTAATCTCATGACTCTGTTGTGACCATGAGTCCAAAGTGACTCGAGGGCCAGACTGCCTGAAGTCTTTTGGACCTAAATCAGAGGGATTACCCGAGAAATAAACAGTGACTATGGACAAAGCCTGGGAGTCATCTCGGACGGAGCCCGGTATCACAGGATACACATGGACGACAGCAGACATTCTTTAACACGTTTCACTTCCCGTGTTAAAACAAGGATTCATCAACATGAAAGCGTTGTAGAGACGCAACAAGGTCCAGCTGACACCGCCCAGATAGGACTGTTTTTTTTTCTTTCCCTAATCGATGGTTCAATTTTAAATTAAATATTAAAAATAACTTGTTTAATATAACCTGATCAAAAGCAACTTGCTTCTGTTAGGCTTCTCTTTGCAAACAGAAGGTGTGAGCCTCAGGTGGGCGGGGCCTCAGGCACACGGATGATCATATAAGGATAGGAGCTCTTATTAACATCAAAAGGAGCCAAGAGCAGAAAAATGCTTAAAGCTGAGTGTTTACAGCAGTCTTGGGTCTGAGCTTCTGACTCACGCTGACTTCATTATTTAAATCTTTGGCCACGTTTATACATCAGCTATTTAAAAAATAATTATGAGACAGAGCCAATCTGCTTATAGAAATATAACACCTGCTAATACTCGAAACCTGAGACTCCAACATACAAAGTTAGCGTTTTATTTCTTTATTATTTTCCTGTTGTCATAGCAACATGACATATGACAAGTTTTGTTTTTTTAAAGGATTCTTTTAAGAAATCCCTGCCTTCTCCACTTATGAGTAACACAGTGACTCATAAAATGACTCAAATGTAAACATTTCCTGTCTTATGTCATAGATGTGAAAATTCGATTTGGACTTTCCTTAGGTTTTGGACGGTCGCTCGGAATAAACTAACGAACTAAAGGCACCCATGAAATCATTTCATTACAAGTAATCATTACGTTTTAAGGCAGCAAAAATACATTTTAAATTATTCTGATTTCTAATTACTACATAAAAAAATCACGAACCAGTAGCTGATTAGTTCAAAATGTTCTTACATTTTACTGAGACAGACTCCCTCCACATTTTAAAAAACTTTCATTTTGGAGTTTGTGGTTAAGGATGGATCAGGTGACCCTGAGCCATCCCTTATTGATGCTGCTCTAGGCTTAGGCTGCAAGTGGACTTCCCATGATGCACTGAGCATTTCTGTCAAGGTTTTTATCTACCACTGCTGCCTCGCATTAGACTGTGTCTTCTCTCACTTTCAGTGTGTGTTTTTTCGTATCTTTCTAAGCTCTCCTTTTTCTTTTCCGTCACAGCAGATGGCTGCTCCTCCCAGAACCTGGCTCTGCACTGTTTTTTCCTTCCCACATCACTTAGTGCTGCTCATACGGGCCTTGTCTTATTATAAAGGTTTTCTCCATTACTTTCCAGCATAACACGCCTAGAGACGTTGTTGTGATTTGGCTAAATCTAAATTGAAGTGAACTGAAACTCAGGGCTCCTATATCTTGCTAATCACTTGATTATCCTCTGAATTACACAGAGAACCACAAGTTCCCAGAACTGAAAATATCTATTAGATATTAAATCACTCATTTTGTCAGACCATCGGTGCAAAACTAAGATATGTTAAATTTATGTTGACTGTAAAATTTATGAGCAGCAAATCAGATTTAAGAAGCTGAAACCAGTTATTATCTTGGTGTTATGCTTAATAAATCAGTTTAATTATTGCTATTATGAAAGCTGTTTTAGTCGGGATAATCTGCTAAGTGATAGCTACCAAAAATATTTCTTACTGTAACAGGACTTTGCTCCTCACCTAGTTAGAAGCATTTCCTTTTAAGGGTAAGGGTCAGAACATTTGTTGAGTGTTGTTTCAGACGTATTTAACACTGAATCAATCACACTGAATCAAATACTAATTCAACGTGGAGTCCTGGAGTTTCCTGTCCCCCTGCACAGTCCTGATGAGCCGCCCCGACCATCTGGATTCCAGATGCGTAACCTGACCGAGCCCAGGCAACGATACCGCTCTTCCCGAGCGCCAAGCTAAAGTGAGGCCAGGTGCGTGTGACTCACCCCCTCACATGCATACAGTTAACGGAAAGAGCGCGGTTGCTATTGTATCTGTTGTTCACCTTTTCCAAAGCTTTTAAAAGGAGGTGTGGAGAATCTAAATCTGATTTAGTTTCAGATTCTCTTCCAGTTTTATCTTCAGGTAATGTTTCCCAGCAGTGAGATCAGATAGCGCCGCATCTCCTAAGAAAACGTTTTTGTGTAATTTAAGTTATTAAAACCAGATAGGATATGAAAGAAAGTCCAGCTTTTTGGTGTTATTTGAGGACAGCAGGAGACCTTTTTACCTACCATGGAGAATTACAGTTTAGTTATAAACTCCACGTGACGTAAAGTTAACATTTTAATAGGTTTTTGGAGATTTTTAATCTATCTGCAGTGAAATGTATGTATTTTCATGGGTGAGGGTTGTTTGAAGCAGAACTTACCTTCACAAGGTGCTTATTGACCCATTTTGTGAAGGTCTTTTTCTGAACTCTGTCCCGTTCATCTGTGGAAACACAGCAAATATACACTCCGTTTAATTTATGGTGTTAATTTAAGAGATTTTGCATTTTTAACAACAATCACTAATCGTGTATTACAAACTCAGTGGTCCAGACTTACGGAAACAAACCATAAGCACAATTATTAAAACCCCCCAAAAAGAAATCTTGTATTTCCAAAACAAACTACTTTCCGACTGTCTAACCTGCCAGCAGACAGGAGGAGTCATTCTTTTTTGCATGCTAGCTTAATGGCAGATAATCACTTTAAATATCATACTCATCAAAGGCTAGTTTCCTTGAATAACTCACAGACACGGGAACTACATCCATATCAAGCTTGAGAAGTCTGAAACAATGATTCCCAAACTTTTTGGGCTATGACTTTTGCACAGAAGCCCAAGCATTGCCCACCATCTACATACAGCCATCTAACCCAGCGGTCCCCAACCCCCGGGCCACGGACCGGTACCGGTCAGTGAGTCGTTTGGTACCGGGCCACGAGTCTTGAGGCTCAGGGGTGAAATTCATGGTTTTCAGAGGTTTTATTGTTAACTCGGTAGTTGTGCGTCTTATTTTGAAAGAAATATTTACGCGTTACCATAGTGACCAGAGAGCATGTTACTCTCAGTGTTGTTGCCACTTTTCAGGAGGACGTTGCTAATAAAGTTACACAATTACACAGTGAATTCGCGTTTATTATTATGTTTACAAAACACCACCGTTTTCGTCTTGGTCGTATGATTTTATTTTGTTGTATTTATCCGCGACACCTTAAAGGCCGGTCTGTGGCACAAAAAAGGTTGGGGACCGCTGATCTAACCCATAGGCCTGGATACATGATGGCCGAAACTAAATATAATTTGTGTTTATTGAGCCTAAACCGCCTTTATGGCCCTGCTTCAGATTAAAACCTCCAGCAAAACTCTTTCAAATCTTTTTTATCTGTTTTTTCATCCCAGAGTCACAAACAGTGTGAGACATATTTGTTTTGCCCAGGGACAGAACAAAAAGTCACATGTGACTTTGACTCAGACACGGACATCTGATGCCCAATAGGGACAGCACATTACAGAAGACTTACTGCAGCAAAACAAAGAATTCCCTGCTTATCAGGGGAACACTGAATAGATTATCTCTGTCATCATCTGGAGCAGCACCTCAGCTGGAACATGTTTCAGCCTGCAATGCTGTAGTCGTTTCATAATCAGATTATTCCCAACAAGCCTATCATATACTACTAGGTATCAAACATATAATATGCAATGCCTTTCCTAAACTTTGCCATCTAAGCAGCCACTTGAAGAGATAACCATCAAACGTACACTTCACCTCTTCGGTGCAGTGCTTCAGTTGGCGATGAGGGTGCTTGTCAAATACAGAGCAGTTCACCAAAACAAATGTTTAATGTTCAAATGTTTTTTTTCTCATCAGTGACATGCTGTAAAGAAGTTGATAGTATTATCTGCTCCGTGATCAAAGCTAACAGAAGTGATCAGATGAAGAGGGAACCAAAGAAGAGGACATCCCGTGGCACCAACGCCCAAATCACGGTGGCTTTATGTCCATGACTCACAGGCACACTCACGCACGAGGCGGTCTCAACAGAGAAGTGAAATAAACCTCAAAAGCAGACAGATGAGTTCTGCTTTTTCACTGGTTTTGATTTCGGGCTTTTCATATATGGCTTTGCAAACACGTTAGACACGTGTTACGAAACATAAAAGATGCGTTTCTGCACAAATGAAATGTAGCAGCTCAGGATACTTCTGTTTCTCAGGTCGGCTGAAAGGAGCACTAAAAATTCCTAAAATAACCAGGCTGAATACATCACACTGAAACACAAGATCTACTGATCTCTCTGACTAATAATGCGTTTTCTTGGCTGAGTTTTGTAGCCTGAGGCTGCAGATTTAGCCCAGATTTATATTTTCACCCTGTGACAAAAAAAAAAAAAAAAAAGGTGCAAGATATCAGATCACCTGAAAAACAGTGTGCATGGAAGAGTCACATTGCCAAATCCTGCAACTGGGATGTTGAATGTTATTACACGGACTTGTTGCAATGCTCAAAATAGGGTGCTCTCTTTCTTCTAAAGAATTTCAGTGGCTCTGTCACTTCAAACGTCTTTTTAACAGGCTACATTTTATCTGTGCTGCAAAACCTCAAATTAGGATTTCACATTAAAGCAAAACAGATTTCTTCTGTCTGACAGGAACGTTCACCAGTAAAAATAAAAAAGGAAAAGATGTGACACAAAAAGGGGTGTGGCCCATCTGTTAAAAGAGAGGCTCCGGACTTGACTCTTTGCAAATTCAGACATCCAGACACAACTTTTGGACTTTTACATAATACACGAAACAACAAAGCCAAGCCAAGAGCTAACATACAGACTGAACCATTTTCAAACCAAAGAATGCAACTGCAGAAAAACACAGAGCTCAAAAATGCAGCACTGCTGGAACAAACTCTACCTTTTCTGTGGTCCATGGCCCTGAGCACCCCCTGGTAGTAGGACTCCTCTACGAACACCCCATCACTACCCATGCTATCAGAGGAGTAGGCTCTGAATCTCTGCTCCATCGCCACGCTGCCAGCTATCAAAACCACACAGAAGCCTCTGCAGGTTCAGAGGCGATGATGTTGTGTACTTCTACTTTTTCTTATTGCCTGAAACACTGCTTCTCACTGAGGGCTCCTGGAGTTAAGTGGGAGTGTTCAAGCCACCGATTCAGTTCCTGAACTTGCTCCCTTTCTTCTCCCTATCTCCATTTGCTGTCTGACATTCAACGCCACATTTTTTTTCACCACCTCTTGCAAAATGCCTGCCTGCAGGCAGCAATGTCAGAGACATTCACCACAGAGAGGTCTGCGGGGAAGATTCTCCTCCTGGTTCAGCCCTGTTATCTACACCCAGACCCCACCCATGAAAAACCCCTCACACAGCACCCACCCAAACCAGAGCTCAGACCTCAATTTACATCATTCTTTGCACTTTTAATTTTATTTTCTGTTTAATTTGAGGATTTAAAAAAAAAAAAACAGTTTAGAATCCCACTCATCTTGTAGCTACAGCTAACTATTGCACTAAGATTCATTTTCAAAGATTCATTTTCACAAAGACCCCACAGATCACTAATCCAGAACAGGAGACATTCCCTCATTTAGACTAAGCTGTACAGAAACGGACCACTGAAGCTTGTTAACCCCAACTGAACTCCACTGCTCAAGCTAGCGGTGCCTCTGACCAACCAGCGTGTGGTCAGAGGCAGAGTGGCGGGACATACCACAACGCCACAAAGCATCAATGGAAAAACTTGTCCCGAGCACACAGCCGAAGCCAGGAGGCATCAGAAAGAACGTCCTCAGCCATTTCCCCAAACAGTACAATCACAAGAAAACCTCGAGCATGAAAGCTCTTCCACCATCAGGAGATAATTAAGGAATAAAAGGCACCGAGGGAGCCGTCTTCAGGATACAATTCAGCACCAGAAAGAATAATGAGAACAAACTGCAGGACTTCAGTTTTATTTGAAGCATTTGATTTAGACTATTCTCCCTTGGATGGACCTCCAATAGCCTGTCGTGCCAGTTCAATACCACAAACCAAAAAAAAAAAAAAAAAAAAAAAAAAAAAAAAAAGGGTGTGGGATGGAGGGAGTGGACAAGCATCAGACAGTAGAAAATTATCCGAGACACAAAGCAGCTATTGTGGCTCCGCATGGATAGACTGAACAGTGTGTGCACATGGCAGCAATCATTTGCATCTTCTTCATGCAAATAACTTCTGTCAAACATCCCTGAAAAACTGTGTGCAGAATTTGTTTTTCCATTTGGTTCCAGGTGATCACAAATAGCACCTCCACACTAAAATACCTTCAACACCTTTCACCCTGCAAAACACCAATTTTACGTGCAGTTACCGACATAACACTGTAAAGAAAAGGAATTTTTTTGGATGCCTATAAAGGGAGGTGACTTGTTGGGACCTGAGGCATGAGAGCTTCCTTGACTGCACCTTCAGACTTTAAACAGACCCTGAACGCCAACGGGCTACAAACAAAAGCAAAGACTCTAGGCAGAAACGCTAAAATTAGCTAAACATAATTTGTGCAAAATGGCTTTTGATCGACACACTAAAATCTAAAATCTGTGGATTATAGTTTTCAATTTCAAATGCAAAGAGTATTTGTCTGCAGGCTTAAGAACTGAAAACCGCAAATATTCACTTCCAGTTTCCAAACTTGCTAAACTGTATTTGTTTTAAGACATGAAAGCACTGGAAGCTAAATTTGTGCTTCTTTAAACAAATCCTGGTGTAATCAAACTCGGCATTGAATTAACTAGATTTATTCATTTAAAGCTCAGTTTGCTAAAATGCTTTAAAGGTGGCAAAGAGATTTAAGCGCTTTTTTGCACCTCAATTCTAAGACTGTAAAACAGGTGTCTTATCCAGTATCTAAATGACGCTCTGGTGCACACAGTGCAGCATTGTGTGGATATTCCTCCTTTCCCTGTCCTTGATAACACACAGCGATAATCCTGAGCAGTGAGAGCTGATAGGAGTTTTAAGGTGACAGCTCAGCGCATTAAGTCTGTAAATTCCTGCTGAGGGCGAGCCGACCCTCCTCACAGATGGGGGGAACCGCCTCTCTCCTAAAAGAATTTTAAAAATAAAATAAAAAAACACACCCCTATTTGTGTTTTTTGCAAGTGACAGCACGCGATGTCAGTCCCACTGAGGACAGGAATGTTAATCAACACCTTGTATCATCTGGTTCGCAGGTCCTGTTAGGGTTCATGATGGTATGAATGCTGGATGACTTGCGAAGAAACTCTGCCAAAGCCCCAGGGCATGGTGGGGCAGATCCAACCCGGAGCTGACAATGACAAGTGCACGAAAACATGCACATGTCAGAGAAGACGACCGGGTAGTGTCTGCTATTATACCTGAACGGAATGAATTCCTTTTAAAAAGCAAACACAGCTGGAAAAATAACTTAATAACCCCAAAGACGACACAGGAATATGTTCTGACCACCACTGCAATTTAGAGCTGCATTTAAACTTGCTCGTATTATGTTTCAGCATCACTTTTGCAATATCAGCATCACTTGCAAGCACTTTGTGCACAAAAACATGCGTAATCAGCCACACATGGTGTTTACAATCTTGTGGTTACGAACAGATGAGAACTGGATAATTGTTGGATTTATGATCTTCATATGTGAAAACTGCTGCTCAGCACAGTTTGTCTCCCCCTTCTGGTTGAAAGGCTACAGCACAAAACATGGGAAGCTGAATATTTAAAGCCATAATCCATTTTAATGTCACAACAACTAGTAGCTCCAATCATCCCTGTGTGCTCCTAAAGAGACCTGAGACTACTGCTAAGAAAGCTCAAGGTCACTTGGGGCCCTGCAGTGTTTACATATGTCAGTGGGCAAATGATTTTTGTGTGTGGGAAAAGTGTGTTGTGTGCATGGTTGCCGTGACAACATAGTAAAAACACACAGAAGCTGAGAGTCCATCAGAACACTATTTTGGCCCAGAACATCTGGGGAAACACCCGAGTGCAGGGGGAAAGTGGATTTCTGCTGAGAACTGAAAATGCCAAAGTCCACAAAACACATGACACATTCACAGGGCGTTATCAGAGGGTAAACACAAACACCAAGTACAGTTTCCACTCCTGTAGAATATTCAGGGTGAGCCGGAGAGTGACAAATTAACTGTGTACTGAGTCACTCAGTCGCTTTTATATTCAAACGTCAAGACAAATGATCGCGTCAAGAAGCTGCATACAAGGACATGAAGTAACCTCGTTATCGTAAAATCAACTTTTCTCAGATAACAGACCTCTGCCCAGTGCAGACATTTGAAAAGAGCCAAACATGAGACATTTAATGGCCTTAAAAATTAAAGATTTAAGAAGCTGGAAGCTGACAGGGTTTTTAGTTATTTTTACCTAAAAATGCTTAAATAAACGATTTAGTATCCAAAATTAACTTTCTGTTGACGAACTGATTTACAGTTTATCATCTGCTCAGTGGGAAAATAATTAATTATCAGACTTTCATCACTGATGTTACTAATAAACAACATTCTCCAAGTTTTGAATTCTATATATGTCTAAAATACCATTGATATATTTACTGAATTTGAATAGGGACGCAGATATAAGCAGTGTTGCCTGTTCACAGCAGCAAACAGGATGGTATTGACCATGGCACAAGCCAGTGTTTATCTGTTGTGTCACATCGATTTTGTGGTGCCTGAATGAAGACTTTAAAGCTGATTATCTCAGGCTGAGGTTTGTTTTCTAAATGCGGGAAATTAATCACAATAAAAACGAAATAATTAAAAATAGTTTTAAGCATCTCTAATTTCAATCATCTAGTGCTGGACGTCCACTGTTTTGGCCCTCAGGGCTTGCTGTATCATGGGTGGAGGAACGGAAAAGGTTAACATTACCACCATCAGCACCCCAGCAGCCCCTCCCAAGCAGAGCCTCCTCCTATTACAGTCACTGAGCGATGGATAGAGCGGCGCAGTGATCGGACCTACCTGCGCAACACATTCGGCTGTACAGATGAGACCCCACTTCGCTGCAGTTCATTTCATGGATGTAATTAGTCCGTCGATAAAGAAATCCCCGCTCCAGCCCGCCGTACCAAGACGGCCGGGCAGCCTGCGCCGTATCGTCCACTTCGGCCATCCCGGTTTGTTTGTGCCGCGCGTAAACGCGGAGCGCGCTGGACTTTCTCGAAAACGCCCCCCTCACTCGTGGATTTCTCGCGTGTGTAGTACCAGCCCTCCAAACTTCGCTCTGTACTCTATGAGAGCCACATGGAGGAGAAAAACCAGGGTCGAGTCAGATTGCAGACTCTTTGTCACAAGCCCAACCCACTCGTTTTGTTTAGCGAGAAGAAGTGGCGAGCTGCCGGCTGCTCCATCCTCCTCCGATCCGTCAGATGACTTGTGCCATTGAGACGCGCCGCGGAGAGACACTGCACACCGCGTCCTTATTTTAACACGCGTGATAACTGTACCTTTCACAAGATTGCATAACATACACCCCCGACAGCCCCATAAATGCAAAGCAGAAACAGGAATGACTTCTGGGAAGGCGCGAAACTTGCAGGCGGTGACAGACGGTTCTGTGCATTGTCTCGCAGTGACTGTTCACAGGAGGGCAGAGCGCACATTACCCCCGGTAATAAATCATCACATTCCCTTCACATCCATAACAGCTGTGCCTCGTAAATATCCCCGACACAGGAGGCTCATTTTCTCTCCGTTTTTGCGCAACTTTAAGAAATACTTCACATAACTGAAAAGGTGCTGGCTCCTCGTTAATCCGCATGTGACAGAATCCAACTGCCATGACCATGAATTAATTTATGAAGAAGTTATATTTCTTTTAATTGGGGGCGGGTTAAGGTACAATCTGGTAACAAAACTTCTGATTAAGCAATAAAATAATACCAGGAGTAACTCACGGGATTAACTAGTGATGTGTCTAAAACAAAGTTTTAAACTGTTTCTTTAGGCACTTTGTTACTAGCAGCCTGAGTGAGTTCCCATTTCTTTACATTAATCTATGGAAAATACCAAAGACAACACTTTGACAGGTGTGAAATAGATGCATCTGGACTTCAATTGATGCAACTATTGTTCAGTGAAGCTCATCAGAAATGTTCTCAGTGAATGGTGGCTGTCAGGAAGCCATTCTTAAGGAAGGTGGGGAAAGGCTGAGATATGTCAAATTATTATTTCTAAATAATTTTTATTATGATTAAATTACTCAAGAACCAGACTGAAAATCAGTGGCAACAGGTCTTGAAGACGTCAGGAGAGCAGTGCAACAGTGTCTGTTGTAAAACTGTAAAACATGGCGGAGGCTCTGACATGGTTAGGTGGTGTTGTGTGGTGTTGGGGATCTTTTCGAAACTGACAGAATTATGAATGCAGAAAAATGCCCTGCAGTACAATCCGGAAAGCATCTGATTGGCTGTGGCTTCGTTTTTCATTAATAACGATGATGCCAATACAGCAACAGCCTAGATAGAAAAAACAGCCGAGGACAGAGATGAGGATAAGAACCAAGGCCCTCCCTCAGCGCAGACACACGCTCTACTGTATGCTGTGTATGACAGTCAATGAACCCAGCTACTATTGAGGTTTACCACTAATGTGTTTTATGTTAGGCTGGGTATTGTGAAGGGCATGTAGGGACACGCTGGGTGTGCATTGTTTATTGTTTTTGTGTCCTTTAGTAACAGAATGTTTTCTCGTTTTTCAGTTATTGCCCAGCGGGGCGTCCTCCCTCCTCAGTCTGTTATTACCACCACAGCGAAAGGAGACAGGAAAGTGAGTCACGGCTGAACACCACGAGACCAAATCTGAAACCGATCCTACGCTGTGCTGTCTGTGGCGCGCGGTTTAGCAGACACGGCTGCCAGTCTGAGTCTGCCATTAATACTGTTGCAGATTTGGGTGTGGTTTCCTAAATGGATTAGACAATATTGTTAAAGACTTTTATTGTGATGGGAATGCAGTATCCTAATCTTGAGAGTCTTAAAAAGACCTTTGCACAAAACAATTAGAGGAAATCTCAAAGTTAAAAAAAAAAAAAACGCAGTCAAAAATAACAGGGAAGGGCATTAAATGATCATAAAGAACAGATCAAAATGAGCAGGAGCCTCTAATGAAGCAGGACTTAGATTCTTCTAAAGTCCAGAGGATCTAAATGATCGTTTGTTATGACTGTATCCAGGATACGCAGGCCACCGTCCTCAGTGTCGAGTTTACTACCATTAGTCAGTCACCATCTGTGGCACGGAGCTTTTTTTAAACCTGGCTCTGGGTAAAGTCCCTTTTACCTACTTCCACCTTCCCCCTGTGTCAAAGGCACCTTGGTGTTCCAGCAAACTACAGTTCAACTTACACAAGTGGACTCGGGTTGTGTCCTTAAATCGAAATGTTTGACTTGAATGACTGAATCTGTAATGTAAACAATGAACAGACAGCCTGATATTGATCTCGCCGCCACCAGAAATATGCTATAAAGAGGGAATACGATCACACCTGATGTGCAGCTCTTACTGTCTGCACTGCGGCAAGAACAGAGCTGAAAGCAGATTTCCCCAAATGCAAAGCACCTTGATATCGACAGGAGCTAGTGATGATACATGGCCTAGTTTTGCAATGCAGTGTTGGCACACGATTTACCAGTCAAACGGCACTTCCTGGCAACCTTTGATCGCGGCTTCAGTTGCGTGCAATTTACAGACCACACGCATTCGAGTCACGCAGACAGAGGGAGAGGAGGATACACGTGTTGTTAATTTCTCCTGTTTTGCTTATGTTCTGATCATATTTTGGATATTAAGTCTCTGGACAGGGACTTTTCCTTTTTGGGGAAAGACTTTTCAGAATTCTTTGAAAATCATTCATCTGCTCACAACAATGTGAGGAATGTTGTGAAAACTGCTCTTATCTACTCAAGGCGTGTCTTGCTCCACCCAACTACAACCTGATTGTGTAGTTTACAGCTGAGAGCACTGGTCAGATAATAGTACAGTAGTGCTCTAATTTAGCTTTAACAGCCAACTATTTCAAAATGTTAGTTTTGTTTTTTAAAATGTATTTAGGTGAGAGAGATTTCATGTAAAGGCTATTTTATGTGTTTTGTGCAAATAGATTATCCAGTAAATGTGCACGGTTGTTTTAAAGTGCCAAACAGGTTTTCCCATTTGAAAGACAAAACAAAATAAAAAAACAAAAACAACAATTGTTCTCTCTTTTACCTGCAGACTGTCAGTCAAAAATTCTTTAAAGCACCTCAGGGTGTGTCACCTGCAGGGGTGTGTCTGACAACCACCACAGTGTTCAGCTGTGTCAACAGTAACGTGGGCCTTCCTGAGGAGTGTGTCATGACATTAAAGAGTATGCAACTAACCTTCAGGCTGCATAGTTTAGTTGAACATCGTGTAACTCTTCTATGCTTGCAGCAAGATTGGTTAACAAAAGGATATGGTTAACCTAACAACGACAGTGTGCCAAGATGAAACAGGTTGAACCAGCATTTTAACAATACAGCAGCCTCCACAACTGGGGTAGGTCTGTAAAGTGGAGAGATTAAAGTTATATCCAGTCACTTTAAGAGAGCTGCACACATAGATCTTTAGCCAGATCTTAACAAAGATGGAAAAAAAAATGATGGAATAGTTTTCAGAAGGGAAAAACTGCAACTTAGGAGCAAAGCTGAAGCTGAGGAGTGCCCGTCAGAGCTCTGACTAAGCCGAAACCCCATTCTCCACAAGAATACTCCAGCTCTTCGGACGTCATCACCCTCCAGCCAGCATTTACAGGGTTAATCGCAACATCTCCATAGCACAGGAAACCGAGATGTGTGAGGGGAAAAAAAGGAGGGGGGGCAGTGAGGAAGAGAGAGAGAGGAGCGTGTGCCGCAAAAACACAGAGGACGAGAGAGAGTAGAGACGACAGAACAGGACTGCCGGCAACAAACTGTTTGCAAAGGAAAATCTTTGATCTGCCGATCTCGCCGTCAGCTCTCCCTGCGCAAGCCTTGAAGCGATGAGTTTTTCAAGCTTTTCTTACCTTGCTTCTTGCGTACTCTCCACTGCCAGAAAACGATCAAGGTAACGATGTGGCCCACAGCCACAAGGGCTGGGAACACATTTCCAGGGGGGCTTGCCGGCATCGGGCCTGGTACAAAGTGGAGAGTCCCAGGCTCTGAAAGGTGGGAGGGTTGGGGAGGGTAGCGGCGGGGGGGAGTTGGAAGGTAAGGTGGAGGGGGGGAGTAAAGGGGAGGAGTAGGGGAGCGTCTAGGGGTGTGGTGTCACCCCGGACTTTAAAACGAGCGCTGCAGCTAAGTTGTCCGCGACTTTTACGAGACACGAGTGAAAGAGCACACCTCGCTCTGCTCTGTGACTCAGTCCTCTGGCAGAAGTGGCTGATCTCTCTCACTCCGGCACTCTTTCCCTCCCCCTTTTTCCTCTGCACTTTTACAATTCCTCTCTCTGTTTCTCATATATTCACGTTTAAGTTGCACTTCTTTTAAAAGTAAAAGCTGTAACTCTGGCAGCACGAGGAGCTCTGACGCTGTTAAAAATAAGTTTTGTCCTCTTTGTCCACAGATCAAGTAACTCCACTGGTTTTGCCCTACAGAAACTTGCTCTCTGCTTTCCTTGCCAGCTGCAGACTATCTGCAGGAGTTAATAATATATGAGGCTGTTTTGTGTGACAAGCACACACACAGAGCACGCTCAGTCGGGTCAGCCTTGATAAGAGGCAAACTAAGGGACATCCACTGTGAGCTGGAGTCAAAGTTTCCAACTGATTCACTCCATAAGTTTTCTTTTACCGACTGAAGCCCATTTTCCATTGCGGTTTACAAGTCACAGTCGCAGGCCAACCCCTTCCGCCTTTTCCAAATATTTATACTGAAGCCATGCCTCCCAATTTTATTTTCCCTCATCACATAATCATTCGCTCCCTATCAATTCATTCTCCTTATGTAACTTCACAATTTTCCCGTAATTCTAACAGCTTCCTTATGCTTGGACAGCCCAACCAGTGTGTATAAGCTTCCTAGAACCTGATTAAACTGGATCCTGTTTTACAACCAACCGTTTCAGCATCTCTGAACTGCCAGCTGCATTGTTAGCTCTAAATCCTAAAGTGTTTTTCATTTTTCTCCATCTTACCCTGGCTCTGTTGTTAAAACAGAGAAAAGCCTCGAGGGCAGATGTCCTCTGGAACCAGACTGCATGCCTTTTAAGGACGCCGCTTTAAGCGCAATCATTTTCAAACCTGTCAATCACCTTTATTAAAACAGTTCTATGTCACCAAATGATCACAATGAAATTCCTCTGTGGGAGCTTCTCCTCACCAGCCTAACTCGAAACACAGAGTTGTGAAACACTAACTGCACCTGCAGAAATATGCACACATCACCTGTTTGCATCACTGTTTAAAAAAATAAAATATTGCTTGAGGCAAAACAGCATCGCTGCCAAGGTCTCTGTTGTCAGAACAAATGAAAAGAACATCAGCTGTGGTGCAGAAACCCAACACCAAGACGAGTGTCACCCTCGCACATTTACAGCGAAGCCACACACCAACAGCCACCATAGAGAAAGCAAAAATAGTCGAGACGGCCTCGACCTCGTGCCGTCTTTAGCGTGAGCACTGTGTCATGCTATATAAAGAAGGGAATACAGAATAGTCTTACACAATATAGTTTGCACTAAATTTAAAACAAAAAAAAAAGAAGCTAAGTTTAGGCACAAAGACCAGAAGCAAAAGTGTAGAAGAAAAAGTGGGCGTTGTTAGTCTAAAGTGCTGGCAGTTGATTTGGGGAGAGACCTTATATGATCCTTGTTTGAAAATGTCAACCAAATCCCCAAAGCCTTAGAAACTGGCACTGCAATTTGGCAATTAGTTACAGTGAGGATTGAGCAAAGGGAATAAATCCAGGGGAGCAGTAGAGACGTCTGGAATAAATTCATTTCACCACTCCCTCATGGGAGGAGCCAGCCCACTCCCCCTCTTCTCACATGGTATGCACTCGCTCAATGATTCCCATATTGTGATACACATTCTACATACTCCCGCAAAAGCAACATAGCCAAAATCCACAAAGTTACACATTTAATTAATTCAGAAGTTCTTAGAATTTCACTTAAAAAGCCTTCGATATTAATGCCCAACTTTCACATAACAGCGTAGGTAAGATTAGCGAAGCAATGTGAGGAATGTGAGAGATGTTTTTAAATCTAAAGTACTGATACTGGGAGTGGCAGTGTCCTCAGATGGCAAGCATAATTCAAGAAATTAACCTCAGCATAGTTTATTCTTGATCTGGTATCTTTAAGTTCACTGATAAAGAGTCTAAAAACAGATTCCGGTAAAAATAAAACCTACCGTTGGGAGGTCCTGGGCAGAAGCAACAGCACAACTCCATCTTCTCTCAGCGTCTTCACAACTTTTAGAGAAAATGCAGAACTGCCAAGGAGTCAGAGCTGACCTCATGACATTATGTTCTGATAAAAACGAGGGGGGGGCGTGCAGAAAAAACACCCAAAAAAAAGGAAAGAGTGAGAGCGAGAGAGAAAAGCGGAGGCACAGCTGGGAAGTACAAACTACACAGCGTTGCGAGTTTGATTTAATTTGTGAGGCTTTCCTCAGTGGAAACAGCATCTCATGCGTGGTGGTTTCTGCGAGCGCCGCTGGATGGAATCCATGTGCAAGGCTTCAGAGAGACTCCCAGGGACACATTCACATTTTTTCTTACAGGATTTAGACAAAGAACGGAAAACGTGACTTTTGCCAGCTATAACAAAGGCGGCTCTGTGAAAGCCGTTAAAAAAAAGATTTATTGGAAACAGTGCAATTATGCAGCCGTATCCACAGGATGTGCATCACTCGACGCTACTATAGCTCAGCTTTGTTTTAAAGTCACAGATGGAACATTTTAATCTGATCACACAAAAACTACACAGGTTGGACATATTAGCTCAGTTCTTGGACAATATTTTCAGACTCATCATGTGTAGAATTGCGATATAAGATGTTGTTCGTATACTATTTAAAGTTCTGCCCAACTGATAAAGTCAATGAAATAAATGTTCATGATACATCAGATATAAATAACACAAAAAGTTTGAAGCGTCACAACAAAAATGTCAAAAAAAAAAAAAAAAAAATCCCCAGCTCTCATTTTTGCTCTTTTTTGGGCTTAAATATAATTAAAAGTTGACTATCTTTAATTCTAAGCTGCTTTTAAAAGAACATTTTCACCTTTTCTGAACTTTTTTTGGTTGATTAATGTGGCCTAAAACTAATCAATAAAGATATGGATCATTAGTTACAGCCCAACAGACAAAGAATGCAAAAGTGCATCTTAAGATATGTTATCTATTCAGTTGCCCATTACTCCCGAGCCCTGCCTGGTCTGCCTCTTTTTCACTGTGACCATTTTGTGCAGAGGAGAGAGGTGAAGCAGCCAGTCAGGGGCCATCCTGCAGCCCACACCCCTCTGGATTTTACACCAGGAAACTTGATCCCGGACGCAGCCAGCAGGCAGCGTGGGAGGTGTCTAACTCAAGGTCTTCAATGTTAAAGTTATGAACTATAATAAATTTTACTCCTAATCTTTAAAAAAAACACATTAGTTCTTTTAGGATCAAAATAAACTAGACGGTAGACATGCAATTGTTTTTTTAAGAAAACAATATTAAAAACGTCTTAAACACTGTGTTTAAGATTGTGTACTTAATCCCAGACACAATGGCCAGTATTCAGCTGTTATCTGATCTGCGGCAGCGAGACACACCCTAACCTGCTTCATCCTCTTTGGTCCGCTAGATAACCTGAGACTGGCCATAAAGTATTTCTGTGCTGACACCTTTTGGTAAGAAGACAGAACTGTTCCAACAATAAAGACTTCCTACCTTGGCCGTGTTGAATCAGAGCCTCCATAAAGTCTCTAGAAAAATTCATTTCCATCGTAGCCAAAACAGGTTTCTTGATGATTTTTCTTTCTTACTGTATTATATGAAAAATGCAGCACACACTAGATTAGGAGTCAGCAGGTCACACACTCTGTGTTCTGCTGCAGCTAACCCACTCAAATACAGTATGGTCTTTTTAAATGTTGGAGTTCATGTTCATTGCAGGCTGGGCTAAGTGGAGGTTAGATGAAAGGTGGCAAATGCCACACACTCTGTGTTTTGGACTGCTTTGCTGCTTCGCCCTTTTTTGTGGAGGCACAGACAGGAAAAGCTGAGTGTGGTTTAATGGCACTCACATTTTTCCAGTCTCTGCTGAGTCATATATCAGCCCGACAATGGAAGGTTCTCAGGCAGATGTCATATTGAAAAGGTAGAGCCAGGGAATTCAGCACGTGGATTTGCAGAAGCATTTATCTTTTAGAAGTCTTTATGCGATGTATTAATATCTAGTTTGGGGGCCGTGTGAAATGCAGCATGTTCTGTGAGATGAAGAGAGATGGACACACGAGTGCATGCAGCTGCACAACAGCAGATGCCAGAATTAATGAATCAGCCACATTGATGTAGCGCACGCAGCAGCACAAATGTTTGCATGGATTTAATACTGAATACTGTGTTTAGACACCTGTAGATACCCTACAACGCCACAACATGTTTGCCAGAGTTTAAGTTAAAAAAGAAGAAGATTTGACCATATAACACCCACACAGAGGTAACTACAGTATCTGCCTCCACTTAGACTTAGTTTATCTGAATATTTTAATGTCTGTTGACACGATGCAGACATCTCTCTGGTCTGGAAGCTCAATATCTCTCAGACGTGTCAGTAAACTATGAACCGGCTTCAACAGGCTGACAGGTTCTTCCACCAATACCAGAGAAGCCTCTTTGATCTTTAAGGCTTCAAAAATACAAAAATAAATAAGTAAAAGAAATTAAAAGATTCTTGTTTGGTTGTGTTTGTCAGTCATGTAGTTGCTGGTCTTAATTATAATTTTAACTGAATTCTGGTTGTTTTACTTAATTTAATTTGTTGGTTATCTCAAGTTTACTATTTAGTTTATATTTACATGTTTTTTAAAAACATTTTTAATTTAATAATTATCTTTTTAAATTTCTTTTTTTTTAATGAATTAAAATGATCAACTTTACTCCTTTTCATTACTTCAGGAGCTTTTGTGAGTCTTTCAGTTTAGTTTTGATCTCTCTATCGTTGTGCTGTAGTTTGTACCTGCTGTGCTACATAAATATAATTTTGCTACCTTAGAAATAACAAGACGTTAATTAAATATTCATTGAATTAATGGGTAGTTGATGCTGTTCTCCTTGGGGAACTGAACACACTGTTTTTCGTTTGAGTATAGATCACAACCACTGCAGAACAAAACTGCCTGTTCTGCCATGTAGAAGCTTCATATGTTATCTTTGCTTTTTGCTTGTTTTTAACCCTCGAAACATCTCAAAGAAAGAGTTATATGTGCTTCCAGTTAAGAAGACTAGCAGAGGTAAAGCATCACAGGCCACATAAAACGAATGATCTACAAGGTGTCTCAATAATCAGTGTTGGATAAAAGTCACATTATTTTCTTATTTGTTATAAATTCTTAATGTTTCTACAGTTCGAGTTTTAGTTACTGTGAGTCCCATAAGCAGATGTGTGACAGTAAACAAAATGAGGACTAATGCATTTTAAAAATATAACTGTACCCTCACTAACACACAGTATGCAAACATGTGCATGATTCACATTTAGACAAAGCTTGTCTGTGTAAGTGGGCCACTGGTTGCCACAATCTGCATCTGTAAAATGACACCTAATTGACAGTCTGTTGTTATTTAGCTACATGAAAAATGACAGGACCATTATTTGTATCAATAAGAGACGAGATTAAATTATCTCTGCTTCACCCACATAAACAGAGCCAGCAGCCATAGCAACACCAAGATAGCCTTTACTGCAAATGAAAGAGGAAGAAACGGGAGGAGGAGTTAGAAGAAGCTCAAACCTTCAGGGAAGTCAGGCCCGGTCTTCTGAGCATCTTTACCTTTTTCAGGTTCTTCTGTGAGAGTGGTACAGTCTACCTGAAGCAGAGGGATCTTCAGAGCTGGGTAAACTGGTGGGACTATAGGGACGGGACGGTCTGCTTTAGTGGCTGCAGTGGAGGAGGCTCCAGATGCATCATGAGAAATCATGACTTCTGCAGAAACTATTGTCTCACTGTCTTTTTCATTCTCTGTATCTGTAATGTCAGATTCCATTGTTTTTTCCTCGGGAATATTTTGCACAGATTTGTAAGTGTCACACTTGGATGTTTCACTTTTATCTGCAGGGCTGTAAACTTCAACCATCACATGTTTCATCTCCTCAACATCACCTGGCAACTTCTTGTGGTATTCTTCTGTCACAACGTCAGCAGAAGATCCAAACGGAGCTGAGTTGACAACCTCATGGAGAAGGTCTTCATCTTTCTCTTCATCATCAATAAGCTCTTCCATCAAAGGGACTGCCTGGGGGTCTGCTACCATTTGTATACCGCATTCACTCGCAGGTACCTCTTCTTCAAGAACCCCCAAGAACAGATATTTGGTCTCTCTTCTCATCTCATTTAAGATCAGTTCTTTTACAGGTTCCTCAGTTGTAGTCTTCTGCACCTTCATGCTGGCCATAGCAACACGTCCAGACTCCTTATAACCTGTTTGTGGTTCAGCACATGTGTTCTTAAACGATTCCTGCAGGACCTCTGTTACTGGAACACCAGGAACCTTCTGAACTGTCTGGATTTCTTTTGGAAACTTTATCACAACTGAAGGAGAATGAAAACCTTGCTTGGCCTCCTCGACTGAGTAATGACCTCTGGTGGCTTTGTCTTCATGGTGAAGAACAGAAGCATTGAAAACTTTACTGTGACTTTCCTCTTCTATGCAGAGGTCTTTGTCCACCTTGAACAAGGTAGTGTTTTGATCTCTAGGCTGACCAATGGACATCTGGTAGGAGCCTCTGAAGGTTTTTGGAAGTCTGTCAGGTTGTTCTTCTTCAACTCTCTTGTGACGGTAAACGTGCCTGTCCGTAACACCCTCTTGGGTTCTTCCTTGGGCCTTCAGTTCTGAAATGGAAGATCTCGGGCCTTTCACGCTTTGAACTCGAGCAGAAAATCCAGGGCGACAAATGCGATGAAGGGTTCTAGGCATGATTTCTGGAGGCAGGTGCAGGTAATCTCGCAGGTACCCGATACCTTCATTGGTGAGATAATAATAGGCATGTTTCCAGGCAAAAGTCTCCCTGACGTAGCCTTTAGTTTTGAGAGAGCCCACGGCACGGATCACCTTTAGGTTATTCACCCCATTGAGATCAGGATGCATGGACTGTGGCCGCCTGTCCTTCTTAACCACAATGACGCCATCTTTGAAGAGAAGCTCGTAGATTGCTTTCAGATTGGCTAATGGCATTACCATTCCAGCCACCATTATGTCTTCCTTTGTGTTCTTTGAGATCCTCAAGGAATTCCTTCTTCATATACTATAAGCACTTCAATGCGCAGTATTTGCATAGAGAAACATATCACAAAGAAGACCTGTTAAAAATTCTTAATTCTACATAATTTTGGATTCACTTTGATGAAGCATTTATCTACCCAGTTGTCATCATGAGTCAGCATGGAGAAACAGCGATGCTCAGAACCCCTCCTACCTTCTCAGTCCCCAGTCGAAACAGAAACAGTGTGGATGAGAGGCGAGAGGGAAGAGAGGAGGAGAATCTAAAGGGGTGTGCGCACACAGGATGCAAACAGAAACCAAAAGGATCCAAACAGAGACGAGAAAAGGAGGTTTGGACCTTGTGTGGGTAATGGGCAGTGCCGCTGCTACAAAACCCCTGCTACCTTAGCCAGCTTTCAACACAAAGTGCAAAAACAGTGTGGGTTTTATATATAAAAACGCAAACAATTAATTCTTTCTTTGCTAAAAAATCCGTCAAAATCTATGCACAAATCAGACAGTGTATGACAATATATAATCATGAAATAAATATTTAAAATGCAAGATATTATTCATGTCTAGTTACTTAACGTGAACCAGTTTTAGTACTATTAGTTATTTCATATATGAGCTGATGGTGTAGAAAACTGTGCATCACACACAAATTCACCATCACTAGGTTGTCATCTTAATCCTTCCTCACCAGCCTCAGATGAGAACAACAAGAGTTTACCAACAGCACTGGAGACAAAAACAATAAAAATAGTTTTTGTAAAGTCACTGCAGGACTTACTGAAGGTCTTAATAACGCAGGATTAGAGTAACTGTAATGAGCTAGTGGTATGTTGACTACAGTCCGAACGGAGCCTGGCAATAACTAAAGAATTAAAACCAAAAAAGCCAGACATTACATTCTGCCTTTTAGCATACCTCAGAGTCATTTGGACAAATAACTGCACAGAAGATTTTCAGTAAAAGGATGGTGATTTAAAATGTGCAGCACTCTAACACAGCATCAGACATTAGAAGTAATACACCTGAAATAACACAGGGATACAACAATTAGCGGTGATGGGTGGTAATCCAATCATCTGTAAGACAGACACACTGCAGAATAGTACATATACCGTGTTACATGCATGAATGAAATGAGACTTTAACATTCAAACAGATGTGTAGGTAACAGATAACAGGGAAAAAACAAGCTGAAAGCTAAAACATCTGATATGGGGCAGGGATGACACAACCAACACCGAACAGGCCTGAGGGGATAACAACCATGCATACAATGCTGTGCAAAACAGGGACAGCTGTGGCGAATCATCGGC
This sequence comes from Haplochromis burtoni, assembly GCF_018398535.1. NCBI lineage: Eukaryota > Metazoa > Chordata > Actinopteri > Cichliformes > Cichlidae > Haplochromis > Haplochromis burtoni. The sequence goes on along the minus strand of NW_024582532.1, from coordinate 693,783 downwards.
ATGTGTTTTTAAAGGCAAGAGGTTTTGAAAATGTCACTTTGACGAAATACAAGGTTCCAGAATGAAAGGCTCTCTTTGTATTCTAAACTACTGAATTTGCCCAATATAATATACAGTCATAGTCACTAATGTTTTCCAAAGGTTCTTCAGTGCTATTCAAAGACACCAAACCTAAATGTCAAACATTAAGTACAAACAGCGTATAATCTTTGGTCTCCATGCTTTCCTTTCCTCACTCATAGCCCACATCTCCGGCCAGCCAATTCTGCAAACCTAAATGGAAAAGCCATCAAGTCGTGGATTGCCCCATAAGAAAAGACAATTGTGCCTGTGTTTAGGTCCATGTTACTCAACCTCCTCTGAGACCAAATGAGACTGAACAGCAGTTATAAGAGTCCAGGGTAACAACAGCTGCCAGTGGAGCTAAAAATACAAACAGGAGGTTTGGAAAAAGTCTGCAGGAGATGGTGATTTTCCCTAATTCTTCCTAATTTTCCCTCTTCTCTCTGACAGCTGCAACATTTAACAGTCATTTAATAATAATAATGAATATAGGAGCACATCTCTGCTGATCACATTAAAATCTCTGAACAGAAAACCTATTAGGGTGAAGTGTTGAAATAAATACAGAGGTTCAAGCTTTTTAATTATTTTTCCAAACAATCAGTTTTATAATCTGCTTAATGAAAATCAGCTTTTGCCTGTTTGTGTCAAACCCATTTGTCAAGAAACTTGATTTCTCTACTGGGAGCAATGTTTCATAAGAAGTCGCTTGGAGTAAGAGCATGCAGGAGAGGGAAGATGACTCCCTCTAGCAGGTCTGGGGCAAACAGTATTAAGCTATTTCAACATTATGCAGTCACATAAACATAAATCAGAATTCTGGAGATGGATATAACCCCGCCCTTTTGGGGCATGGCAACAATCAGCGCAAATAACTTTTGCGCCAGATGAGGCTCCACTGCAGATCATACCCGGCAAATGATCTCCTGCCAGTTCCATCGTATTTCGATAGGCTGTCATAGAACTCGAAATGATATACTGAAGCGTTAAGTGAAGATGTCTGGAAGAATGAATCACAATCTTTTTGCTAGCACAGATAAATTCTTGCTGCATGGCACAGCTGGTAAGAACTCTTCTGGTAAAAGAAAACAGGCCTCTCACAGCGCAAGAATTTAGTGGTCTTGGGATTCATCAAAAAAACTTGAGGACTGTGTTGGTTCACTGGATGCAGAGACTTAATCGCCATGTGTTCTCCATTACCTGTCCGTGGCTCTATATCAAACACACTGGCGGCAACAATAGAGTTTTTGTTTGGTTTTCAAACACAGAATCATAGATGGAGTGAAGTGAAGCTGTCTGCACCTGCGTCACACCTCTAACAGCTTCAGTTATAGCCTTTCTTAAATGCAATCTAGAGATTGACGATCTCCAGTCAATCTTATTAAAAAAAGCCTGATGGGAAAAATAAAAAAATATACGCATCCTCAACCTTTGTCTGGATATAAATAATGTAGATGTTTATTGCTGCTCTCTCCAAGTCATGATGAAAGCTCATTGCCATGGTGGCGATGGCCGAGGTCGAGGGAATGAAGACAACTCAAAGTGACACTGGGTGCTTTAAAATAAACCTATTCAACTCTACTGGCAGATAAATGCTCTCCACATTCCAGTGCGTACTTTATAGCGAGTCGTTTAAGCTGTATGGTTGTCTTCCAAGTCGTTAAATTCAAGTCTGCATTTTGACATTTGGAAATGGAGCAGTGGGAAAATGCTGGGAGGACTATTGCTGAAACAGTTCACACACACATGTGTGGTGATAAATTCTGCAACTATTGCACTTAAAACATGTTCCTGACACGATGTTCAGTTAAGTCCTGAGGACATTCTGCAAACTGAACTGAACTGTCTGCAGTGCAATGGAGGCCAAATTCCTCTGGATAATGTATGCATTAAAGGCGTCATCCGTCTTATTCTCTGATCCATCTGTGCTTCTGGAGTTAGTACTTACATCTGTCCACCTCATGTAAAACGAGTGCAAAAATCTTTTAGTGATTTAAAAGGCACATTTTTTCCCCAAGGCAGATGGATACGGTGTCAACTTTTAGCAGAATGGCTCATGGATTTAAAATTTGCTGGAAACTCCATATAATGGAACCTTTATATGGACATCTCTACCCTTACACATCAGCCCACTCACAAATATGAGTGAAAAACAGAGAACACACACAAGAAAGTAAGTGTACCTAACATTAAACTAAACAGAGTGATAAGATTCACCAACAAAGCTTGTAGCAGTTTCATACTAATTTTAGAGATGGAATCTCCACAATGCAGTTTAGTTTAGTATGGTTTAGTTTAAATGTATTTGAAAAAGGAAACTTAAATCTCATCAGAAAAAGATGAATCGCACCTGATTAAACTGCAAATGTTGAAATATTATACAAATACAAATCCAGTTGGCTATTTAATATATTGATTTTTGATTATGTATTTAATTAAAACATCCCATATAAACCAAAAATACAGCTAGAGGTTTTTTGGGAACTGATGGATGGTTAATGTTGACAAATCTGACTTTAACATCATGGACGTATATGCTTGTTACCCGGATAGCGTCATTAAAAAATGCACATAGGAGAAGGCAGAATTTCTCATAAGCATTTTTATCAGTGCTCAGCGAGGAGTTAATCAATTTCATATGGAGCCATGTCTCTGCTGCAGTAACAAGTCCTTGTTAAGCTGAATAAACACTGTGTGATTTGGGCCTGTCCCAGAAGAAAAACAACCAAAGTGAAAGAATGAAGCTATAAATGGAGCTCCAAAACACTGGCCAGGTCAAAGCTGCCCTTTGCAATGAAATTGTTTTAATCAAAGGAGAAAGAGAGAGCTGCTTGTAGCAGCAGGAGTTTGTTTGTATGAGGTGTCTTTATGCTGTTATCATGACAGCACCAAGAAGGATGTAGCCTGTAAACAAACAGCAGAGGAAACGCAGCCTTGTGTCACAGCCTGTGAGTCATTGCACCATCTAAATATACTGAACTTCTCAATGTTTATTAGATACGTGTATTAGATACATGTTGCAGAGCGTGGGTTTGAAGTAAATTTAGACATGATCGGGCTGTTGCTCACCACTGTCCACTTTTCTGTTCTCTTAGCTAATAACAGAAAGAAAGCTACTTTTTCACAGCTTTTAGACACCCTTAAATGTGTATGACTACTTGATTTACGCCTACCTGGGACTGACACTAATTATATATCTCTGTATATGAGCAGACAGCTAAGTTGAGGGCAGCCAACAAGGCTATTCAAGCTTTCCTGACTTCACACCTCGATGTCAAACTGTCCTTGAGTGAGATGCTGCAGCATCCTACTGCAGAAGAGGGACAAACAAGAGGAAGATCGCTGACACTCAAACAGGTCTGCAGGCTGATGAGTGGTATCAGGGTAGTTCAAGCATTTAATGGTTATTGGAAACTACTGGCTGTGCAGAGCTGTGGCAGACTTGTGACATGTTAGCTTTACTTGGCAAGGCCTTATTTTTTTCCTGAGCTATTTTTGATGGCTGTAGCTTTATGTTTCTCATGTTTGATCAGCAGCATCTAATCTCTAATCTGAACACACTTTATGTGACCAAAGCCTGAGAGCAGAACATTATTGTGTTGTTGCTGGTGTTTGTTTTAGCAAAAATCTTGTCAGTGCTGATAGTAGCATGCTTTATCCTACCATGCACAGGTACATGTGGACAAATATGTAATTAAGACAAGAAATGGTTACATAAACCATGTGAGTTTTAGAAAAATGTAGCAACTATTCAAATATTTGAAAAGCATATTTATCACTGATTAACACAAAATGGATAACAGCATCAGTGCATTGTTTTTCATTTGGCTTTAAAGGATCACAATGTCAAGCCGAACTTAGACTACAGGTTTTTGTTGGTAATGCACAAACCACTATAAATACTGTTCACAGCATAAAAGCTTTGGATCACAAACCATCTGAAAAAAAAAAATGGCTGATGCTGTTAGAAACTAATGGACCTCTGAGCCAGTCTGAGGCAACACGGGAAGGAATGAAGCAGCTCAGTGCAAAGGTGGTTTGAAAAATCCTGAACCTAAAATGGACGACTTGGAAAGTAGAAAATGGATGAACGCCAGACTTCGCCAAATCAGATAGGAGCATCATATGATTAAGAGGAACCACAGCGTAGCAACGGAAATGTGAAAGTGTGTGTGTGTGTGAGTGACCACTGCAATGAGTCATCAAAACCCATGGCAGGGCGTGGCTGGCCAGGAATGCCTGCAGCCACAGTAACATGACGCACCAAAGAAATATGAGTGCATAGAGTACAAGGCCAGAACAGTGGTCAGAGGCAATAGCATCGCTACTGGCAACAATAAGAAACAGACACACTCGTCCAGATGTTGAGAGCTTCTCCTGCTCACCACACAACCTGATCCAAAAGTTTCAGGTGATAAAAACATCAAAAGAAACTCTGGTTTTGACATTATTTTGGAGTTGCTCCGTTACCATTCACGCACACACCAACCAAGAAACTCAACTCGAGCATTTCAAAGGAATACTCCCCTAAAATATAACCTGTTGCTGAGCCCACAGGCTCCGTTTGCCTTCAACATGGATCGACGGACCTCCTCATAACCCTGGATCACCACTAAATATCATTTTAATTGATTTACTGTTGAGGAAGGAACTGTTCAAAACATACTGAACATACCGATCGAGATTACTGTGTAAAAGCTGTGAGACAAGTTTAATTCTCTGGTATTCTTTTCTTTTGCCTTGATACTGGCTCACCACTGGAATGCACTTAAACTGCTGAGAATCCCAGCTGATTATACACAGATCACCCACAAGTTCTTAGGAAAGGGGAGTAAACAAACACTCCTCACCAGTTATAATTAGGGGACAGTGTATTGATCGAACCCTTCAGGCACATCTCAAACAATTAATTATGTTAGTTTTTTTTAAGTAATGTATTAGCTGTATATTTTCACCTGCATAGATTTATCTGATCTGCATTGGGACTACAGGTCTAAATTATCGCTTTCAATTAAATGTGGTATGTTTGCATTTTATATTTATGTCTATAACTTTGACCGTCCTTGTTAAAGAAACAATAAATACTGTGCAGGACCCCCTTGTGCAATCATAGAGCTGGACACAGATCTGATGTGGTGCAGAGTGGGGTCTCTGAGTATCTGGTTTACTCTCGGATGAAAATCTTGGAGGGTGTGGAGGCAGCATCAACACTGTGCTCTTTGTTGTGTTCCTCAAGCTCTCCCTGAGCTGTTTTTCGGGCGTGGTCGGGAGCATTGTTCTGTCGGGGAGCCGTTTTTAGGAGTCTGCACCAGTTTTCAGCAGGATGACCTGCAAGGTGCTTTATCGTGACAAAAATTATAATTAGAAAAAAAGAGGTAAAATGTGTCTTTTAATTACATAAATTTTCATAAACATGAACTAAATAAGCGTGAACTCAGTGCGACACCCTGATGGGAAGTGAATTTGAACTTTTAGAGAATAATAGGCCAAGCACGAAAAGATAACTTATTTTAATAATATCTTATTTTAACAGTCCGTGAAAGCTAAAATTATAACTGAACCTAAAATTTAATTAACACTATCCCTGGTATTATATGTCATAATTCAAGGGATAACACTGCATTTGTTTGGCTCTTTTGAATCTGTCAGTGTTGTGGTTGACTGATGTAGATGCTTTTCTTTGCAATGAAAGGGCTTTGTAATTTTAAAAGAGCTAAATTATGCCAACAAAACCACAAATATTAAATTAATCAAGTGGCAAACAGTTAAAATGTGGCTGACCTGCATTTATTCTCTTTTTATGATAAAAATCTTTCCAGATTATTTTAATCCTTAATTTACACAGCCTTCCATAAAAACATGGAGATTAAACGTGTGGTGAGAGGAACGTTTAATCTCATTTAAAGTGTGCTTTAAAAGTTAAATTAAATACGGAGAACATAATAAGACCATCGAGTATATTTATGTCTTCATCAAGAAGAGTGGAGACATTGGACATTATGTTGAAGGAGACAACACGACGAGACGAGGAGCTGAAACACTAAAATTCCTTGAATTGTGCTCACATAACTGGATGTGGAAAAACCCTTTCCTCAAGTCCCAGGTCTCTGGAGCAAAATCAGTGTTAGACTCTGAGATTTCTTCAGCCATGTTTGTGAGTACTGTTGTTGCTTCTGGTTTTCGCGGAAGGGTACTGAGCAATAATGGGACGGCTGATAATAAAATGCAAACAGTTTTTGAAAATCATCAAGTTGAGGGCTGAGTTAAGGGTTTGAGGGATTAAATCAGCGAGAAAACCAAAGTATATTTCACATGTGCTTGATATTGTGTGTGAAAAGCACAGTTTGTGACAGTGTGTCAAATTAAAAGCCATGTTAATTATGTATATTTTGCTCACTAAACAAAGACTTAGATGATTTTCTTTGGTGCGTTGAGTAAATTCACCAAAACATTTTTCAGTGTGCATATCAACACCAAAGGAAGTCATTGGACCATGTCCAGTATAAAGCCAGGTGTGCCGATTTCCACTGGCCTCTATGTTGACAGCAGCACACAGTCACGCTTCACTGACTTTCTCTCCATGGAGGCTGCAGGGCTTCAATCAGACAGCTCCTGTGTTTCTTATTGTTAGATATTCAGTCATGGCTTATTAAAAGACCCTTATTCTCAAACTACTCAGGCAGGTCCAACTAACTACCAGCTGAAGAAGTCCAAAAATGTAGTCACTGTGGGGATGTTACCCACCAAGGTGATTTAAGGTAATGGGTGATAGATCCACCATGGTCCCACAATGGTGTTTTGTTTACTACCAAGCGAGCAAGAACAAAACTTAAAAGCACTTTGACAAGACATCGCTCTCAGGAAACCCCCGAAGCAACATGTCAGCAAGATGTGTGTTCAGTGCCATTAGAGGAGTCCTATAAATCAGCTCGGCCTCCTCGTAAACTCAGCCCTGACACAGTGTGACTGGGGCTTCACCTCCACTCTGTCCAGATCCCGTCCACATTCCCACCTCCTCAGGCCTTTTCTAGATCACTCCCAGACTGTCACTCCCACGAGAGAAAAAAATAAGCATGATAGTAACTGTTATCTGCTTCATAGAAAGTGGCAGTGAAGGGGTCTCACAGGGCTTTTCATACAGCAGGGCGCCTTGCTGGCTGTTGCTGGCTGTTTTGCCTGCGGTGAGGGTTGGCGGACAAACAGCCTCAGTAGCTTTTATACCGTCGTCTCATGCCAGGCAACTTCTGGAAACGGCACCAAGCTCGAGGGCTTTAAAACTTACAATTACTGACAAAGTTAAATGTCAGTGGGAGGGATATGATTTCACCCTGATCCTTGAATACAGCCCACTCTTACACTTGCAAAATATAGTGTGTGCATGTATATAAAGAAAGAAATTCAAGGAGTAGTAATTTATGCTCTTGTAACTTGAATATATTTACATTTGGGAATTGCTTGTTGACCAAAACCAAGAAAAGGACCCAAAAAATATCGGAATATTGAAGTAATTGCAAGATGCAAATTGAGATTGAGACACGATACAAGACAGAGATATAAAAGTGCAAAAGGAAAGCGAGACATGGCCTCAAGCTGCAGATCCAGTTTACTCACTTGGCTTGGCATCAGAAGAAAGAGTACAGAAGACATGATGGCAAACAGCCTGCAGCTCTTTGTGCCACAAACAATGACAGCACTGTTGTACCAGTGACTATTATACCAAATAAAAAGCAGCATTCACTTGAAGACTGTCACACACAAAGGAGTGAGGAATGAACAGTTGCATACTGTAACGAAATACAAAACTCGCTTGTCTAATTATGCCACTGCATTAACAGAAATGAAAAGATACTTTCGAGTAAGAAGCAAGGACAGAAAGATCTGATGCACAAGCAGGAGGCGCTCACCCGTCCTGTGACACCGGACAGCCTCCTATTGTCACCTGGAACCCCACAAAGTTACAAAAGGCAGGAGCAGCAACTTACCTAGAAAGAGAGAAAAAAAAGGCAAAAAAGAGAAATTCAACTTTCCTCCAAAGCAGACTCTCTCCCATTTCTAAAACCCAATCCTTTATATTTTTTATTACAATTGAAATCTTAAGAATCAACAAACAAACAGCAATAACTATGTTAACAACAGACGTCTCAATAGCCTCATTAAGGCCGCAGCAGCTGCACTAACAGTGCCCCCTCCTGGCCACTTTAGGGAAAGAAACTTAGCCGTGTGAACCCTCCGTCTTACAAGCGGCACAGGAGTCACCTTGTTTCAGTTTCCCTGCTGAATCCCCTTTCCCTAACAAAACAAAGCATAAAGAATGTAATTACGCTCCACTGAGAGTGGGATTAGAGGAAGGATTGGATGATTAGACAGGATGTGTCAAATTATGGAGGCAGTTGCTCTTCTGAATTACAGGAAACCCAAGGTTAATGGGATTAAGCAATCTCATCGGCCAACTCAGGGGGGCACTCGCGGGGACCGTTTCCAGAGTTATCAAACAGCATGACTGACAGCCTCGCTGACAGCTCCAGCACTCTTCAGTACACAGGACCCCATTAGGGGGCTACACTGCCTCTGTTTAATTGCACTAATGTGGGTCAGCTAAAGTTTCTAACTGGAACTACTTGTTATTTAAGAAAAGCTGAAATTTGGGTGATTACAGTTTATAATAGCTGAACAAGATTTGTGTTCATTTTGTGATTGAACTTTTTTTATTAGACAGTTCTGTCATGTGTGTTGATGTGTAAAGATCATTCAGATAAAACGTGAATTGGAAATAGTTTTTGTTTGTGTTCCAGTCATTAATCCAGTCATCAGCTCTGTTTGTTTTTGACCTCTATAGAAAAGCCAGAAACCTGTAAATCAAAACCAAAGCACAAAAAACGGAGGTATACCTGGATCGTGGTTCCACAGACGTGTGATACAAAATCAGTATCAGTAGTCAAAAAGTATTGTTGTGTTCGTTAGTTTAGCACAAGGCCTTCGTGAAGCAGGTCATCTTCCACAGATCAAGACATGTCATGTTTGTAAAGAGGCCTTACTTGGACCCACAGCATAAGGCTGGATGAACCCAACAGTGGACTTAAAAAGGGATAAGCTGATGCCACAGAGTTCCAAGAACAAACTTGTTAGCAAACAGTTGATGACCTGTTGAATGTAATGCAGATATTTACTTTCTTTTAGCTCAGTGTTGGCCATCAACCCTTTTAGTGCTACGATCTGAAACTGGGAAAGAATTGTATGATGGATTTATCAGAGCTTTTTCACAAAAAAAAAAAAAGAGGTGCAACTTCTGCTGAAATCTCTGTCAATGAACCAAAACAGTAAACTTGCAGGTTGCCAATCCAAAACAATGAGCTGAAGGACACCGTTCTGCCATTCTGGGAACAGCTAGTGTAGCTAGTATCCAGTGTATTTGATATACAAGACAAGACATCCTTTCTTTACAGTCCAAATACATCTAATTTTATCTTTTATTAATTACCCAAAGTTAAATTAGCTCCAAACAGTAGCTGATAGCTTTAAGATGGCATTTTGGCCGATGTGTAGATTTTTCTGACAAAAGAAAGCAGAAAACCTTAAGTACAAATTCTGAATACTGACATATGTTTAGCTAATCTCAAAGATTTCATGTTTTATATATGTCTGTGCACAGAGTGTAGGGGGAATGCTTTGTGCAACAAGCCTAGTCTTCACATCTGCAGTGAATCTTAACTCTGGCTGCAGACAGAGAAACCTTGAATATAGTTATCGACTAATTCCTGCAGCTCAGATATCAGCTGAAGCTTTTTCGAGCTACTGAGACTAACAGCTATATATGAGCCCTCTATCCATAAAATACAGACAGGATGTGTGCAGAAACAAAAATACACCGTGAATAAATGAAGCTGTATAGAAACCTGGATGTAAACTTATGAGTAACTAATATTTCAAACATCGTTCCTTCTCTTCTCTGTCCCAACGATGACAGCCCCTCATTTATACCCTTCACAGAAAGTGCAGTAGCAACAGGAAATCTGTGATCTTTTGCAGATATCTGCAGATATGAAACAGAGCATGACCAGAGATACACATGCATGGGAAACTGTAGGAAAATGAGTAAGCAAATCAAAGGGGAATACTTCTTCATCCCTAAATTACAGATTCCCATCTATATCATACAGGTCTTTAATAACAACTCAATGATGACGATATTTTACTTGTCAAATTTGGCCAAAGAGAGCCCACGTACTGTTTAATTACTGAACTGGATGTGGTAGTCAGGTCTGACAATCAAGGCGAGGGCGTTTTAACCTCACGAAATCAGATCTGTTCACCGAAGCACAGCCCACTTTTTAATCTAATCAAACTATCCAACACAAATCTATTTATTCCAGCTGTTAAATGTGTCCCTATTGTATGTTCTACTGTCTTACTGAAGCTACGGTCGCTTAAATTGTCAAAACAATGTCACCAAGCATCTTATCTGACCATACATAGCACCTCCTGTATGTCTCTGATCTCGTTAGCCACAAAGATCTACACTCAGGCCTTTAATCTGCTGATTAGATCAGCCGCAGGTCTAACTGGCAAACAGGCTTTCAGCTGCTGGTCTTTCAGCCCTTTGTACATAAAGTAAATAACTCTTTATAGAGTAAAAACAATGGCTGACGCCGACTGCCTGCTACTGTTATTGTAAATGGAAAAAAGGGGATTTAACTACAAGAATCCAGCAAAGACCATGTGCATCATGTGGCCCACAACACTGGTGCCAGCCTGATGTAACAATTAGTCAGTGGCACCATTTCCTGATTCATGGTGCAACAATTTCAGTGCATTTACGCACTGGACAATTAGTCTTTACAGAGAAAGCTGTGGGAAATTAGCACGTTTGTTTCTGTGTTAAAAACCAGACAAATAGTCAATGAAATGGAGAAGTAGGCAGCAGATTAATCATAAATGCTGCAGCTGTGCATGAAATGAACGTGCACTTGAACAGCCCTGCATTTGAGGATTATTTCTGCCATAATCAGGAATTAAGGCTTCACCATGTTTAGATATTTCTTTACATTAATATTAAGAACATTAATGTTTCCCAAATATGGTCAGATTTACTTATGAACAAACATGTGGGCATTTGGGGCACTTTTTTGACACTTATGCATTATGTTCACATTTCATCATCGGCAGTGTGAGATCTCTGAAGGATTGCTGTGCTGTCGGCACTGGTGGGTGTTGTGTTATGTGTTTCGCATGGCTACAGCAATAACTTTGCGGTGGACGGAACAGGAATAAATCTAACAGGGTCAAGAAAAGAAGCGGTTGCCTTCCTGCTTTTAGCTTACAAATAGTGCTACCCTGGTCTCATTGCAATGAAGGGACATTTCTGCAGCCCGGCCTGTAGCTGCTGGGATATAGTCACACTACATGGATATATACTGGAGTTATTATGGGGCATCAACAAACTGTCCATGCCATAATTACTGTTGTCATCCAGGAATTTTCAAGTTGACTGTTTTACCAAAAAACAAGAAAAAAAAACTAAAGCGGATTTTTTTTTTTTTAATTATCATGCCAAATTTCATGTTTTTTGTTTTTATGACAGTTTGTCTTATACACTGTTTAAGCCCTGGATCTCCAAATGTTTTCTTGTATTCTTGTGTGGTGTTTGCAGCCCTTTTCCTTGGTGGATTAATAACGATCACCTGATTCATTACAAACAGGAAAGCACATGATCTGTTTAAATTCATTTAGAAAGGAAACATCTCCATAGACATCATAAGATCTTGATGCTATCTTCAACATCAAGAGGAACAAAAAGCAACGTTTCTGGTGAATGTTTTCGCCAACCTCCAGTGTGCTTGCATGCGCGGTGGTCAAACCACGTATTCAACTGTTGTTTTACTTGATTATTTCATTTCTGATAAGTATTTCTGATGGCATTATTTAAAAAACATCCTCACTTTGTCATGATTTCCCCAATACCCCAAAATGCATTTTAACACTAATCTATATAAAACACATTTATTTATTTTATGTAAAAATATAATAGTCCATTTCATTATATAAACCTGTTTAAAATATGGAAATACCTCTAAAAATGACCTGCTTCACCTTTTTTGCCTGCAACACAATACCACAAGAGGTCAAGTACTTTGACTCCTGCACCGAACTCCTTTTAACTGGATATCCTGTGGACCTCTGCTGCTGAAAAGCACAGCCATCTTTCTTTCACCAGCACGTATCCTTCAGAAAGCATCATTCATAACAGAAAACCTGCTGACAAGAGTTTGAGAAACCCTGGGGTAGAAAAAGTGCTGAAAGTAAAGGAGAATGTCTTCACTCTGGTTATTTTCTATTTTGAATAAAACAAAAAGTAACACTTTATTTAGTGTGGTGAGCCAGGAAACTGTTTTAAAAGAGAGCAAAACGATACAAAAAAGAATACTTAAGAAAAAAAAAAACAGGTAGTGAAAAAGCAGAGATTTCAGTGAGTCAGTGAATGCACCACAATGTAACTTTTTTTTAGAACTTTTCTTCAACTGAGAGCAACATAAGCCTGAAATGAGGCTAAAATAATTGGGTCAAGACTGAGAATCGGCTTGTAGAAAGCAGTAAAGCAGACAGGAAAAAAATATGCTAATTTCTATAATAGCTGCTATGCACCTCTCATGACATACAGCAGATCACCAGCAGGCTCCTGACTCTGTACCAAGTGTCTGAGAATAGGTGACACAAAGAGACAATGGGAGTGATGGTCCTGCAGTGACGACATGCTTACAAATGAACTCAGTCTGACTGAGTAAGCAGCGGTGTTCGACATATTAAGTAACTCCATTGGGAGCGCTCAGTGAAGCGAAGAGCCTTTGTCTCCACAGCCCTGGGGAACACATTCTCAGCCTATCCAAATGGGCAGGACTCCTTCAGATCCCTCTCCAGGATCATTTAAATGCCTCCGCTGCCTGGAAAACTTTTCCAAAGCGTTACCACATTTTGCCAGAATACTGCAGACAAACCACAGCTCCACACAGACACCAGCATTAGAAAAAGCTGCAACAGTCTGGTTGTTCTCTCCTCAAATTAGGGGCTTTCTGTCTCTCTAAATATAAATATATTTGTCTCTTACATGAAGTAGGCAACAATATCCATGACCTGAACAAATGTACATTCATTTAAATGCATAAATCATGAAACCGCAGCTAGAATTCCTAAACTTAACAAGGTCTTTCTTTTTCTAATTTTCTAAACTATTGATTTGAACGAGACCTACATTTAAATATCAGTGCTAAAGCTACAACTCTTTCCTTTTCCCTTGTAACACAGGATCAGCAGGTAGCATCATATGTTTGATGTGATAGATGAAATCTGAGAGAAATATTCACTTGTTATTATTTTTTCAAGTGTTAAAGCCATTTGAGTTCTGTAACATTTTCACAAGAAATCTGCCAGCCTTCTAAAATTAATATATTTATTAGATAAATCGGGAACTATTCATCCAAAAATATAACTAGGAACCTTTTAAAGGTTGATTTTGATACCCTTCATTTATAGGATAAGACATATTTCATTTTAATCTCAAAAGCCGTAAAATTCCCATGTCACAGAAGCCAAAACTAATAATCATAATCTGTAACAGAACTGCTTAAAAAGTAGGAATATCTTAATGCATTATATTCAATATGACAAAATATTAAACATAAGGTTAAAACTGCACAAAAGAAAAGTAATAGAGCTGATGAAAATGTGAATTTGCTTTTATACTTATTTAAAAAATCAAAATCTTCAAAATGGGGATAATAAGTGTTAAAATGACACTTTGCAGTACTGTATTTATGACGTCTGTGACACTGAAGTACAGCTGAGTGAGACACTTGAAAAGAGAAGGTGGGTGGAGCAAACTCTGATGATGTACGCACTAATTATAAGCAAACACCGAAGCTCGCTGCAGCAGACAGAACACAGACTACGGCTGTAGAGAGTGTGTGATCAGCTCCGTCTCTGCACCATCGCCGGTCCCATCTCAGGACTCACGCTTAACCATAATTCCTGCTGTTACCACGGCGATGCAGCAGCCACTCTGCACCAGGCGTTGAGTTCTGCATCTCCCGGCGCAGACGCATTCAATGTGCCGCATGCAGCAGCACCAGCCTCCCTCAGCATCTCACACACACACCCACCCACCCAGCCAGGCTCATAAAAGACACCGCCTCACAGTGACCCTTGCTCCAACCCCTGTGGTCACGCCTGGACATCAGGGGAAGAAAAGCTTTTCACTTCTGTTATCCGCAGAAAGGAGGCGGGAGAACAGGGGACTATAATTCCCCCATTTAACTCCCAGAAACACTCACGACTGAACTTTTTCTTTAGCCTGCATCTATACAAATGAGGAAGTCCTGACCAGAGAAGGATTGTGGGAAAACAAGGCGGTCCTGAAAGCATATGATGGTGATGACAAGTCAGGAAGTTAAAAAAAAAAGAAATTATGGAATAAAGTCAGGCGTGGTACCTTTGAGAGAGCTGATCTCATGCTGGATAGACCTTCCAGGATCCATTCTCACGGCTGCTGAGTCTCCAAACAGCAGAGTTTGAGCCCTGCAATGTCAGCTCAGCACTGAAGCACCACGCTGGAGGATGTAAACGTCCCTCAGCTAACGGCAGTCTGTTTCTACCACTCTCTGCCTCCCTCCCTCTCCCTCTCTGCTCCCACAGGACTTGGCAGCTCAGTGTTTTTGTTCTCTCTCTCTCTCTGCCCACTTGCACACAAACCCTGTCAGCAAAGAAATTGTGAAAGAGGGAAGCACACCTCCCTCTTTTCCAGCTCCTACCCCTCCCTCTTGCTGTTCCTTCTCATCCTTGTGGTGTTTCACAGGGAGGTGCCTCAACCAGTCATCCTCCACCATCACATCACTAGCACGCAAGCAGCTGGTGTCGAGCAGGCAGTGCAGAGCGTTTTTGACTCGAGTCGTGAGTGATAGGAGGGAAGAAAAAAACCTTTAAATGAAGATCAAATCCCCTGCAAACATATCTAGACTCTAAAATTAAGATAAACTTGACAAAGAGTCACTGTGTTGTTCATTTTTGCACTGAAACATTAACTATGATTCAGCATCTCCCAATAAAGTATTCCACTACTCGACCGGAAGAGTCCCTCTATTTTTCATTAAATGTACTGCAGAGGGGACCTCAGGGTGCTTTGGATGACAGAGCAGTTTTAGGAAACTGAATTTTGGAGCCTTAATAAAATGCACTCGTGCATCTTTTTAAGCACTACCATGATTCAACTCTGCAGAGGTCACAGTAATGAAGTCATTAATCAAAGCCACAAAACAAACTAAGATCACATCATTTCATCTCATGGATTAACAGCCATACTCAGCATTCAATCTTATCAGCAGATAAAGCATAAGAAAGTTCCTGTCAATGAACCAACAATCAAAGCGCTTACATTATCAGAGCCTTGACAGAAATATTTTAGAAGATGACAGCAAGGTTATGCTGACTTTGACTCAGCAGTCTCCTCAAGCCTCCAGTGACCGGCTGACATCGCTGCATTGTGCCTGAAGTCAGCAACAGCAAAAATGCTTTTTGCTTAAGCACGAATAAACCGACAGAGGATTGACGAGTGATCAGCATAACACACGGCTACTGTATGAAGAATCTGTGAACTTTTATAAAAGCACAGGAAACTTTCTTGCTTCAAATTCCAGTAGATCCATGCAACTAAATAAAGAACAATTCTAGTTGTTCAAAGAGATTTTATTTGTACTCAAAAACACATAGCAGGTGATAGGACATGCATCACACCAGAGTAACTGCACTATAATCAAGTGAGACTATTCAAGCAAAGCACAAAAAGTTTATTTTTTGATTTGTAATTGCCAGACATCGATAACAGATCTACTAAATGCAACTCTGGGAGCCAAAACATGACTGCGTGGGTTTTTCTTTGAGCCTGCCCCATCTAGTGGCTGGAGTGGACGGGGTAAGTGGAGGTGATGATACCTGCAGGGTTTGTTTGAACTTCTGGAAACTGTATTTCAAAAATATTTGAAATAAATTGTGCTCAGATGTGAGGAGTCAGACATTTGCTGAGCTGCAATAGACAGTTCTCAGAAAAACATGAAAAAGGGAACATTATGGCAAGACATTAAAAAAAAAAGATGAGAAAAATCTCATTTTCTGGTTCATGAGTGGAAACAGTGCTGCTCTCTACTGCTGACGTGTCAAAGCATTATGACAGTTGACAGGTAACGATTACGAGGAGAGCCGGCTTAGCTACACGTGAAACTCGTGAGTCACTCAAACACAATGTGTACAAGAACCTCGTCTAAACCTGAGAGTCTCCCTTAAAGGAGAAATCTGCTTTACAATGCAATGAGTCAGCACAGACAACGTTTTGGTAATAGGCTTATAAGACCTAAGTTAAACTAATCCTTTGTAACCAGTCAGATTATGTTTACCCATAATCAAATAAAGAAGAGTAGGTTACGTCTATCAAACTCACGGGAAAGGTTCAGTCTCAGAGTCGGCTGTGTTTCCCTGCTAAGAGTTTTTTTTCCTTCCTAATTAATCGTTCAGTGGCCAGACTACTTAAAAGCACCTGTTACAAGCCAAAGGACGAGCTTTTAAGGTTCTCAGTGTTGCAGGTCTAAAAAGCTCTCCTGATCCATGACGCACAGATCTGACAGCTGCTTTCAATTTAAAAACATAAATAGCAGAAATGTTTCAAACAGCCTGCAAACCGAGCACTGACAATAAATCATCTTTAAAGAATTTTGACATCTAACAAAACAAGGTTGTTTTATGAGGTATATGAAAAACACGAGACGTGCATCAATCACTGGGGACAAATGTCTTCACACCCTGCAGAAACAAACATCTCTGAGCTCACATGTAGACAGACGGGAATAAAAATAGCTGAATATTCCCTGGAAAAAAGAAGCTGCTGCTGCTGCCGTGGATGTTTTCTCACTGAGACACTTTACAAAAGGTGTATTTTCTCTCCTAACAGAGAGTTGCTGAATTCAACAGCTGGTGTCTGACCTTAAACTGTTTCACACTGATGCTTCAGTTGTTCTAGTGTGAGGAAAAAAAATGCCAAAGACACTACACCACTGTAGAGCACCTACATGACAAATAGTATCGTGATATTGGCACATTTTAGCAAAGCGCAGGCCACAATCATGGAGGAGGTTATGTAGGCAGGATGTAATGACCACTTCTACAATCAATACAAAAATCAATGGCTCATCACAGATCCAGTTACAACAGCAGCAAAGAGATAAGCAGGGAGCCAAGAAGCAAGGGCTAATTGGGAGAACCTGGAAGAGATTAAGTCTTTAAATGATGACAGCAGATCCTACAATAATGCAGTTTGTGATAGATTAACAAACAAGACCAAACGCTCATTTTTAGATTTGTGTAATCCACAAATCAGCCCTGTTTATTACTCCCTCTAGAGTACAAGAAAACTATCACAAAAAACAAAATTCTCAACCAAATTACATTTATTTATAGTTCCATATTTTATTTTTTTACAATAAAAAGTCCCGAAAACAACACAAAAGTCACATGTAGCAACTCGGCTCAAAGCGCTTTACTGGTAGTGTCTTACTTTCACCCTAATGTCCTTGGAGACCCAACCCCAACCAGTCACAGCAGATGGCCCCACCCCTCCCTGAGCCTGGTTCAGCTGGAGGTTTCTTCCTGTTAAATGGAGTTTTTCCTTCCCACTGTCTCCAAAGTGCTTGCTCATAGGGGGTCATATGACTGCTGGGTTTTTCTCTGTATGTATTATTCAAGTGTCTCCCTTACAAAATAAAGTACCTTGAGACGACTGTTGCTGTGATTTGGCGCAGTATAAAGACAGTGCACATCACACTAAAACATACCATTTCAGTGAGGCAGGACAAACGACTGGAGCTGGTCTGCCAAAATCAAGGAACAAGTGTTAGAAACTGCAGTTCTTCTAGTGGCCACTTGAGGCTGGCCCAAACAGCGAGTCAAACTCGATCACTTCCCATGCTGAAATCTTTAACTTTACATCAGTAGTATGTGACTGAAGAAAAAATAAATAAAAGAAAGACTCCTTGAATTCTACAAAGATTCCAACGTGCTGAGATGCATTTAAGTTTTTCTTAAAATCAAGACATCAAGTTTGACAGATGGATAAACAGAGGAATGAAAAAAACCAACCAAGTAATTTGACTAATAAACAGGCCAACTCACTCACACTGATGTTGGTCCAAACCACTCATTATTTTAATCCAGTGATGCAAACCCTGACTGCTCTTTGCTCCTCAAACAGACACATATATCTGAACTTTCAGAAGTTAGACTATTAAATCACATGATGCATGTGACTCTAGAACAAGCAAACCTGTTTAATCTAATGACTCAGTCACTAAAACTGCGGCATTCCCCCTCGTCTTAGTGCTTTGTGAAAGTATGTTAAGAAACACGGCTTAACAACCGCGAGCTGCCTCAGATCTGCAGAACAGAGTAGAGCAAAGGACTTCACTAAGCTGGGAGGAAATTAAACCAGTGGTTACGACAAACAGCAAACACCACATGTGTGTCAAAATAAACACCCATCCCCAAGTATGGGCCTCTTTAAATGCTCATGCAACATATTTACCACTTAAAGTTAAAAATAAGGCCCACCCAGTCGTAGCGTTGGTCTGTAAAGTGCTGCGAGTGCCAAACTAAACAGATGCACCTCCACACGCATATTTCCTTACAGGAATCAAAAAAAAAAAAAGCAAATCTGTTGCTAAAGGCTAGGGCTGTTCGATATAACGATATATATCGGATGACGATATAAAAACGTCTATCGTTTCATTTTACGCTATCGTTTGTTTCGTGGTGTCGCAAAATAAACTGTTTACGGCAATATTTTTTCATCGTTTTGATGGTCACTGTAGTGGCTATATTAATTTCTTAAAGTTCTCTCTTTCTCTTATATTTATATAACCACACTACGGACGGACAAGCGCCTGTTTTTATGTGTTGTCAGTAAAACCATTGCGTGTCCGCTTGTTTATGTTCCACATAAACCTTTCACAATAAAGCTCAAGATCCTGTTGAGACTTTTCAAAATAAACTGAATCACGTGAAAGAGCAGATTATTTACGGATGAGAAGTAAAAAAGAGCCGCCAGGTGCTAAAAAATAAACCTTAGACTCAAACGTTAGAACAGGCTTTTCCCCGCAGCACGCCGTGTGATAAATACAACTTATGTCTAAAAATGTATAGTTTCATGCATCGGTTAAAACATTCGACTCCAGCTACATGACGCCCAGCTGGAAACACTTCACGCAAGTCGAGCTGCCCGAGATTCACAGAATTTACAGAAAATGTTACATTTTTGTGATTTACATCGTTATCGGACGATAGAATTCTTATATCGGGATATGAGATTTTGGTCATATCGCACAGACCTACTAAAGGCTGATTTGAACAGATGTGAGACTGAGTAACATACATCATTGCAAAGACTCAAAAAGCAAGGTTTTGTTCATGTCAGCAAAAATGGCCTCTGTGTTATCCATTTTTTTTTACTTTAATGCATCATACCTACATTTTGGGGGATGTCCAGTAAGTTCCATTACCACATCAGACACTTCCACACAATCCAGCAGATGCTCCTGCTATCCCTGTTTCTTATCCACTGAACTTTTGAAGTGGGCAAAGCTTTTCACTGAAGGAATGTTTGGTTTCCAGGTGCCTCTTAAGCTCACTTGGCATCATGCTGGCATTAGTTAACTGTCCCCAGCAAATGTAGTCGGGCTGAAGGATGATGACTTCCCGCAGCAATTTCTAAAGATTGCTTTTTCGGTGGTTTTGTGGAAGTTCAAAGATATTTTCTTGTTGTCTATTTTTTTAATGCAAGCTTCTACTTTCAGCTAGGTGAGAGTTGTAGACAGATGTGCAAGAACAAAAATGTAAGACTTTGCATTTACATCTGGATACGTCTGGTTTTACGAAACAGTCCATAGTACCAGTATCGGTCATAATCAGGCTTGTGTTATGGTTTGTTGTTAGTTGGCTGCAGGGTAACCATCTTGTTGAACCGTAAAGAGAACATTATAAACGTTAATAAAGTTTAGCGGTTGACTGGTTAAGGGCTTTATGGGCCTGGCTTTGACATGATTCTCATTTCTCACTACAGCCCGTCGAGGAATTCAGTTTGCCATACTCTGCATTACACATGAAACCTGAAAAACCAGCTTCATAAAAACAAAAAAAAAAGAAGTAAAATGAAAGGAACAGGTTTATTTCTCTACATGATATGTATGTACCTTCCACAGGGTGCATTAATAAAAACATCTGGTATTAAAGTGGACAATCTAGTCTCAGAAATAATTCATTTTAATTTGATTTCTGGATTTTAGTAAAGAGCTTTGGCCATGTTAAGGTTAGATATTCCCTCTTACGTAAATATTAATGTGCATGAACTTTTAATCACAAAGGAACCTCACCTTGATGAGGAGCGCTGCCAATAATAAGCATTTTCTGAACACCTACACACTAATGTTTTGAGATGAAAAAAGGTTAGTGTTCAAAACCAAAACTTGCACACCACCTTAGGAATTTCCTAGCTTGTGCTGGAGCCAATAACAAAGAAACATAACTCAGTGATTTGTTTTTTGATTAACTGTCGACTTTCTCCTTTTCAACTGTGACTATTTTGGGGGATTTCATTCCTGGAGTTTACTCTAAAAAAACAGCACAGTCCTACACAGTAAAAACTATTGTTTCTGTGCATATTTGAGGAGTCAGAGAAAATTCAATTTCCCAGCTAAACATCATTGTGAGGTATATTAAGCCCCCTGGCTCCACACCAGTTTGAATGATATTTCTGTTTCCAAGCAGCGGTGCCAAAGCCTTCAGTCCCTTTTAATCCCAGGTGGAAGACCCGATACACCCGCTCCACCCCTCTGTGGGATGTGGCTCCTCCCACTATGGAAGTTCAGCCATTAGAAGCTGGAGTGTCACCAACATACTCTTCAGGGTGGGGCGTGTGGAGGAGTAGGTGGTGATACCCCCACATCAGTTCCTGTCTAGGTCCATCGGCGATATTAAACTCCCTGTGCAGTTGTTGCAGTTCATCTGAACTCAAACAAACAAGCCGAGAATTCAGCAGCTAAAAATAATCTCTTTACTACTGCCACTCCCTGATTATCTCACACATAAAAAGAGCCCATTTTAACATCAACAGCTGGTGGATGTCATCCTGTTTATATCATGGCCACTTGGTGACAAATTTCCCGATATTAACAGAATTAAAAAAACATCAACATCGACTGGTTTGTGGACTCCTGTTGAGTTTGCTGTCAACATGAACTCAGCGATGGGTGAAAATGACTGAAAGTCGAGGACACGGCAAAAGCATGTAGTGAAACCCGACTGAAAGTAAAGTCATCAAAAAAATGTTTACGATTATTTTCTTTGACTTGATCAGAGGAGTCGCCCCCTACTGGTCATAAGAAAGAATGCAAGTTTAAGATTTAAAAAGTAAATACAGAAATCCTTCAAAGTTACATTAATCTTTTACATAGAGTGTGTGTGTATTTGCATAAAATCTATGCAAAACTTCACTATGTTAACATTTACATTCTAAAGCGAGACTCGTGTTGCCGGTTTTATGCCACAACCATATACCAAACCTTCAAATATTGGGCAAGTACTATTTTCAATGCATTTAACTGCATGTTACGCTTCCAGTCATTTATGCAACTATTTCGTTTTGGAACTTTTTGGTCTTCGCAGCAATAGAATTATTACATTATATCGAATTTTGGTTACACAATTTGTGCGTCACAGAAGCTCCCAGGAAAGGAAAAGAAAGCAACCACAGAGGAATCTGTGTGTGTGTGTGTTCTATGAGGCTTTGTCTAAAGTCCTTTCAGAGAGGAGAAAAGGAGCACTTTTCAGGAGGACCACAACACCAGAGGAATTCACAGAATGTGTCATGATGACAAATGTTTTAAGGCTTGTTGTCTTTCAGATCTGAACTCTGAAAGAGACACATTGAGGATGTCTGTTTTCCTTTTGGGTGTCTCTAATAGAGATGCACCAGTCAGGAGTCAGGACACCCAGAAGTAGTTTATTTACGCTGAACAATGTATCCATTGTGTGTGAATAAGATCAAGATCACTAACACGTTTTCAAACACTCATCGAGCTTTTAACTTCTGCAGTATCTTTCTCCGGGAAATTAATATGTTACTTTTTGCAGTCACTGTGTTTTAAATTCTTTCAATGTTGCAAAGCACTAGAAAATAAATAACTTGAGTAGTAACTTCTGAGATGAGCTCATTCCGTTTCACCTCTAAAAATGAGACGAGGTGAGACAGAAATCAATATAAATGTTATTGTTGAATCACCGCTCCAGACAAACTGCTCATAGCCTCGTTAGTATTAAAAAATAAAAGAAGATAGAAGTTGCAGACTTCAAGGGTCGTGGTGTGTGAAAAAAGCAGCAGCAGTGATTTTCAAACCCTGCAGAAAAACAGTGAGAATGCCAGTCAGCTCCCTACTGGCATTCCTGGCATTAGTCGGGATTACTGCAGCATGCCACAAACGGGATGTTAGCACCATTGTTCAGCGACCCAGGACAAACATCAGGCTGGGATCTCTGAGCTTCCTGATTCAAAGGTTAGACTAAGAGATGAGCAGAAGTATTCAGGTAAGGTGGGATGTGCTGCACAAATACAATGTCCTTATCAGGGAGATGAAAGAAGTAATTGTAATATATTGTAATATTATGAATGAAGATGTACTCATACTGAGCAAGCTAGTTATATTAAAAACCTAAGAGTACATCTTGTCTCACGATCCTGGCTTTCAGTGCTGACGAGTTTTAGTTCTTGTGATTTTATTGAGTTTTTGTTGTTCCTTCTTGTGTTTCTATTTTATCCATCTCTGCCTCTCCCTGTCTCGCCTATGCAGTAATGCCTTTTGTCTTCTTTAGTTCTAGTTCTGGTTTTGGAAGTACATCTTATTTTATCTTCATGCTGAGAGCTTCTACATGGCGTTTTATATTAAACAGCTTGACATGAGAACTGTATCCTGTTTTTCATCTAACTATAAGCAGCAGAAAAACCAAAGTGATCTTTATTCCAAAATACAGACCTTTTCCTTTAATCAGTCAATGAAATGGATTTGTGGATACAGAACTTTGTGCTGTAGTATGCTGCAACTACAAATCATATCACGTGGTGTGGAACTATATTTTAATCTATTTTTGTAAGCACTTACAATCTTTTATAGCTCGACTGTGCAGAGCGCTCAAGACGGATAAAATAACAGTTTGTATATGACTGTATCCTGGAGACTGAAATCTCCCTGCGACCAGAATGATTTTTCCTCCAGTGACATCATCCTCTCAGACAGATTAGAAAGACATCTTTCTGTGTGTCACTGCTATCACTCAATAACCCACCGGACACACTGCACGAAACCTGTGCTTTAGAGCACTGTGGGGAAGTAAAGAGTGACATCATCCTATTCAGTGACCTGAGGTTGATGATTATTGATCGATTCTTTTCCTCTCTCTCGCTCTCTCTGGCCTTAAAACGGACAGTAAACAGCTAAAGCAGCTGTGCGGTTAGAGTGGCAAGCGAAGGGAATAACAGCTGTCCAACCCTCAGCTGTGTTGTTTGAGTTTTATCAACTAATATGTTAATTTGATCAAACATCCAGTCAGCTGCAGCAACGTCTGTAAGTGAAAAGTTTAGACAATATAGAGGTGCCAAAAACTGCAGTTCCTCTATTGACCACTTGGTACTCCAAAAGCAAGTCAGTCCCCATGTTTAAAGACTAATAAACAAAACATATAAATTAAAAATAAAATTGAAAACAAAAACAAAACAAAACTAACTGCTTGGCCTCTTCATAACAACTCCACAGAAAGCTGGAAAACCAGTTGATTTTAGCAGAAAGCTAAACCAGTGCCACAAAAACATTTTGTGATGTTTAGTGTTTGGAGCATTTTTAACAATTCTCTAACAAATCTGGTTTCGTGTGTAAAAAAAAAAATGGAAAAAACAAAACAAAACTGTTCAAGATCCCTTGTGTCAGACTCAAGTATGTTAACAGGTACCTGTATTTGTGCCATGCATCCATAAAACCTATACACACACCTGGTAACCATGCTTGCTACTCATCACTCCGCCCGCTGGTCCAAATATATTCAGTTATTTTTAAACTTCTTAAAAAAAAATATAAGTCTATGCATAAAGATTTATTCTTTTTTGTGCACAAAATAAATAAATACAAAAATCAAGACAATTACATGTGGCTGAGAGCTCAACAGACATCTGGTGTAATCTAACTGAATACACAGTATTACAAAAATACTGGTGACTGCCAGTGCTACCCCTCAGCCTCCTAGCAGATGAACGTATGGTATAAATTTAAATCCCGGTGACTTCCTTTTTGCATTATTGCATCCACAGATGTTTAATAGACACATCAACAAATTCAATTTAAAAATCCTACTTCACCTCGTTCTCGAGGTATTGCATTCACAAACTGGGGTGTCCATGCTGCTTGTCTGTCCACCTGGTAGGGTGACAACAATAATCCAAACTGCAATGCTTTAAAACTAATTTCCTAACCTCCTGACCCTCTGTACTGTGCAAAAGTCTTGCTTAAGTAATAGTTCTTCAGGCTTTCTGAAGGTCTTTCAAAGTTTTTCTCTGGACTTTGGCTGCTTTTTCAATAATTTTCAGTCCGAGTCTTATAGCTGACTATTTTCAGAGCAACGTTTTTTTCTTTGTTTATTTGTTGCCCACTTAACACTGCGACTATAAAAATATAATATTTCTGATCTAGTTAAAGACTAAAAGAAAGTTCATACATTGAACATTTTGCAGTGTGGTTACATAACAAACGTCAGCTGTTATTGACTCCATGGATTTGGGAGGGCACTAATCCTCTGCTCCAATACAAATCCCATCTCAATTACAGCGGCTCTCACCAGCAAACTTTGCCAGGCTGAGTTCACTTCACTGCGGTTCACAGTCAGGATTTCCATTCCTCCGCAGACTTAAAGCAGTTCCACAAAAGAAACCAAAGACACAAACCAATTACATCTATATGCCATTTATCATCAGAAAGGATTTGGACTACGTGAAAGAATGTGAGGGCATCTATTAGATAAAGAGGCATGACCAGCACAGAATCAGCCAGATGACTGGTCTTACTGCAGGAACTGAAAGGTTTCTGAAAATCACAGCAGACTGGCTGATATCCTCTAAGATTTCAAAGCGCTGTACCTAATCCAGGAATAAGACGTTTCTGAGGTTGTTGTTGGCTTTAGAATATGTTTAACAAGTTGAGCGGCCTTATGAACATCAGAAAGAAGAACTCGGTGTGGCTAAGGTTCGATTTCAGATAATTTTACATATAATAACTCAGATAATTACACAGCTTGTGCCTGGTCTACCATTTATTTTTTTTTAAATGCAGCAACATAAAAAGTTAAAAACCTAAATCTACACTAGTTGAAGATCGACCACACACAAAATACATGCTGTAACTGAAATGATTCACTGAATATAATTCTTAAAATTAGTATTTTGACAACTTAGGTTTGGGTCCTTTTACATAAAGATACTTATAATCGCAAAGCATTGTAACTCATGAGTGAGGAATTCCTCCAGATTCTTGATTGGTCTGAGAGTCAACCCCTGGTGGGTTTTTGTCATTGGGCTTGAGGCAGTACTGAGCAGTTTTTGCAGAGTGGTGATGTGTGTCGGTCTTGGGCTGCAGCCACTTTTAAATAGATAATACATATCAAACCCACATTCATATCAGTGCCAGGAAAGAAGGTCTTCCATGAGAAGATTGCATTGTAACGAGATGATATTCACCTTGCTCGTGTGGGATTTTGTTGTTGCTGCTGATTTACATGCTTAACGTGCAGCAGTCTGCACGGAATATGTTTAAAGGTGAATAGAGGTGATAGAGGTTAAAGGTGAGCCTTGAGTCCTCTGCAAGGGTATAAAAGTACTATATAAGAATGAGTCCATTTACCATGTTTAAGCAGAACATACAGACTAAAAGGTCACCTTATAAACTCAAGAGAATTAGCAGACAGACAGGTGAGAATGGCCTACTGCAGCTTCTGAGTCCTCACTAATCTACCAGATACTGAGCCATGCTGTTGGCACAGTGGGATGGAGTGTAGGTGTGAACATATGTGGGAATAATGTAGGAGTATGTCCTCTGTCAGAGGACAGCAGCTCTCAGGCAATACATGTGCCCCTTTATTTCTCCTGTAACTTTTCATGCCTGCAAAAAAGATTTATAAATTTGTGTGTTTTTAAGAGGAGTGTTATCTGATGACTTGACAGTTTTCTCCGTAATTATTTTCAGGCTTTCAGCTGACAGTGTCGATAGTCTTGACAGGCAGAAACTCAAAGAAGAAGGCTTCTGATTATGCATTCAGACCAAATTCAATTCCATGACTTCAACTTCTGCTATGCTGCAGAGCAGAGTAACTATCAGTGCATGAAAATGCTAGGGGGCACAACTAAACTTCCATCAAGCGATCTAAAAACAGCACTTGAAACTATCCAAACATGCACAAGGAGACGGTCTTGAGCATGAGACCCGCCACATTTAAATAGGACATTGGTTTTGAACTTTTTGAAAAGACGTCATTCATCCAACAGCTACAGTCTGATGCATTTGTCTGTTTGGCCTTGAACTGTGGATTATTAATCAGGAATGTGTTGTTGCTTGCCGTGTAATTACCAGTTAGAGACCAGTCAGAATGTCTGCAGATGTTCAAAAGTGCTCAACAGATCAGGATGAGGAGTTTTTACACTTTGGAGGCTCAGATCAATAAATTAGCTGCACATGCATGGACATGAAAATCAAAACAAATGTATGTCTGTGAAGGTTCTCAGTCATCCAGGTCATCGTAGTCTAAGGAGCTTGGAAAGAAAAGCGTCTGGACTTCTTTAGTTGCTTGAAGACGTTTCCCTCTCATCCAGATGTCTGGGGAAATCCCCTGGGTTTAAATCTGGGACTCTCCACCATTTGACCCTTAGAACTGAAGAAGCTTCTCGGATGAGAGGTGAAACGTCTTCAAGCAACTAAAGAAGTCCAGACGCTTTTCTTTCCAAGCTCCTTAGACAAAACAAATGTAAAAATGTAATGTAAATGTAATGATAATGTGAAATATATATAAATAATTATAAATAAAATGTGGTTTTTTTTGTAGAACTTCATAGATGTTAATGGATTATTCAGGGGAAAAAAAGAAAGAGGCCTTGTCCACTTGGCACATATTAAATGACAGAAGAGGAATATTTTTCCTATTTTACAACCTGGACACATCTGTGTGTATGTGTGATCACGCGTCCATAACTTAAGCACTATTACTATTTTTGAAAGTGAGGTCAAGTTGCATGAAACCTTATCTGAGGCAAGTACTGGAACTGAGCGGAGGCTTCCTCTGCGGGTGCTCAAGCTCGACAGTGATTCACAAGACAAATTTATCGCAGCCCTTTTATAAGTAAACCCTGTTAGTATTTACACACAGAAGCTCGCAATGTTGACTCTTTTAAGTGTGTTTAAGAATGGGGAGTGGGACAAAATCCACCTCGCAGGCAGGATTACATCCCAGACCAACTCTTTACAGAACAAACACAAAGATCACATCAGCACAAACAGCTACTGCCATGTGACGCCTGTCACAGTTCACCTGTAAGCTAAAAGGAGCAAAACAAAGTATTATTCCAGTTCTCTTGTTAACATATATTCAGTGTCTCCCACACATAATACCACCTACCAATTATATTTGATGACTACATTTCATCTGAAAGAATTCCACCACTATTAGTTTACTAGTGGAAAACACTCTTGAAAATTCTGAAAATGTAGCTGTTGCTAACTCGCTTTCCTGTCTCATGTTTTTCCTACAGCTGGCTATTATAGTACTTACTGACATTATTTAGCTACTTCCCCCAGAGAGGATTGTGTCCCGTGGTCAGACTTATTATAACTCCATCACCTTGGACTATAGCTAATATAGATCTCACTCCTCCTAACCAGAACCTGCAGAAGGTAGATGAACTGATCCTGTGGCAAGGCAGCAGAGCATAACTTAGACTACTAATACTGGCTACAGTCAATTATGGTGAAGTTGGAGTTCATCCTTAGGATGAGAAGTAGCTGTAGAAGATTATATTGCTCAGTTATTTAATGGTCACTTGGAAGCTTAAACTCTTTAAGCTTTACTAGAATGGTGTTTTAGAAACATTGTTCCTTCTGCAACTTGGTTGAAAAGATGAATATTTAGCAAAAGTTAGAGCGAATCCTTTCTCTGACATTTGGCTACAAAACTATCAGCCAACCTCGTAAGAATGAGTATTTGAGGTGAAGATAACCCAACAAGGTCAGGGTCACTGGAGTCATTAGTAAGTGCAGGTAATTGTGCTGTATCTGGGAGACTCATTAGGCTTCTCCAACCTTCGATGTTACAGCGTCAGCATTTTAGATTATCCAAGAAATTCCAACACTGCAGCCAACCATCGATAATGGAATAATCTCAGGAGTTTTGTCCAACACACGTAAAATGTGACTGGAATAAGTTACCGCGACCTTAATAACAAACTCCTCATTGAGTTAAATGCCAGAAGTTATTTAGCTTGTCTTTCAACCAGAATAATGCCAAGACTGACAGAGTAAACTCCAGGGATACATTTGCAGCGCGTATTTAAAGCAGGGCTGCATGTTTTACACTAATAGATGTGATCTGTTGCTATTCTGACACACAGCTTCACCCAGCCTTCATCACTCCCATAGGAAGCTGCATTTCACCTGTTGCAATAACTTATACAAATGTATAAGCCCGCTCACGCAGGAGTAAGAACTTTTAGAATATGAAATTAATCCCTAACCATGTGATACTTTGTGCACGAATGCTGCCAAGAGTAACAGTCCATCCTCCCCCTGCTACATGCAATCTGTGCATGATGGACACTTTATCAGGATCAGATCTCTCTCACCTGTGTTGTGAATTTTGAACCGGTGTCAACACAGACTAAAAATAGAGTGGTGTACCAATCCCAGTCAAGTATAAATTCATGGTCGTTTCAATAATTTCACCTGATTATAGGACTAATTGAGTAGCTTCATCTTAAGGTGATTAATGACCAGCTTAAATTCTCTAATCCAGCTCCATATCAAAGTTTTTCTTCCAACACTCAACTTTTCTTCTGCTTCTTTTAAAATGACAGGAACACTGCTTTATCTAGGCCATATTTGAATTATTCAGCTCACACACAGAGCTGCACACACATGCAACAGCTCAACACACAGCTTTACAGAAGGGGCTGACATCTCACGACAAACCCCGGCACCCTACTTTTCGCTCAAAGCTCAGATCATCTGAAACCACAGGTAAGGGCTGATAAAAACAGCATTTATATTTGTTATCGCCCATCTCCTCGTCTTTAAGGAGATGTGTTCTATTTATTCTAAGTGTACAATTATCTAAAACAAACAGCATCCGGTTAAAAACCAACAATAAGAAAGAGTAACAGGAAGTCTGATCTTGGCAGAGAGACTGGAGGTTATGAAAGGGGCGTGGAGCACCAGACTGGTGCCAGAGAGGCACAGCAGGAACACTGCCCACAGTGACATGCACAGTAGGCAACCACATGGGAAGAAAATTACTAGACTGATGTGACTGGATGGAACTGCTCGGTTCCCAGCATACCAAGGCCCAGAGAAGACTTGCACTGACAGTTTGCTGTAACTGGAATTTCAGGCCCACACTTACGGGTTCTGTTTTTACCTCCAACACATGTTAATCATTCATTCTGCTAATTATCCATTGTGCCTCTCAACAATTATGCTTTTATAACAGTGGAGTTGTGCACAGTGTGGGACTCATACAAACTAATTTGAGGCTCTAGAAAAAGAGATGTTTCCTCACTGATGTGTGACATGTTTGACAAGTGTAACATGACGGCACAGCTGCTCCTGCCAGCCTGTGTCCTGAGCTAGATTACCTGCAGATGTCAATGTAATTCACCTGCCTTTGTGGGTGACACATGCAGGTGGGACACAGCTGAGCAAAAACAGGACATAATAATGTCTTTGTGATGATCTACATAGATCTGAATCAATCCATAAATCGCATCCATACAATAAGAAAACAAGACAAGATAATCTGGATTAATTAATCCATCTTAATCCATCAAACTTGGAGCAAAAATCAATGCATTTGCAAACCATCAGCTTGACACACATTAAAAACAACACGTAGACCCAATCTCAGATTCATGCACAAGCACAGGAATAAATATGTATAAATATGAGGATGTCCCATTTATATAATGATCTGATTCAACGTCTGCTCCATGATAACTGATGCAGATATGTTCAAAATGTTGTCATTAGAAAGATGGCTTGTATCGGTCACACTGTCTCCATCACTTATTGGCTAATAAGATGAAGTTTTCCAGTGGCACCAGCCAATATTTTTCTACAGTTTCACATCACATATTTTGTGCTGTTAAAACTTTCCAAGGCAGTGAGCTTCCACAATCAGTGCATCCTTTAATGTCATTATAGGCCTCAAGGATACACTTAATAAACTGCGCTAAATTTAAACAACTTTGTTTTGACATAATTTTTAAGGTTAACCAATCAAGAGCACCAGTGTCAAATTTCACAACTATGTTTCATATGTATGCAAACTGGGAGAACATGGCATGAAAGCTAGTTTCAAGTGCATTGAGGTGATTGTCTTCCAGGTCAAATTCAGAATCATGAACAGAGTAAACAAATGAGGTGCAGGTGCATCTTCAAGTCGTCTGGACTTCCTGTTTCTATCAACCCTGCAATTCTTTCTGAAACAAAATAAAAACACTCACAAGTAGGCTTTTACCCAAATGCTGCATAACTGGAAACATGTTGTTCTCATACGCTACCATGTTGGCTGGCAGCTCTTACCATTCTCGTTGCATTGTTGGACCTGTGCCATTCAACCAAAGGCCAAATGTCTCACCTCTCTGTGCCCACGCTGCCCACAGATTCCCCTGTATGCAAAGACAGCAGCCTAGCCTGAGAAGGACACAAAGCATGCAGAACAGGACTCCTCTTTGTTTTATCGATGCAGCTGTTCTGTTACTGCACCTGTAGAAGTGCACCACTTAACCATGTTCTCCATGTTGATCTGTCTGCAATACAGGGGGTTAACTACAACAACAAAGACATCACTGGCAGAGCTGACAAAAGTACCAATCCACATGCCCATGCCATTGCTAATGTAGAAACACAGCTCACAGAAAGACTCCATGAAACATCAATGAAAATCAAAATGGAATCAATTAAAAGTAATACGCTGGCCAAGGCTTAACAAGTATACTCACTGAGGCATGCACTCACTCTACACACCCACCTCCCATTCAAACATGCTTTCAACATGTTATCATTTGAGTTGAAACTCCAAAAAGAAAACAGGAGGTGTTGTTACCTTTATATTTCTCCCTGACGTTTTCATAGGCTTGAACATAGTCTTGCTCCTCTGGCAGTCGCTGACCTGGGTCAAACATGGGCATGGACATGGCTTGGCTGATACTGAGTCAGGGTTAGGGCACCTTTCTCTCTTCAAACTTTCCTTTTAACTTTCCCCTGGCAGTGTAAACCCCTCTTTGAATCTGTGTGTCCTCAGTGCTGATAAAAGCCCTCCTGGCTATCTGTCCACACCTTCTTCCTCACCCACACTCAGCCACAGTATTCCCACTCTGAACTGTACATATCATTCCAGACCACCACCACTCCCCTCCTCAGCTTGAGAAATACCCACACACACTTATATCAGACCCTCCTCTTAAAGGCACAGAGACAAACACAAGCCACAAAGATAGGTACCAGCTGAGACACAGCTACACACACACAGGCACACCGTGCATGCCAACTCCACCCCTTGTAGACACGGCTACCTCGATGAAAAAACAAATGACGGAGCTGCGTGGGGTTATTTGAGTTCCTGCTGTTGGAGAAACTGGGGCAAGGCGCAGCAAGTGGGTTCTGTAATATTTACAGCTTTAAAAAGAACTCCCATCACACTTACACGGTTCTTCTCAAAGTCACGTCATATTCCCAAAACTGAATGACGGCATAAGTGTTAGGGGACCACACCTCTTCAGCACAGAACACTGGATCAGAGCAAACAACAGCTATAACTTTAAACAAAGACTTTCTAATAATCTTCAGGTACAGTATACACAACTCCTACTGAAGAAGAAGAAAAGTGAAATGATACAAAATACTGGCACAACCATCACTCTATCAAACATCACTGTATTTGATTTTATTTCAGAAACGCACATGATTAACAACGCACGTCCACATTATTTGATAAACATGTAAAACTTTATTCCACTAACCCCAAATCACTTTTATCCTATATTAACATACAGTATTTTTCGGACCATAAGGCACACCGGATTATAAGGCGCATTAAGGGAAACAAAACAGTCTGTTGAATTCTCTCGCAGCTGCTCTATTCGCGTGTTGTTGCAGTATATTAATGACTAACCTCATATTGTGGATGGATTATCTCAGTTGTTCTCTTGACTGAAGTTTGGTCCGTTTACAGCCTCCTGCCATGCGATTGCATTTGTCCCTAACCATCGCGAAACCTCACGTTAACTTTTATCGAGTGGAAGAAAGTTAGCGTTCATCCTCGAGCTTCACCGTTTATATTATGGTAACATAGCTGTGTCGCTTACTTAAGTTAAGACATGGTAGTATTTTTCATCAATCTTAAATTCCCTTCATTCATTCAGTTATGAAGAAGTAAAAGTAAAACTGATATATTTAAATGAGGGCAAAACACAGCACTAGCAAGTATCCCTCTTCTTAGGCCGTAAAGTTTATTGCAGCATGAAGACAATAGTAAAGAGACCTACTGTTTTCAAATTAGTTACAGACTCTCATGGATGAAGCAGTGACAATAGTAAGAAATGATGCCAAGAAAAACCCTGACTGCAGTTGGACCTTCCTACAAGGAAGTGGTGCTTGGAAGAAGCACTGAGACTTTGTCTCTGAAACAAAAACTGGAAAAGTTTAGAGGAAATTTACTTTGGATCCGTCAGAGTGTTTCTTTCTAAAAAGCTGCATTTCCCCAGTGAAAACAACCCAGTGTTGAAAAGGGAAGAATTTCAGTGGTGTTTCTTTTTTTTGAGATGTTTAAAGTTATCAAATTATCCTCAGTAACATGCAGCAAGTTGGTCACACATATGTCTGCTGATAGTTAAAAACACACTGATAATTATATTTCCTTTGTCACTGCCATATTTAAATTAAATATACCCATAATTAAAAACAGGGCAGATCGAATTAAATATATGCACACTATAATATCCTGGCTGCAAATAACTTGAGGTCTATTGTAAAATATACACACTAGCCACTTTGTTAGGTACACCTGTTGAACTAGTTGTTCATGTAAATATCTAATCAGCCAATTTTATGGTAGCAACTCACTGCATTTACTCATGTACACGTGGTTTAAGCCAACCAAGAGTCATTAAAGGGAAATAAAGGTGCATAAAGTGATTTTTTAAAATAAATTAAATGTGAACAGCATGAAAGAATGGATCCATCCAGCCATTAAACCAGTAGTTTATATTAGTAGTAGTGCCGTAATGGAGTGGGGGATATTTTCTTTTCACACTATGGGCCTGTTAGAGTGTTTTCAAGATCCACACCTGAGTGCAATTACTGTGTTCACACATGCACAAATGAATCGCCTCAATTTGGAAAACAAACCCAAATTCGATTTAAACAGACTAAACACTGCACGTTGATACTAACACACTTAGTCTCAACTAAGTATCATTTAAAAGCCACAGCCTGTCTGACTGCATGGGTACACTGACATCCAACAGGATAACGCGCTGTCACAGAAGTCAAATCATCTTAAACTGGCTTCTTGAATATGACAATGAGGTCATTGTAATAGCTCCACTACACTTAAATTGCCTCAAAGTCACCAGATTGCAATCCAATAGAGCATCTTTGTGATGTGAGGGAACGTGAAACTTGGACTGGCAGCCAACAAATCTGCAGCAATGGTATCGTTCCAATATGTACCACAATCTGAGTATTACTTCCAGCATTTTGTTGAATCTATGCCACACAAATGTCCATCAGTACATCTAGGAAAAAGTTGCCATAATATTAGGATAAAGTTCTGTAAATAACTGCTGTGAAGTTACAGCCCTCTGTGCTAAATATTTGTAATTTCACAGTAAAATGTAAGCACAATTGGAAATTTACCATGTCGAAAACGAAAGAAAAGAAAGAAAATACTATATAAACACAGTAAAAGAGGTGGTGCCACTGTCACTGTTTAGATGTAAGGTAATAAGGCAGATATCCTGGCAGCCTGAGCACATACAGCTGGGAGTTTGTGTTTACTCAGCTATCGGGAAAATTTGCAGAGTTTCATCAACAAGAGACTGCAAATTGCAAAATCCGTCTTGATAAATCCTTCATATTAGGAATGTGGAAAAATATTTCAGCACTCTGACTCACTCGAATCATCAGTTACCGCGTGGCACCAACCACCAGCGGTGCGTCTCGACCTGTGAGTTATGAACTGAAAGTGAGTAACAAGAACGCTAATGAGTTCCAGCAGCAACATCATTATGAACTGAGGTTTTCTTTAAAAAAAAAAAAAAATCAACAGAGCAGCGACTGTTTGCAGTCCAACATCTGTGTTTAGTCAGACAGTTAACACTTCAGATCCAACAGAGCAGGCGATGTGATCTGAAAGCTATATTATAGTGCTGACATGACATTTAAAGACTTGTTTAAAAATAATTAAATAACTATGGTTCAGATCTAGTAAAGGTAAAGGTGAAGTAACTCAAAACACATCAGTAGAAAGTCAAAGAAGTCACTGTCACTGAAGAGCAAAGACGATCTGACAGTCTGAGTTCAACTCCAACGACAGCATCCATCACAGCATAGCCTGAAGATATCTCTAACAACAACCTGAGGACGTACAGTTTTCTTGCCTCCTTTATTTCCTCCATTCAGCAGAACGATGTGGTGTTTTAATACTGACGGCTTGTGGGATTTTTCAATTGTGCACTCAATCCCCATGAGTGTATAAAAAACCATCCCACTGTTTTCTCATCACTGGCCACCGGATGGTGTCTCTCAGAGATAATTTTTTTTTTTTTTCACTTTTGTCTCTCTGTCTGCTTCTCTGGCTCGAGTGTGAGGACTGTAGTGCAAGCCAGCGCTCCCACACATCACCAAACTAAAGCCTCTCTGCCCCAGTGGTGGCACTAATTTATGTTCTCTTCAAAAATAAAAGAAAACGCATCTAAGGAGGGATACAACGCCACCGCTCACTATTCATTGACTGTTTTTGTGTGTATTTACTGATTTGTGTTTGTGAGACTTTGCCTGGTTACTTACTTACCGGTTGGTAGCATGAATGTTAATTAGAGGTTGAAAATGTAGTGGCCCCTGGGATAATGAGCTCCCTGGTAACACATTACTATTAAAATGTCGCTGTGACAAACAGCGAGCCTCTTTAGCATCTCTTTGGGCTCCACAGCCGCAAAAATCCATGACAAAATTACCTTTCAGCTTATGCTGCCCTTATGACAAGACAGATTTTAGTAAGCACCCGAACAGTAAATAATGTGAGCTGGGATCAGCTCCAGCCCTCAAGTGACCCTCTAAAAGGATTAGCAGGGGTACTGCTAATGGAGAGATAGATGGAAAAGAAGCAGTGGGGGAAAAGAATTGACAGTGAAGGTAGAGCACAATAAGAGTCCCAAACTCTGAAAGTGGAGAAAGTTAAGCAAAGTAAGGCTTGCATCAATCAAATAAAGTGAAAAAAAGATCACTAGTCAAAAAAACTCAAAGTTGGTCTCTTTAGTTATGAATAAATTTAATAAATATTAACACAAACAGCATTACTTTACTTGTTTAGTCATTTATCCCTTGTTATTTCCTTGTTTGCCAAGGCTTAGTAGGCTTGGTATTGGCTTTATCTGTCAGTTTAATAAATTACTGCTGAGCACACACGCTGAAAAGAATGACCAGGAAGTAGTCAAATGTCAGATTTGAGAGCAGCAATACAATCTAAGGAGGATGAGAAAGATGCAGGCATGATGCACTGCATTTTATCTTTGGATACTGTCCTCTAGTGACCACCATAGTACACTGCACACACCACCATTCTGGTTTATTATGATGAGTCTGATATCTGACATCAGCATTGTATACCTGTAGCTGGATACACTGGAAACACTCTTTCTTATTTTGAAAAGACAGATGCATGAAAGAGGAAACCTTGGTCAGGGTCCCAGAAAAATCTTTAGAAACAGTAACGCTGCTGAAAGTGAAGACAGAAAAGGATCTGCAGTTCAAAAACCTGACAGACACTGGAAAAAAATACCACACTGAAAGAACTGCTAAATAATTTATCTCCTGCATAGCAGACTCTAAACTCAATGTTTCATAAAAATCAAGAAGGAACTATTGTGTGACATTTCAAGACTTATGTGATACACTTCTCGGGGCTAACTGAATATCAGATGTCTGTGCAACAGATAACATCCTTTTCTTTACTTGCACCTTAACGTCAATATTAAGTTAACAGGATTTTAAGTTTGTCACGGACAGACCAAGAACAAAGCCACCCACGTTTTTGTCAGTTCTCACAGCTGTGGTCAAAGTAACACTCCAACAAATGCACATTAAACAGTCTAAGTTTTTTTTTTTAAGGTAACTAAAAATTATTAATATACCATCTTTCAAGATAAAAAAAAACAAAGTGCCTCACACCCAACGTGATAGACAAACATTTACCCTAAGGCAAGTTTAAAGGGAAGGCTTTTAGGCGTTGATACACGTGGCTTACATCAGTGGGACCTTAGGGACCCACTGATGTAAGCCACGTCGTATCCATGCAGTCCTCTAAACGTTACAACCAGACTCTTAAAGTGGACCCTCGAGTTAAAGTGGAGTCAGTGCAACAGAATTACATTTTCAACCATGAAAAAATTCAAGAACCATTCGTCTTGTGTTAGTACTTACTGGTACCAATCATGTGTTAGTATAATTAATAGAGAAAATGTCTAAATAATGTTTAAATATACATTTAAAAGATACTTATTTAAGATCCTAAACATCACAGTTCAAAAAGGAATTCAGGAAAAAATTCACAAAATGGGCACAAAAACATTATTTCCCACATGGGAAAAAACTGTGAATGAGAATCCCAGAATTCCGAAACTTTCAAGTTATAAAAAGGATTTTACATCAACTAGAGCTTCTACAGCTACTAATTACATCTACTTTTGTGTGTTTGTTCCATCATTCATCACTATAGCAGCCACTAGTCCCAAAGCCAAAACTGACATAATTTAAATGTCTTTTTTTCGACAAAAGTAAAAAAAAACAAAGATTTGAGGTTACTTATCATTAACCATAAACGCTCACAAAAATAAAAAGTTCAACAACTTATTGACAGTTTTTTCCAGTGTAAATGCCAACTTTTACCACTGATATTACTCGATGGTTAATGAGTAGCTAGCAGTCGTTATCGCTTAATGTTTGGAGGATGGTACTGAGACCTGCTATGAAGTATGGTTTAAAGGCAGTGGCACAACCAACAAGACAGAAGGCAGAGCTGAAGATACTAAGATTCATTGGGAGTGATCAGGACTGACACGATTACAAATGAGTACATCAGAGGGGCAGAAGAAGCAGCAGCTATGATTTAACACTTGGTGACCCTTCTGTGTTTTGTGGGCCTGGCTGCATTGATATTCTAGTAATCTGTGATAACGAATTCTGAAGCCATTGATAATAATAACTGAAATATCACTGTCTGTTGTGAGCCATTATATGATAACATACAACATCCTGAACCAGAGTCATAAAAGAAAGTCTGGTGAACTTAGTTTGCTTTATTTTCAACAGAGCTTAATTATGTTGTCTCATCACCATCACTCTAAGTGATGTCATTAAACTAAAGTGTTATCCGATTAGGTATATCAGTAAGCTACAAAATGTTGATACAGTCTTACTGACACCATATTCAGCATTATCCGACACAGTCTGCCCCTCAGACTGTCTGCAGCTTGATAGCAAATGGTCACGGCTCCATTCACTGTGAGATAAAGCAATCATCTCACAAGGCTAATGACTCGGACTGAGTCAGGGCCATGGCAGCGATCCGGTGGGACAATACTCATACAGTCACACTTATCTAATGCACTTCATCTGATTCTGGTATCTGCCTCACAATGACAAACATTTTTGTCAATTTTCTGTTTAGAAATAAATTTACTTGATTGTCCTTAAACTGCAGCACACCAACAAGCTCTGTAGAAGTGCATGGACATACAAATGTACTGCTGTTGTTATGTGTGCAGAGACAATAACACCCAGTCACACTGCAGTACCCCACCCCATCAAATCAATATTAGAGACAACTAGGGAGGGGGGAAGATGAGGTTGGGTTTCTGTCCGTGGTCCAAAGAGACTATCTGAACTAAACACCGACCACTGAACATGCTGAGGCAGCAAGTTGCTTCATCAGATCCCTGCCTCAGTGCACAGGCGAGAGTTAACAGAGGTGGAGAACCTGGAGAATCTCTAGAGGATAAAGAATCCCCGGGATATATGAATGAGCATAGTGAGAGATGCTGCTACTTTTCTTTTATTGTACAGTGAACCTCTGTCAAATGTAAAACCTCTGACAGAGTGTACAGTATGTATGAATGTTGGGAGAGTCCATAAGGATTTTTGTTTCTACTTTGTTCCTTTAAGTACTTAAAAAAGAAAAAAGATGCAGCAAGATTTGCAAGACAATCCACCTTTCTAAAGCTACGTGTTTGTAGCTACACCAGTCGGTACAGCTCAACAAAGGGGCCAAAAAGATGGCAGCTACTGGCATTTTACAGGTGCGATGGTAG
This sequence comes from Haplochromis burtoni, assembly GCF_018398535.1. NCBI lineage: Eukaryota > Metazoa > Chordata > Actinopteri > Cichliformes > Cichlidae > Haplochromis > Haplochromis burtoni. The sequence continues at coordinate 654,761 of NW_024582532.1, read as the reverse complement.
ATCATCCAATCAACTGCCAAGTAAGAGCAAGGTCGGTACGAGTAATCACTGCCTGCTTGCTTTTTTAAGCTCCTCAGACTGATTCATGTTTTTGACAAAAACAAGTTCAGTGACTGGTGGACACAGGTTCAGTGATCTGATTGGTTGAACCCCAACCCCAAACAGTCTTGAACTGCAATTTGTAACAGTGGTCCTTTTTGCAGAACGCCACATGTATGAACCCATTCCCTAGGTACATCAGGTTCTGGTTAGAGTGGCTCTCAAGGTTTCACAGCTACTGCTATAAGAGGACAAGACACTTTTATGGAATAACACCTACCTGGAAAGTAAACCATCTGAACAGGACGGGCCAGGATTGGCTGATTAGAAGCAAGTGGACTTTTACAATAAAACTGAGGAGGCATTCACTGACTGTGAATGCTATAACTTTCTAGCGGTTATGGCACAATATGTGCAGCAGATGATAATTACTGAGTGAATCTAAGTAGTGAGCTTTACTGTAATCCAAGGACTATGAAAACTAAACAAAGTACATGGAGAACATATTATTTTTGTGGGACAGAAGCCATAAATCACAGGCTTTCAGTTAGCAGTTCTTACAAGGAAAATCATTCAAATTGACTGTGCACAAGTTCTAACCCAGACACACATCCAGGTAATACCTGAAAAACATATAAATCATACTTTTAACCATGGTCTAATCAACAGCATTAAAAATGTTTAGGCATAAACCAACAAAAGAAACTTGAACTTCTGGGATGTAGATTTCCTTATGCAATGCTATACCCTGGCGTTAGAAACTCTACAGCAGCAGTTAGAAAAATAGTGTAGAGAACTTTACCAGCTCGTCTACAGATATAAACCACTGAGGGTCTTCTACCTGCCCATGAACATCTTACCTGCAATGCGGATGACGGCCCTCTCTGCTGGGTCCAGAACATCTCCAGAGGCTGACTTGGAGCGCTTGATCCGCTGGTGTTTGGGCAGGTTCCAGGGCAGGGTGTCTCCGGGAGACGGCGAGCAGCTGACTAAACTCAGATCGCTGGAGCTCTCCTCCGATGCAGCCCTGACCAGAGGCCTCCTCTTGGGCTTCTCCTCCATAGTCTGAAAGGACACGGTGACCAGAAAAATATAAAAACGGAAACTCAAAACAAAAACTAAGACAGTTCTGTTTCTTATTATATATACTTTTTTGTTTGTTCTTGTATTTTAGTAGTCACAGATGACAGGCTACCTTCACTGAAAGTCTTAATTACTCCTAGCTAAAGCCCAACTGTGCTAATTAATACTGTCAGGTTGCTTTTGGGGGCCTGCCAGCTACTAGCATGATTTTCTGTGACACCATATCTCCTGGTGGCCGGATAAATAACACCTTAAAGTCCAGTCGTGGTAAATATCTTTTGGTGAATTTCTTCCAAGCGAGAAAGACTGAACACCTGGCCAGTTGTTTCTTGAAATGCTAATATTTCACTGGGCTACAAGTAGCTAAAATCTGCCTTAAAGGGACAGGCTCGTTTCAACATGGTTAAAATCCAAAACCTATAAATGTCTGTTTCCCCCCCAATTATCTATATATCAAAATCTCATATTTACGCATAGACTTAATGCCCTAGGTGGCGGCAATCGACTTTCAATAAAAAACAAATGAATAAATAAATACATGAAATCACAGTACAATTGTGGTATTGAATTAATGCCCTACTTTGGAGAGTCTATTTTTAGACCATGCGTGTAGTAGACAGGGCAAACCCTCAGTGCTGCAGCCCAGTGCTCAGACTGCTGTGTGAAAGAGGAGGAGGAGTTTTTACAGGGCAGGTGCTGCTGATGCACTATGCAACGTTACCGTGCTACCAGCTTCATTTCAGCTGAGTCACCATCCAGGATGCAGGAGGCTCTCCACAGGGGCGCTGGCTACACCACCACCGCTCTCTGATTGGATGAGAGCAGACAGGACCAAACCCCCAGGAGTAACATCTCCAGGGCTTCAGACACAGCTCATATTCAGGGTATAATTTACCTAAAGGCTATTTCTGGATACTTACTGTTTCCTGATATAATTGCAGTTCTGTAACACTATAGCACTGATTATTTTATTTTTTGTGCAATTAAACCGTTACATAATTAAAGCGGTTTGTTTCAGAGCATATTTACAGCACACTGCCAGGTTTCTCAAAACACAGCCTACAGACCAACAGCAGCTCTAGGCTTATTTTTTCTGTGTCCTGCAGGCACAACGGGAAAAGACAGCATTCCTGAAGATTTATTTCAACCACTTCATGTTATATTATGATATAACAACTCAAAATGAGACAAAGGGGGAATTTCTCTTTAATTCAACTCTTCTGTTCCACACATTAGAAAAATAGACATGCAAATCAACCCCAGAAAAGGGGTGGCAGTGCTAGGAGGGAAACCTGCAGAACACAGAAGAAAAAAATGAATTACTCACACACTGTGGGGCAGTTTGTCTGCTTTTTGCACCACAAATAATGTGGTTAAAACTTGTTATTTTTCAGGAAATAGGGCAAGCATAACCTGTTCTAGACAACTTACCACACTAAACATTGTTATCATGTTAAGAAGGTTTAAAAATCTATTAAACTACTATAAATAATATAATTACCAAGATAAACACTACTCATAAATCACACACGACAAACACTGAAAATATTAATGAGCGCATTTTTCATGTGCAATCCTCAATCATGTCTTGGCTCCTTAAACTGACACATTTTAAGATAAACAAAAATCTGCTTCAGGATCAAATGAAGTGAAACTGAACATCTGCACGTGGCAGCTGTTACTATATGGAGGCACATCAGTACTCAACCACTTGTGTGGTTTCTTATTTAGAAAAACCTTTAACAGATTAAGATTATTTTATCATGCCATACCTCAATGTGCCTCTGAAAGTAGAGCAGTAACGCATTATGCTTTCCTGTGGCGTTTCATTGACTGGTCTAAATGGAACATTGGAACATCTAAATGGAAATTTTCGCCAATATTTGACCAGTACCAGTCAACTAATAATGGTCTTTGGGTTCAGCTTGGGATCTAGGAACTAGGGTCTTTCATGGACAACAAAGGGCATTATATAACTACATCAAGAAGACTGCAGATTGGACTGTTTCAAAGGTTACAGGAAGTCACGTTAAAAATTCATAGCTTCTAAAACAGTGCCCACGCATAGCAAAGAGGGAGACCTCAGCACTGGCAAGAGGCATCAAAAGATAGCTTTCTGAAGAGTCCTTTCGTCAGCCAGGCACCAAAGTTTAAGCCTCTTTATGTCATCTGTGATCATCTCTCTGAATTAATTATTACTCTACTACAAATGATCTATCAGTGCAGATCAGATGTAGAGCATATAACCATCATCTACAGCTCTTATCACTTCTGTACTTATGTCTCCAACCTATTCCTATTCACAGTGCATATGCTTTCTTGTATGGCCTTGCTCCAAGCAGCTGAAAGCATCATGGTGATCCGTAGTTACCAGGCAACTCTGCAGAGCATTAGAGAGCATGCTCCATCCAGGTCTTGGAAATCAAAGAAAATGAAGTAGTGTGTACACAGGAATGCCCAGACTCTGACAGTAGCTCAGTCGAGCTGACAAACTCCCCTCTTCGCTCTTTCCCAAACTGTAAACAACCGATGGACTTTAGCGGGACTGGATCTGTTGATAATCACTTTTCAGACAAAGCTGTCAAGTCTGGATCCTTCCCAGAAAACTTGAGCACGACAAGGATCGTAGATGTTCAAGCTCGCTCTGCTCTGCACCGCCACACCTGTAATGAGGCTGAGCCGCAGAGAGGACACGGAGGGGTGGGTGCACCTGCCGTTTAACAGGTTAGAGTGAAGGTTATGACGTGAACAGCCTCGCTCATACTACCATGATAGGTCGGGTTTTATTTTATGACCTCTAGGCTTTGAAATGCACTAAATCGTGTGATCATCGGTGTCGACGATGCGGCAAAACATGAAAAATGAATAATCTGTATTCCTCGTTTACTCACGCACAAAATATCCAGGATGGCTGTTGGTTTGGTCCCAGGTACACAACCGCAAAACACGGCTCTGCAGTCGTTACGTCGGCGGATACGTTCAGATTTAACCTGCTCAAACTTCGAAAGCCATCATCATCCTCATCCGCAGCGAGAGTCGCGCCTGCGTCCTGCAGTTTCCTGGTTGTGGGATGCTCAGACGCTCAGACCTGGACTGATCAGGGCTGCAGGACGAGCCGAGAGGAGGAACCAGCTCCCTCAGCCTGCAGGCAGCATGCCTCGAGCTCTGCTCGCGCGACGACACCGGCGAAGTTGTCACTGAACAACAGGCACGTTGGAGATAAGGAGGAAGATCTGATTGCGCATGTGAAAACTGAGCTCAGGTTTATAGCTGGGAGGCTGTCGCTTCGCTACGCGTTACACCCTCCACGCTGACTTTTAGTTGTGGTAATGCGGGCAAGCTCATGTGGAGCCTATGAAGGAAATATGTGACTCAAACTGTGGTTCTGAGCGGGTTCGGGTTGGGTGAAGCAATATGAGTAAAAAAAAAATTATGTGTGTCTCCGTTTCAGTCTGAGAGTTCTGCACTTTCCCCCAAACTTCACAGGAAATCCTTTATAATGGTGTTATTACTCAGGACGCAACGCCAGTGCTGAGCTCAGCACTTGTATGTCACGTGGAAACAGCTGTAGTGTGCTTTCATTTTAAACACCAGAGTGTGTAGCTTACAAAACTACTGTTAAGACAAAGTTTTAAAAAATGAAAGAGATTTTAATAATATTTTACAGTTAAATCAGGTTAAATGTCCGCTTGCTCCTTCGTGCACTTGCAGGTTTTCTCCAGGTATTCCTGATGCCCCACCTGGCACCCTATCATAGCTGGGATAGGCTCCAGCCTCCCCGCTACAATGTTGGATAAGATGTTAAGAAAGTGGATGAATTAGTAAGGGTATTCCAGCTGGCATCTGACAAGAGCCCTCAACAGTGAGGCAACAAAATGTCTCCATGACACCGGAGGACTCCCGAAACAGGCCATGAAATGTTGTAGAAGTTCCTGGAAAGATGGTGTAATTGGACCCAGTGTTTAGTCTACATGTCTAAAAACTAAAAGGCCAAACAAGAACACTCTCACAATGAATAATTTTTAATTGTTGGTAATTGATTTAGCACTTAGTAACAGTCCAAGATATTTAAAATTGTTTTATTTAATGACCTCTGCCTGCACTTTGCACTTTGATTAAAATCCCATTAATGTGTAAAATTGCTTAATTTCATTTCCCTTTGCTTTGTTTACTCTGTCATGTTTTTCAGGTTTCTTTTTTGCTCCAAATGAGACCAACTTGTACTGACTCACATTAAAAACTGCCCTGCTGAGCTATTACATAATCACAACAGTGACTGATGAATGGCAGATTGCTTGTTTGTGTGGCACTACTACATTATTAGTCTCCCACTAGTAGAATGAATTACCGAGGACTCAGACTGGAGGGGTGGGAGTGACGTGCTGGCTCCGTCCCACACAGAGCCCCTTCTTGTATTCACAAATCATGCATGTCACCAGTCCAGAATACCAGCGTCTGAGCCAACTTTGTACCCATTGTGCTGAAGATTTAATCTGATCAACCGAGTGCTTCACAGAGCCAGAGAGCTCTGAGTGAGAGATGCTCCAGGTCATGTTGGAATTACTTTGGTGAATCATTTTTTGCACGTACAGCATGTCAGAACCCATTCAGTGGGAAACAAGAGCATCGAGGAATTCTGGGAAATAAGTCATAGAACTCCTGCAGTTATTGCAGGTTTTGGAAAACCAGGTAAACACAGAATTAAACCAAAGAAAATAGAGAAAGTGGTTCTGAAAAGGCAGGAAACCCGTCCTATGACTCCTCACCTTCTGCGTTGCCACTGTAGTCACAGTTTCCACCCCAGATTTAGGAGGTCGCTTCTTCCTCTTCCTCACTGCAGGGCATGGTGGCTCCTGTCCAATGGCTACAGACTCCTTTGCCACAACGTCCTCTGGCTGGACAGAAGCAGATTTCTCTGCCTTTTCTTTTGCCTTTTTCTTCTTCTAAAATGGGACATGTAAAATAAGATCAGGTTTAATTGTTTATCATTGTTTAGCTGAGATAAAAAAGTATTTAATCAAGTATTAACATAACATCTAACATATTCAGGATAGAGTTTGTGTGCTGCTTCAGATATATCCATCATCCAACATGGAACAAAGTTCAGGTTTTACTTCCAATCAAAGGACTCATTTTTAAAGTTCACTCTCCAATTACAGATGGAAAACAGATGGTCTCGATATCTGGCACGCACTGATGACTGGGCCAGACGAAGACTTTATTTTAGACACTCATTAAGATTAGCGCTGTCAGGTAAACAAACAAGGTTTTCTTTTTCCTGCTGCTGGAATTCCCTGGCATGAAATAAAGCCACAACATCATAATTTGTTTAACCTGAGTGGAAGAACATCCATTAGTGAATAGACGTACTTTTGGAGTTGACAGGATTAATTCTGAATATCCGTCATCACGTCGCTGTATAGTCTTCTTTAGAGATGAATCTTATCTCATCTTACAGCACTCAAAGGTTTTGCAGTATTTTAGGAAGGGAAATTGTGCAGATTTAACCGCAGAAATTATGTTTAACATTTGCATCGTCTAAAACAAACAAGACTTTGTTCACTATTAGAAGATCATCTGTAACCATAATGAAACTATTTAAATGTTGGAAATTGAAATGTAAAGCCACTCAGCTCTGCTGTAACCTCTGCACCACCAGCAGATGCAGGTCATGAGTGGGAGGTTTAATGGCCCTCATTCTCATGGCCTCCTAATGTGTTTTGAAAAATGCGACTGTAACATACGACTGACATAAAATGCGACTGACATAAATCTTGGTTGGATCCCTCTCCACACGTGTCCACTAGTGTATCTGGTTATTATGCTTTCGCAAACAGAGACCAGCAGATAACTGACAGTAACTCCACCACAGTGCCGGGATATGTGCAGCTCTGCTTTACATAGAGAGACCTCACATGTCTCTTTGTCCATCCACTTGCTACTGCAGAAGAATATGGACCGTTGGTGGCTTGTCAGTGCCATTCAGACAAAGGACTTCACTCATGGAGCCATTTCAGAGAGGCCCTCCAGATTATCACTCACAATGACTACACAGTGCTTCTCTACTGTGTGACAACACTCATTCTGTCTGTGCCAAAACACACTGACGGAGGCCAGCAGATCTCTCAGCAGATCACAAGGCCACTTGCAGTCTACTTAGTAATGGCATCGCAGTGTGACAAGCTTCAGCTGCCAAGAGGTTAGAGTACAAAACATAGAGAGGAAGGACTGCAGAATACATTTATTGGATTTATAACATGTGAACAGCACCAATGTTGCATATTAGCTGCAGCTTCAGTGGTGTATGCAACGCTTTTAAGTAATCACTGAGTTAGGACAGTGACTTTTTTGTGCTTTAGAAAGTGCCAGCTCTGCTTGTAATTAGAGACATTCTCTTACTCACACTGCAAACATTAAGTGTATCAATTGCCCTTATTACTCAGACAGAACACCAAATGCTAAAAACGTATTCACTGTTGGATGAATCACTGATGAATCATATGTTTTTGACATTAAGCTACAAAACCTTTTTAACCCTAAATGCAGTGAGGCTCTGAGTTGGTCCACCACATTGGTTGAGGCTGAAATCACACAGCTATGACATGCAGCAGAACTGAGGTCCAGGTCATGTTTCCCAGAGGATGCACGTGTGGTTTTGAGTAGAACAATTCAACAACTGATCATTAATTTTTTTTCCACTCAAGATGAAGTTCGAGACCGTTCAGCTTCAAATGTAACCTGCATTTAGAGTTAATTAGTACAAGTAACATTCTAAATGAAGTTAGTAAACATGCAAAAGCTTGATGCACTGCTGTGATTACAGCATACACAATCTCACAATGGCTACATGTCTTTACGAGTATTTCATCAGATTTAAAGGACGCATATTAGAACCATAATCTTCAGGGAGTTGACTCACTTAAGTGCTACTTTTAACATCAGCAGATTTGCCAGTGTATTTCAGAACAAACAGAGGTGTAATTAAAAAGCATTAAAATGCATCCTTTTTATTTAAGTGAGTGTTTTGCACACTTGTTCTCTGGAGCAGAAATATAGTTAATTTGACCAATTACACCTGTTTATCCTGCCACTATGTGTCAAAAGGGCTGCTGTGAAAAAAAAAAAAGTATCAAAGCTTTTTAATTATTCATTCTGTAAATAAGACTACTGAAAATGAGTGATGGAGCTGAGTTATATTGACATTAACCATCCCAGAAGTCAGACACATCGGGCCCCAATCTGAGCTATTTTTGGCATTTACAGCTTAGTCACTGCCCATGGAAATGTTATGTGGGACAGACATGATCCAAATGTACCTAACATTTGGCCCATATAAGGTGGACGTGTGGCAGAGTTACAGCAGTCAGACCCAACCTGAATTAACGCTGCGAGTCAAGGCCAAATGCGATCCATGGAAACTGTAGATGTGGGCCTCGTTTAGGTCTTATTGGGGGTTGTTATCTTTAGGTTTAATTGACCGTGTGAAATATTTTGACGACATCTTTATGTTAAAAAAAATACATGAGAAAATCTTATGGCAGATTTATGGCACATTAGACATAAAACACTAAAGCTGGAAGTTTTCCCAGACAATTTCCATAATGCTGCAAATTATATTTGACGTATACCTGTCATGGATCAGCACACTGATGAACTTGTCAAGCTCGCTGGTCTTGTCAGTTTTTCTCATCAGCAAGGGAGTTTTGATAAAGTACAAGTGAACGAGGACCCCTGAAGTCTAAGGGAGGCATTACAGGCGGACACATTTGTGAATAGATAATGAAAGCAGGGTGTTCTGAGAAAACCGCTGTGATTGAAGAGCCCTGGAGCTACTGAGAAAAATAAAGAACAACGCACAGTCACTCTTACGAGAGCTTTTCTCACCTGAGTCGGAGCTTTAGATTTGGAGGGCTTTGCCATCGCTGTTTGGAGAAAGAATACACATCTGTCACATGCACAGCTGATAAGCAAAGTTTACTATGATGTTTCAGTTCAGATGGAGCTAGTTTAAAGAATCTGAATATGAGACGATAAAAATAACCTGTGACTTCTCGTGGTGGTCACAAGGTGCTTGCAGTGACATGCATGTTACCATGACTCCGCAAATCACCTCAGCTGCGTGTTGACCCTTGCCATCACATATTGTCAAATTTATAACATATCATTAAGCTCACATTACGGACTGTACAACATTAAAATGTAGTTTTACGTGCTTGGTAAAATGGAAAATTACATCTGTGGTGGATAAATTCCTCTCTTTTTAAAAAAAAAAAAATTGTACTTTTGACTATGAAAGACCCATTGTATCCCCTCACATGGGTAACAGCACATAAAAGTGGTAATAAGAACTGCTCCAACCACAAAAAAAGAGCCAGAGCCAACACGAGCTGGCAGTTTCTGGAAAATGTGGATCCTCCCGTCTTGGAAAGGAAACACTGACAATTTACAATTACCAGACTTTGAGGGGGAAAAATGCGTTTCCACTGAGAGAGTAGTAAAAGCGAGCCTGACTTGAACTTGAAGAGTCACAGTAAGCAGCCATGTCAGTTGTAAACCTATCACAGGCCTCCACACACCCACAGAGGGTGAAGGGGTGGGGATCAAGGGCCCACCTACCTGCCAGGTACCTCTCCAGAGAGGGCGATGAGCTATGGTTCCAGCTGTAGCAGCAGAAGGACAAGAACCAGACGAGGAGGGTAGCCAGTACCAGACCTAGGACCCAGAGGAGCCGGGCCACAGCTGGGTTACTGGCAGCCCAGGTTGTCGAGAAATCCATGCTGAAGGCTGCTGATCACACTGATTGCCACCAGAAGAGCCTAACTATCTATGCAGTCTAAATCCAGCAGTGTGACAGCAGCAGAGCTCATGGGTGTGCTGCAATTGGCCAGTTTGTGTCCTCTCGGGGCAGCCACAGTGCCTACAGCAGCAGCAGCAAACGCAGATGGATACCAGCTGTTCCACAAGGAGCCGGCTCAGACCTCAGCCCACGTCAGCTCTGTGTGTGTCTGTGTGTGTGTTAGCTTGTGTCTGTTGTGTTTTACTGAGTCCTGGAAAAGTGTGAGAGTGTGTGTGGGTAAGAAAAACAGTTTGGAGGAGTGGCTAAGAGCTGCAGCAGCAGCTAGCTTCACTGTGAGCCACTCCCTTAGAAGGGATCCTCACACAAAGTGACTGAAACAGAGGGTCAACTGAGAAATGCACTCGAGGTGGTTTCACATTTTTCCTTGAATACCTGCCAGCTGAAACTTGTGTAATTACAGGGTAGAGTCACATTCTGACACTAGACGGTGTTATAAAGGTGATCTTGTGCTGCAGCGGCACTTCCATTTCTTCACACAACATCTAACCTGCACAGTAAGATCCACATTATCTCTCACCGATAGTAACAAAGCAAAAAGACACAACACGCGTTAATTAAATAGAACCAGTCACCCAACCAGTTTTAAATGAACCCACGTCCTTAAATAGAAGTTTCTAAAGTAAAGTACTGAAGACTGGTTTTACAGGGCATTTACGCACCGCAAATATTTACTGAGGATGTGCTATCTTGAAGTATTCATTACTGTGTCATTCAATCTTTAGAAAAAGGTGCGGTTCAACAATAACTGCACGAGCAGAAACAAAAACGCCGCATGTTAGGATTAATAGAAACACACGAACTGAAAATGATCCAAGGCTGCACCTGACGCTTAACCTTATGAGAGATTTTCCTCTAACAGCGAGTGTTTGCAAAAGTTACAAGTTTCATTCATTTGTCAGCAAATCATAGAAACTCAAAATTAAAGTCATTGCAGTCTTACAGATGTGCAGCTTTTGAAATGTTACCACTGTCTGCAGATCTGCAAGCATCAAACGAAAAGTAAACCAACTGTGCCATCTAGTGGCTGAAAGACGACATAGGACATCAATAAAGGGGGGGCAGAAATCTTTAATGTAAACTGTCATGTAGGTTTTTAGATGATTACTTTCAGAGTGCAAGGAAATAAGCTTCATCTTAAAAAACAAATAAAAATAAATCTACTGATAGCAGATTATAAATAGGTTATCATGTAACATCTTGAGTGTCAATAAGCTGCCTCGCTTCATTGCTTTTATTGTTCAATGACAGGCAGTTAAATAAAAACGGTGGATAAACTGACAAATCTGTCAATAAAAAGCTTCAATAACATCCCGAGAGGCTTCCGAATCTTCCTGATGCTCGTTTCAGCTCATGCTCAGTAGAAGCCGGAGTCCTGAGCAGCCCAGTTTGGTGTCTGAGGAAATGACACAAAAAAAAAAACACATCAAAAAGAGAACAAACACAAAGGTAACAAGAAATTTGTTCCAAATTAGGAACCATCATAATAAAAAATACCTGCCAGCTATTCTGTCAAACTGACTGACAGCTGGGAAAAAAGTTCACATTAAAATAATAAAATCTTACAAAAACTACTGAAGTACTGCAAAATTAAAAAAGGAAAAGAAAACCAGGAGCCATAATTATAACGAATTGAGACAAATACAATGAGATATATGCTCCTGTTTTTCCACATTTATCCACCAGAGGGCAGTAGCACGAAGGAAAAGCGTCTGACACATGGTTATGCAGGTGAGACACATTTGTATCTTTAAATACAAACACAAACGTTTGCATTTTAAATTGTGTTATAATTCACTTGTCCCAATATGTTTTTTAAAAATGAAATCACAGACGAGTGATCATGCTTACTGTTATCCTGCGCAGATAAAAATCCTGCAGTATTCACTCAGGCTTGAATAAAATACTGAATAGAAATGATGGTTTGCTGCCAGCGTTACAATCAAATGCTGTCATGATGTTTGCAAGAAAATTTAGTTTTCTTAACTTTGCTGTTGGACCAAACAGAAATGCTTCACTGTGCTGTTCATTTTGTCTTCCAGCAACAACAAACACGACCAATGGGTGACATCTTTTAATCCCTGTGCAAAGTCCTCAGATTACCTCGTTCCTGCTGCTGTGTGCCAGCTTTTTCTCAATGTTCATCGCCAACATCTGGCTGCGGAAGGACAAGCTCTTGGTCTTCTCGATCACCTGTTGGTACGGCGACACTGCGTTGTTGCCCATCACGACGTGACCCTGAGAAACACTCGCAGGAATTAATATTTCCCCCCTCAAGGACCGATTTTAAAGTACTTCAAAAATAAATACACAGTGTTACTACTCAAATCAGCAGTCATGGCTGTTTACGCTCAGTGATTTGAAGCTCATCTGGATCAGCGAATGCAGAGCCTCACCAGTTTTGAGTCGATCTTGGCATCAAGTCTGGCGTTACGGATGAGGTTGACGATCCACCTCTCCGCCTCCTCAGGCGTCATGTTGAGTTTGTCTGCCAGCATGCTGGGAGGAGAGAGTGAAAGAGGACGAGGCGTTTCATTTCAGTAAATATCCTCTGGTTAAATCCAAAAGTCTGCTTTTGAATATACTTTAAAAGAACAAGGACACGAGGTTAAAAAAACAAAGTAAATAAATATGGGAGCACAGAGGTCAAACAAGTTCAGAATATGAATCAACTGGGCACAAAAAGTTTACAGATCTTGTAGGTTTAAAAAAAATAAAACTTTTCCTCTAAAAGCAATTATAACTTCAGAAATAAAGACACTGCATAAAAACCCCTGACATACTTGATGCTGATGCACTGATGAATGCGGCAAAAGGTTTCAAAGATGAAGAGTCGGGCATTCTCGATGAAGTCCTCCAGACAAGCGACCAGAAAGAAGTCGTTCACAAGAACCTGACAGGGACAAAAACACCAGAGTGGTGAGCATCCATCAGGGTTTATACATACCAGGAACAAACAGAAGACCGAATGTTCTACAAATGAGCAATTTTTAGTTCCCCTCTGCCAAATACAGGGTTTGCTTTTCAGTAAACACACGCAAGGAAATAACTACATTTCTGCCCTGAAAGATTACAACCCTCACCCTGCAGTGCTGAAAAGGTGCGTATATTCAGAGCATAATAATACCACCACATGGCAGCCACACATGATGTGCAGGCAAATATTTTCTGTGGTTTAGATCTTCAGCTACTGGTTATTCAAACCTGCATATTAAAATATCTCAGTGAAAACCATCCAAGTAACGATGCAGCACACATTTCTACAGAGGCTTTTTTTGTATAATCACACAGGGCTGTAAGAACTCGCAGCTGAAGTAAGTAATGCTTTTACATTTACAGCAGACAGCAGTGGATGGCACAGCCCTTGGTTTTCCTCACGTTTGTGGGAGTGAGCCTCAAACCAAAATCAGGACCTTGCTAGTGGGCGATGCCCACCATCTGTTAAAAATAAATCAAAATACTGGTGCTAGAAGAAAATACGCACCATAGGAAAAAATCCTTCCAGCAAAATGCCTCTATGAAACAGTGTCGTACATGTATGTAAATTATGCATTAATGTGCTTAATCAGTTCGTGTGTGTGTTGCTTCTGAAGTGGTTTTTCTTACATATTATATATAAAGTGCTACAAGATGTTAATGCGCGTTTATCATCAGCCTCAGTACCAATAATATACTACTTTCCATGTTTTGGTAAATTTAGTTTTAAATGGCTACTTCTAACACATCTCAGCTTCATCACTAAGCAGGTATGTGCAGGGCTGTGGTAATCTCTCTACAGTTAAAAACATCCATGCTTTTTAAAGCCCACAGTGTTTTGACAGATCAGTGGAAAACAGCTTTTTTTAAATGACCCCACACACACCTTTGACATCAAATATTTTGCCAAAGGACAAAAAAGACAATGAGAGGCATCACACCGGTGTTTGTTGTTGAGACTATTTTTATATTGTATATGTTGTTATATTAGGTGCATTTGTCACATGTTGAGTTTGAATAGTTTCTGTTGTAAAAGAGATCTTTCTATTAAAAACGAAATAAAAGGGAAATAAAAACACAAAAGGAGCATTACAAAAGTAATTAGCTCAGGTTGTACATAGCGCACTGAATCAACTCCACACTTTCACAGTAAACTCTGCAGACGCCACATTTACACATTTAAGTCCTGCTTTATTTCATTTAGTGCCTGAGAGCCGTTTGATCTGCTGGTCTGTCTGCTATCGACTGACGAAGCTGTGGATGGTGCTTGTCCAAGCAATATTTAAGACCGTTTAAAGAACCGCTTAAAACAGAAGCTAGTTGTGTCCTGTGTTGATCACTACAGACTTATTTGGGAAATTCTGTCAAGCATTTCTTTGACTTGAGGTTATGACAGCAATGCATCAGAGCTGGTAAAGCAGAGTCTTTACTAAAAACTAACCACTCACAACAACACTGGTTAAGATATATAGAATCTCATTCTTGCAGCTACACAGTATTTAACTCCATCGTCATGACTAAATTTAACCCACACGGACAGTCGGCCCTTTTAACCATCACTGGAGAGCACAAAACAGTTTTTTAAAACCTACCAACATCATTCAAATCCCTAATGATTAGAAATCTGTCACTAAACACAGAGTACTACTAGGCTGCGACTGCATTTCTACAAAAATAAAAGCGGCAGCGCAGAGGAAGGATGTTTGAGCGATCTCAAACTTCCAAGAGTTTAGATTTATGAACACACCGATGACAGACAGATGATATTGTGGTTTCATTTCGCAAACAGCTGTTGTGTAATAAATTAAGTCACTCACCACTTCAGCCACACTGAAGCAGCTTGCTAGCTCACTGATTGTTTTCATATTTCATAGAGGACACGAAGCAGGGCCGTGCAGACATCAACTACTTCCTGTCAATCAAGTTCTCAACAAGACTTTAATCCTCAAACTGCACACCGCAAAACAAAAGCAATCATGTTTATACAGTAATTAAGACAAGTTTTTGATCTCCAGAGAAAGAAAAATTAAAAATGTAAATTTATATCCTCTTGAGTGTTACAAACCAACAGAATCCATGACAACAGACTTTCTTAATGAACTATCTTCATTCTTCCATCATTGCGCTCACTCTGCGTATCTGACAGGATAGTTGAAGGCTTTGCCAGCGCTGCATAATTTATACAAGAGGGGTTAAAAGCGAATTGATGAGAGTGCGTCGAGAATGTACAAAGTGGTCCCCGAGCACAACTGCAAAATAGAAGTCAAGGGTTTTTAAAGAGAAGGCAACCGAGTCCGAAATCTGACAGCTGTTCCGCTTTGAAAATCAAACTGAATAAAAGTAAGCGCCAGCAAATCAGGCCAGACATGGATTTGCTTGGGTTGAATAGCTGCAAAGTTAAATGCCTGGGACTCAGGAGATCACAGCACCAAGGCTGAGGGGGGCTTCATATCACCCCTCAGTCCCAGCTGACAGCCAACTTTTGTGGGGCGATTTAGGCCTGTGCACGATGACAAAAGCACACCGTCAAAGACGAAAAACTGAACGAGGACGCTCAGGATGCTTTTCTTACCGACTCGCACTCCCTCAGCTTCTTCTGTGCGCTGTCGAAGTCGAAGTTCACGTAGAGACACTCCACAAACTCCGTGATTGGGTCCTTGTATGTGTAGGACTCCTTCAGGCGTGAGAGAGCAGCCATCATGTTGATTAAGTCCTCAAGGCACATTTGAAATAATTACTATAATCAACAGTTTCTCGGTCTTACCTGTTGGATGACTTTCACCAAGTCCTTGAGAACTTGCCTGCGCTTTCGTACATCTTTGTTGGTGATGACTGCAGTTGTGAGATATCGCAGGATATGCGGGCACATTGTCTGGATGGCATTCAGGTATCTGAAAAGCACAAAGGCAGCACGGAGCCAGACAAAAGTTATTCTTCACAATTAATTTGGTAGTATCAGCAGTCATTATATTTGAAAAAAGAACCAAGAAAATGCATTCACATAAAGAGAAACTGATAATACAAAAGTAAGGTGACAGTCAAACTAGTAATATCTTCAATAATGTTCAAAGGTTTAAAAAATGATGTCCAAATGTCCTTGAGGATGGAACATCCAACATAAGCAGATGACCGCATCAGTGGCCTGAGCACAAGCCTGGCATTATATTAGAAAGATGACTGTTCTGTGATATAACTGATTATACAGTGACTCACTGAGGCTGGTAGAGGAAGAGCTCGATTATGTTGTCCCTGCCTTTGGGATGGTTGAAGAACACAAAGAGGGACCAGTGAATGAGCCAGGTCCTCTGCTGGAGTGACTGGAGTGGAGAGCTCACAGACTGAAAGGAAACACAACAAAAAAACATGAGAAAATGTGACATCAGGCCGGGGTTTCCCGCAGCATACGGCAAACACAACCACACGCCAGGCATCAGCACAGCTTGGTCTGTATACCAGGGATTATTTTTGCCACTATAAACCTAAAACCAACAACTACACAGGAGTTTAAAAAGAAGAACATGAAAAAACATCCTAGAAGATACACATATGGTATACATGTGAAAATCCCAGGGGACTTCCTTCTGGAGTTATCACTTTCACAAGATTTTCAGAAAGGTTGACCTTCGACCCCAAACTTGAGGTCAGGTCACTGAAATTCGACTCTTCCAAGATTAGTAGATGCACCTACGGTATCAATTTTAAAATCCCACATGGCCTTATTGTCAAGTTATCGCATTCACAAACTTCTCCCATCTGCGTTTTACGGCTGAGATAAAAAGCTGAAAACAGGCAAATGCTTCACACGGTTTTATCTGTCCGCCAATACCCATCAAGTAGTGTGCGCTAATGAATGTGGGGAAAAAAAACATTCATTGCTGCCTGCAAGCAGCATTAAATGTGACTCAGTAGGTTAGTTTCTATTCATGATGAAAGTGAGAAATCAGGTGTACCGTCCTCCCTTCTAAAGCTGGGCTACAGTAGCCGAAGGCCTGGATTTTACTCTGTTGTGGACACGAAAAGCTGGAGACCCGACGGCCGAGTAGTCATTCCTCTTATACTTCTTTAAAGTTTACTGTCTGTTCCCATGCATGGTTGGTGTACTGTAATATGAACAAGTCGGCACAGTCACAAAGAACAGGCAGACACGCAGACGTCTGTGTGGACCCTCACGCTCACTGTCAGATGCTGAAATTTATGTCACAGGGACCCAAGCAAACCCAAGGGTAAAAGGGTAAAACACACTTCAATCATGCTTAACCAGGATTTGGTGCCTTCTTATTTTATATTCACATAAACGTGGAAAACAAACCACCAGGAAACTCTTTCTATGGCCTCTCATGAACAGCATGGTTGGCCAGAGCTTTTAAGCTTTGCTGCCAGTGTGACTCAAGATTCACAAAACTGAGGCCTCGGTCACACTACAGCCCCTTTTCCATTAGTACCTAATTGGATCGACTCACCGCGGTTCATCATAGTTTTCAGGGTTTTCCATTAGGTCACAGTACCTGCTACCAAAACCTGCTCAGCTGGGGCTCCAAGTGATCTGAGCAAATACTAAAAATGTAACATTGATGTGCCACTGATTGGCTGTCGATGAGTCGTGAGAGCATCGCATTCACGAAAATCGAAACTGCCATTTTTGAAACCCAGCAACGAGTGAAATGCTACAAAAATAATGGCGTGGTCCCAAGTCTTACGAAAAGCCACAGACCGAGCAGCAGGTATATCGTCGCCTGTTTGCCAATCAGAAAAGCATCTTAATACACAATCTTTTTAATTATTTTCTTACATTGTTGTCGATGGTTTCCCTTAGACGAGTGAGATCCTCCATGGCTGCTTCCCAGTTCTGCATCAGGATCTCAGAAGCCAATTTTCCCCACAGGGAGCTCAGTGCGTTCCTGTCTGTTGAGGGGACCTGAGCAGATAGCAACAAGTTATCAAAATCAAACCACACCAAGTGCTGTTTAAGAAAAATTAAAGGCATCCAACTTCATATTTACTACACAGTGTATAATTTTTTAAGTTCATATCTTACCAAGACGCGGAAGAAGTAGAGGTATTCTGCAGCCCCAGAGTAGTTACCGCATTCATACTGGAATTTGGCGTACTTGTAAAGAGTATCCAGATATTCTTGACGAAACTAGGAAGTAAAATATAGGCGATTAAAATGGAAGCTACATTTCACTGAGTTCTTCCATCAGTACCTGTACGATAATAAAACTGTCTTGAAGCACAATCAGGAAACTTGGTAATAAAATCCCCCAAAGTTGATTCTGTTAACCTGCGTTTTCACTCAATTCAAACTAACGTCTTCAGTCTCAGATGATTTCTCACAGCCTTATAAACAATGCTGCTGAATAACGACAGAAACCAGCACCACTGCTCGTTAGCTGAGACCAAAGAAGCCTCTTGGATGAGCGATGAAATCTAAATGAACAAAATCAACTTTTGGGATAAAACTGTCATTTTTAAAAAGGTATAACATAACAAGTGGGGATGTGTGTAAGTAGTCAATTAAATGCTTAAATGCTGAGTAATGGTTGAATTTGCCTTTACATACAGGCACAATATTCATAATGTTTAACATTGTCTCATTTATTCTGTTTTCAGACTACTAGGGTTATCATCTGATCTTGTTTTTCTCCTGTTTAACTAGTCGATTATACATCCTCTTGATTCAGACTAAAATGAAAATTATATTAAGTCTACAGCTGTGCAGTACAGTGAAATCAATGCTGCATGTTTAAAAAAGTGCTACCATCAATTTCCTCTCTAAGAAATCTGACAGGGAGAGGCTGGAAAGCTGACAGCAAGTGGCTGATTAGTGAATGTGGCAGCATCTTTCATCTTTTTTAGTAAAACAAAGCCCTCCCCTCCCTGACAACAAGCCCCCTTTTCTAATGCACACGATGTGGACAATGCTAGCATGCACTGACTAGTCGGTAATAAGAACTGTAATTTATCTGTACATTAGATTAAAAGACTAAAATTAAAGAAAAAAATTAATTAGAAATCAACAAGTATTTACTCTGATTTTTGAATTAGTAATGAGCACACTGGTGCATCATGTTTGATGTTTAAGGATTCACAGATTTGGATAACAGTCCTGCTGGCTCACCGTGACAGCTGGTTGTTATGGAAACTAAAGCACACATCTAGCTCCCAACTTCCAAGATTAAAATGCAGTGCACCTTTTACCAAATAAGAAACACATTGTGCATACACAGCTAACATTTAAATACTCACATTGTGCTTTTCTGACAGATAGTCAAACAGCATCCTCCCATCCCTGGTGAAGATTAAAACAAACAGATGAGATGATGTCAAACAGCTAGACGACTTTCACAGATCACATAAATAAAATCACAAGAGTAATCTGATCAGAGCTGCAGTGAAGAATGAACAAGGCTTCTGAGAGAGATGAATTTTTCTGACCTCGTGGACTGCATCTGTCGAGTGGTCTCCGGGTCTTCAAACATCTTGACGATTGGCTCCGTCTCTGACTGGAGCTGCTTCAGCTGGGCCACTACAGTACTTCTCTTCTCCCTCAAGGCTGAAGCAGAACAGTGAAACACATCAAAAACAAGTCCGCAGCAGGTAGACAGATTTACTTGGATGAAAACAAATAAATGAATGCAGGACACTACAAAACCAAAGCAAAACGTTCCCTTTAAACGCAACTTAAAAATAACTTTAACCACCTAAGTTCATATTATGTTACTAATATTTCATGATCTCTTAACTCTAAACTGTCCAAGTGTGATTCATCAGTAGTTGGACAGTAATTAAAGTTACACTACAAAGGTCTGGCTTCTATGCTAAACTTTGCTTAAACTTAAAGATTAAGGAAACAATACATAAGATAAGAGGGTTTTCTCCTAGATCAAAAGGGGCCTTTGGGGTTGACCAAACACATAACAATGGTTGGTTCCCGTATAGTTAAAATAAAGAGTTTGTGTTACCATAAAGCACATTACTGTAACCCATTTAAATAACTAAAATGCATTTAAGCTTTACTAAATTAAACCTGACTCAATTATTTAAGTGGAAAATCAAGATCGCTTTGTTTTATTCACAAGAAAACTCTGTATAACTAAGGAAAAACCATTGCTAGCTTAAAGAGTCTGTAACCCATCTGTGGTGAGAGGCATTGTGAACAAATCAAATGCGTCTGTGGTACAACATTTCTTACTGTGTTGTAACAAAGCAAAGTGTTGAGTTGTTTTCTTACAGTGTGGGATTTCCTTGTCCGGATACAGATTTTTGTACACATCCATGGCGAAATCCACCATGTTTGTGTCGCTGAGTAGGTCCAGCTTTCCCTGGAGGAGTTCCTTCTCATTGTAGATCTGTTACAACAACACACATATTCACAGGATTGGTTCCCTTTGAAACGCGAATTCAAATAATGAAACGCCGGCATAAACGCTCTTTAATAGCGCCAGGATTATCACAGTAGACACGTGAATGGGGTTCCTCCCATTCAGTCAGCTGTTATGCTATGTCGCTAAGCTATAAGCTAACACGCGGGGTAACAATCATAAGCCAGTTACCTACTGCATGCCCGTTTTATACATTTTCTAACCACTTATGGTGTCTACAACTAGCATTAAAACAATAATCTGGTTATAAAGGACTAAAGTGTATACCCAGTTGCAAACTAGCTGTTAGCTGCTAGATGACCGGCTTTCTAACGTGACTGTTAGCCAGTTAGCTCGCTAGGTCGCATCGCTGCCGGCCACAATCATATTTCACCCTATAAACCCCGCCAATAAACAACTGCATTTTACTTTTACACATATCACGCAAAAACCTCCATACCTCTTTCACAGACAAGAACTCCAGCAAAGGGAAAACCAAATGCCGGTCCAGAAAATGTGCAATCTTGGTGGTGAGATCGTACTCTGCCATCTTGACTGGCTTCAAAAGCAAACTTTATTAACAAAAGAGCGACAACAAGGCTCTGCTAGAGAAACTCAGAGCCCCGCCCCGACCTAGAGACCGCTAAAGCGACGTCATCACATTTCCGGTGAGCGCTTCATTCATTTTGGCTCCTGAGTCCAGCTATCTATCTATTCATCTATCCTTGCCTGTCTTCATTTGGTTAACCATTAATTAAATAGCCATTAATTAAATTATATAAAATAATTTAATGTTGACTTTTAAGCCCGCTCTGTGCTCGCAACAAAATATAGTTGAGATTTTCTGCCACTGTGCGCCCCCGGTTGTGACCTGAGGTCCTCGACCAAGGCTCTGGTGGCCATCCCACAGTCTGGGCTGAGAACCAAGCAGGCTTTTCCTGTCAGGACACCCACTCTCTGCAACAACATCCCTGAGGAGATCAACAAGCTCACTATCAACTTTTAAATCCATCTTAAAGATATATTTTAATAACCAGACTTACTATTCTGCTAGTGAGTTTTTAAAAGTTCTTAATTTTTATTTGTTTTACATTTTTGTCTTTGATTTCCACTTTTCTTTCCCTCTGTTTCAGCATTCCCAGCCCTAATGTTGTTTCACTTTTATCTCTTCTTAAATATTTTATGTGTTGTTTGTTGAAGCACTTTGTAACTTTGTTTAGATCTTTTTATTTTAATTGGTAGGAAAAAGTCATGAAAGACATTAGCAAAGTTGTAAGTGCACATACTGTAAAAATTAGGTAAATGAGAGATAAGAGGTTAAAAATTAAAAGAAGAAAAAAAACCCTCTTTATCCACAGACAAATGGCAACAGGTAAAAAACAAACAACAACAATGAATGGGCTCATTAAAAACAAACAAACAAATGACTAAAACTGGTCTACTCTTCTTTTTCATTATCTAACTAAGATCAAATTATTCTCATATTTGCCTAATGAATACTCCAAATCAGCCTAAGCAAACCATTGGCAGGTCAAAAGATAATTCCTGTCAGTGATAATTAGATGTTCTGCTTAAGATCATTGGGCAGTTGCATTCTTAAATCTGAAACATATTACCTACCTAAATATTGCTGTACACCAAATGCTCCCTAGTGAGATGTAATATGCAGTCAAATATTTAATCAGTAGTCTTCCCAGCGGGTCACAGTTTATTACAAGATAGATATCTGGAGTCCCTGCTGATCCTATCTACTCAGTTCAGTTTTTAGTTTGTATTCTGAGGTTGCATAATGTTTTTTGGAGCAAGAAATATCAAAGAATCCACCTCATATAGCTCTGATAATGTCACCGTGTCTCTGTAAGTAATCCAACCACATGAATGCACGATTGGTTTCTGAGCTCAAGCTGTGTGCTGGTCTGTGTTATTACAGATTCAGATGGTTATCCCCTGTAGCTGTTAGGCAAACTCCAGACAACCTGAAACATGATGCACTAAATGTTTCTGACTTGGCACGAGGTAAAGACACCTTTCAAATAAGTAAAACTACAAGAAAAAAAACATCTTTTTTATTGTTGAATTGTGAGTGACTGTATTTTTCACATTTTTAGAGAAGCACTGGGCTTAATCTGAAAGGGTGTTCATTTAATGTATTCTGAAACATTTTGGAGTCTTTGTGCTCCGTGTACATGCAGGCAACCAGAATGAGTCTCTGCTGTTTTACTGACCCCCCCGAGGTCAGAAAAGGGGCCGGTTAGGCAGGTAGCAGCTGTCACCACAGCCGGGACTGTGATATCAGAAATGTGGGTCATTGAGTTCATCAGCATCAGTTAATGAGCAGGAAAAAAAAGCACTCCTCAGCCCACCGGGGTTGTTACCAGCTCGAACCAGCTCTCATCAAGTCAATACTCATGGAGGAAGATCCGTTCTCTTCAGGGAGGAAGTATTGGTTGTATCCTGAGTCAGATGTTTTGTAGGAGCAGAGGAGGGTTGATTGCACACCTCTGAGCCTCTGAGGCTGCCAGAAAACCAATGATGAGGGAAAGATGACTTAGCCCGAAGCCAACGTGAGTTCATTTATCTCAATACAAGAGATCAAGGAGCATAAAAAAGGTCTTAGTAATCAAAAATGTTCAAATCTAACTATTACTACGTCATGATCCCTGGCGACCTATAGAGGATGCATATAAATGGTCGAAAAACTATAGCTGATGACCCAAAATGCACAAATGGAACAAAATAAAACTCAAATCAAATCAGAAAGAATGTGAAATTTGGAGGAAAGAGTGTGCTTTTCGGTCTGTCTTTGTTAGCATGTGATGGACTGGCGGCCTGTTGCTGCTTATAAGATAACACGTCTGACACACCGACCAAACAAGAGCAAATTTACTTTAAGTCTTGTTGCCCTCCAGAGCACCGTTTCAAGAAAATGTGTCCTTCGACCCATAAAATAGAGACAAAATGTTGTGCATTATCAGGTTTTCAGGTTTAAACTTCCTCCCACCTTGGCTTGACTACTCACACACTCACAATAACAGTAAAAGCATCTTCACGTTTATGTGCTTAATCATCGCTGTTTAATATTTGGTAGTAGTAAATCAAACAGTAGGCTGGACATGTTTTACTTTCTGGTGCAATAGAAGAAAAATCAGATAATCATAATCAAGTCTTATGTCATCCACCGTAAAGCAGGGACGTCCTTAACAATTTTTATGAAAATTCATAGAGCATTTATTCCAGTATGGCGTCTAAGCCTCAGTGGAGGAGGGTTCTGGGCTTAAACCCAGGCAGGGCTCGCCTGTGTGTCCATGTTTGCTACTGAAACGTATGCTTTACTAATGTTGCCTTGGTCCAGGATTCCTGTGAAAGACAGAGATTAAAATCTTAATTTTAAGAGATTCGCTTCCTGGTAACAAATTTATTGAGGCATTTTATCCTCGACTGAAGTAATGGCAATGGCCTGTATTTGTATAGCGCTTTACTAGTCCCTAAGGACCCCAAAGCGCTTTACACAACCAGTCATCCACCCATTCACACACACATTCACACACTGGTGATGGCAAGCTACATTGTAGCCACAGCCACCCTGGGGCGCACTGACGTGGTGAAATGATCAACAGACTAAAACCAGCAAACATATTTTTTTTATCGTGAAGGCAAACATTTGCAATTTGGCTTTTGGAGCTTCTTGGAGAGACTCGCTTTTTCTGTTATATGCTATCTAAAGCTCATTTTGCTATTCGAGGTAGTGAAACTCTTTCCTTGGTGTGTCTGCACAGATACAGTTAAGAGTTAAATGGAGACAGAAAAAGCTGCATATGTAAAACTTTCAAAAAGTGCTCTCTCATCACTTTGCAGCTCTCTCTATTTTCTCAGAGGCCACAGGTCAGCAAAGACATTTTCATTGGCTTTTCACTACCAAGGCAATGAATTCCCACATGAGATCTGCATGGAAGAGGCTGTGCATGCCTTACTGTCGTACATAAAAAGCCGAGACTGAAGGAAACCACTTTCTTGATGGCAAGCATCCCCCCCCTTTCTCTCTGTCCATCTTAGAGGCCAAGACATATCCCAGATTTGATCTCAGTGGCTGGCAGCCTTCCACTTCCACTTCTTTTTATGAGAACAAGAGCCAGCTGGCTGTGGTGCACTTCGCAGAAGAAGCCAAGGATTTAATAAAGACATAAGAGACACAAATTAAACTGATTAATGAGAGACAAAAGTAGCTTTCTATAAAAGATGTAATATTGCATGTCATATCCGCCCTTGGATGGCAATTCAAATTCAGTGATGCCCTCCTATGAGATTTACTATGTCCTCTACCAGGTGGCATACTGCACCACTGCTCTAAGGAGCCCATCAGGACCACAAGCATTACAGTCAAAGAATTTCCATGGTCTGATATTAAAGTAGTAGAAATAAAATAGCAAGATGAACAGTCTGTCACGGGGATGCTCGCCTCCCCCTGAACATCAACTTCCAATTCAGTTTCCACACAGTTTCACTGCTAACACAGTCTGCTGGGTGATGTTTACTCGTGCATTGGTAAGAAACAAGCCCAGTGATGGCTTGTGGCTTGTTAGGTGCACTTGCTGTGCTGCAGTCACCAGGCAACAGTGGTGAGACACTTCCTCACACTGCCCAGCCCTGTAAATACAAGATTTAAGTGACACTAAAGACAAAATAGAAAGAGCTGCTTGATTATTATTATTTACAATCACACTACTCCCTCATTTTAAGCAATTCTACCAAGAAAAACAAGCTAATATGTGGTTAGGGTCCCTCAGTTTTTTCCCCTGTGCGTTTGTGGCTGGAAGTCGACTATAATAGAAGAAAATGAGCAGTTACCTCTGAAAAGTGGCCTGAATAAACTCCCCCCCAACAACCCGATGCACCACAATCTGTGCAATAAATATGAATATGTCATTCTAAACGAGCAAAAATTCAAGGGGCACATAAGAGCCATCTTAGAACCTCGTGAAGCATCTATCGGCTGACGAATCTTATAATTTCGAGTGAGGCTACAGCTTTAAATGACGCATTGATTAGCAAAACAGTGACAGGGTTGGTAACTCTGTACTTACAAAAAAAAAAGCAATTTAAATGTAAAAGCTCACTTTAATGCTGGTACAATGTTCCAGCCCACCAGCTGGAACATGTGCCTCTCTGGTTACAGGAGTGCACACGCAGGAAAAAGTCCCGCAGACTTCTAACACACTAAAAATAATTTACTATTAGCTTCTCCCCTCTGGAAGGAGTCATAGAGCCCAGCTCAGTGTGCCAAAATGTTCCATATACCGGCAAACTTATGAAGATTTTAATCAGCCAAGAGACGGTGGGAAGCAATTTTAGTAAAATAACACTGCAACAATTATTGATGTCTGGTGTACTGGAGGTGGATAAAAGTCACTTTTATTGTTCCTTATAAAATAATAACAATGATTACGATACATTTTGAAACGCTTGTATGTTGTGTTACATTTTGAAACGATTAGGCTCGGCTTGGTACGCTTGGCTTCTTATACTCTCTTGGCACAGCAAAACACGTCTCCATTCTTCATACAGAGTTCAGCTGGTAGTTGTTGATATCACACTACATCTGTTGGTCGGAAAATGTTAAGCTGATTTCAAATTCGGAGGTTTGGACAAATATCAATCCACCCCAATTCAAAATACTAAAGTTAAGAAGAAAAATCAGGTCGAATGTGACTCATATTAAATCATATATTTAGTTTTGAAACATAGTGTAAGTGCTGTACATAAAGTCCTTCCAGTGTGGTCTAAGAACTGGTAGGCAATCAACTCATATTAGATGAGAATCTTTTAATTTCTTTCCAAGAAAGGTGCTCTAGTCTCCAAAACAGAAGGTTAGGGTTAAAGTAGCTAGGGTTATACCTCAAAATCTTTTTAAATACAGGCACATAAAAGCAGCTCTGTATATATTGAAGACACTCTCATACAATATTAATTCCAGTATTCTTGGCAGTGTCATGGATACAGCCTGTGCTTTGCTCTCTGTGTGTCTGAGTTCACTTCCAGCTATGTATCTCTATTCATCCTGTCAGTCTGTCCTCTTCAGTGTTTGTTTATAGAAAGCTTTTAAGATCTAGAGTCAAATATCTCATGTCAGCATCTATAGGTGATGCAGTTTATTGTCCTATATGTGTTATATGGATTACATTAAATCCGCATGTTATCGAGTTAAATCTAACATGGATATAAGGCACACAAGGTAAACTCATTCCACAAAAGTAAGACCCATTTTTGCTTTTTTCACCTGTCATGAAGATGCTTTTGTTAGTTGTTGTCAACGCTTGTCATCCCAAACAAAGAGCTGTTGTTTTCTCCTTTTCTTTATTTTTTTCACTGAAGAAGAAAAACGTGGTGAAAGTGAATCCTCCTCCAAGAACCTCACAAACTCTGAAAGCTTTGCCTCCAATTGTTTTGGGAAAAAATGTTTAATCTGTTTTAGTTCTTGCAAAATGTCACTCAGACAAAGTAGACAAAGCAGACCAGAGGCCTTGAAAGGGTGCCAGTGATGGGCTGTTCGTTAATTACTTTGATATGTAACCTCAGTATAGTAATGCTAATTTACTGCATGAAGACATTTGCTGCAGGTCCTGCAGGAATTCTTTCATTACCATTCAGGTTACATGAATATTGTATGTTTAAAAACGTGGGATCAAGGACATTAAACCGTAGATGGCTGGTGCACTCAGCCATAGTGATACATTCTCACCAGCAGAGCAAAAAAGACAGAACGAGCACAACGGGGATCAGAAAGTGGCAAATGTGTGGCAAGAACACACACACACAAAGACAAAGTAAGGCAAACAAAATCTAAAACCATTACTCTGTCTGACTGTGCCCGAATGGGGTGCAGTTATGAATTTATGAAGTTATGAAATGGCAAGACATTCAAATTAGTCTGGAAGTTTGCCTTTAAGAACAAACACAAATAGGTCACAATTATACAAAGTGTATATTGCATAATTGTTTCACATAAGCAGCTCAGTAATGTGTTTACAGTTATGCAGTAAGCTAAATCTTTCACATTAAAATGCTAACATGCACAATTTTTACATGTTAGCAGTGTTGGGGAGTAACAGAATACATGTACCAGTGTTACGTATTTAAAAAAATAAAAAATATGAGTAACTGTATTCCGTTACAGTTACAGTTTTAAAAGGTGATAATTAGAATACAGTTACTTTGTTGAAATAATGGATTACATGGTGGTCTTTTCCTGTTTCATATGTTAGGCTATCCCCTCTCTATCCCCTCTTTAATTTTGGTAATTAAAGGCATTGCCGGCAACCCAAACAAACACGAAAGAGGCTCCAATGTAAGCGCCCTGTTAATGTTGGTGGTGTCAGTTACACAATGGACCCGAATCCTGCACAACAGAGCAAGCAGTGCACAGGCAGGAATGCATTTCTTAGTTGGAAATTCCGACACCACTTCAAATTCAAAGAAGAATTGTGCAATGCAAACTCTGTTTGTTGTTGTTCGTTAAGAAAACAACAACAACAAAAAAAAACAACTACATTTTGCGGCTTGTATTCTGTAATCTATAGTGGAATACATTTTAAAAGTAACTTTCTTAACACTGCATGTTAGTTTCAATAGTTTTCCATGTATTTCTCAGGCACTGAAAAATTAACCCAAGTAAATATTAAAAACTGCAGTTTCTTGAGCGGCCACTTGAGACTGACTGCAATGAGAGGGTTAAATGGCCAGATAAACAGCAATAAAGGAAAAGTTGACTTAAAGGTATGTTTTTACAGCAACTTTATATAAATACTTTTCTACTTAATGAAAATATATACGGTGGTTGAATGTTTTTTGTATCATATCCATTCAAAGACAGAAAATTAGCATTGTGATTGACAGGTATGCTAACAGGTAGAGCTCACTTTGACTCATTACAATCGCTTAACCCTTTAAGACCTACCACAGAACAAAGTCCGCCAGAGCTTATCTGTATATTTTTACATGCTGCAGTGCCATTTTTGGGAGCATTTCAAGTTGCTATACATTAATACAACCATTATAGCCCAAATTTTAATAATATGTATGCATTAAGTGAATGGTAACTACATAAATTGCAAAAAAGTGCAATGAACTACAAAAAAATGAAAATCATTTTTGTTTTGTTTGTTTTTTTTACATTATTTCTAGTTAGTGAAATTTAAGAGGTTTATCCCTCAAAACTGTAAATACAAAAAAGTTGCACACAATAGTTAATACAACAGGAAATGTATTTGGAGTGTCTTCAGTTTTAGTTTTGAGATACACAAATTTTTATTTACTGCAGGAAAAACAAAAATAAATATTATAATATTATATATTAATGCATATTTGTAAAAAAAAAAAAAAAGCAGTGCAATTTGAGTTCTAAGCATCCCAGAAACTATAGAGAAAAGCATAAAGTCAAACATGACTTTTAAAAACACCAGTATAGGCTTATAAGGCCCTGAAGGTAAAAAAACTACATTTTCCAGGAAAATGACGTCACTTCCGGTTTTGGGCAGGTAATGGCGGACATGCGATAGTTCGTGCTGATGTCAATGTAGGAAGTGTTATGAAGATCAGTAAAGCGTGTTTATGGATTATTATGTTTTTGTTGCTGCAAGTGCTTTTATGCAATTTTTGCAAAGCTATATGTGGAAGGAAACCGTGACCTAGGACAAACTGATGGCATAAGATGTAAGTACAACTCCTCTGGTTTCATTTGCAAAAAAATTTATTGTGATAGCTTACGTGGTTCCAGTTCTACAGGGATTTAAAAATAGTTACGCAAAACGGAGCGTGCCCGCTCCGACCGGTCTTAAAGGGTTAACTGGACCTCTTGCACTCTTTCTATAAGGCTTCACAAACCAATGGGTGGCATGGTTACCATGTCCATCTTTTATTTACAGTTTATTCCTATGCATTGGACTAAACCAAAAAAACAAAAGTATTAATTTAAAAAAAGGGGGGCAAAAACAATGGGTGATGCTATGGTGGCTGCTTCCATCTTTTATATACAATCTATGATTCATCATAAAGGTACATTAATGAAATTTAATTTATCCTGAGAGAAATCTTTGAAGAATTTCATAGCATCACTTAAAAAATGTGAAGCTATTTCAGGCTGAATGAGAGGGCCACGGCTTCAGTGGACTAAGATCAGAACACTGGTTTTGTCTGTGTTGCTGTGTTAAGTGCAGGATTCATGTTGCATGCATTGCTTTTTCAGGTTTTATAAAGAAAACTGTCCAGAATCAGCAAACAGCTGCTCAGGAAAAAGCAAAGAAGATGACATGTTTTTATTTGCCTCCAACTGAGACATTTCACCCTCACATATTCTAAGCTGAATAAAATGAACTGAGCTCCTTGAGCTGTCTGCACAGCACACGCTCACAGTGTGAAGTGAGACCGGAGGTCAGACATTTTGTCATCTTCTTAGTAATTTATCTGTAATATTGAGAGTTTCTGGCGAGGGAAAGTAAGCGCTCAGCGCTTTGATCCTACCAGCCTGATGACTTTGCCCCCCCACTGTCAGAACACATACATACACAACTGTAGACTACCATGTGTGCTGTCTGATCAAAAAAAAGCAAGCTGTAAGGTAAGGCTGTGTTTAAGTAGAATAAAAAGAAAAAGAACAAAGCAAATTCAGTGAGAATGGGAAAATGCATTGATCTTGTCTGTGAATGAACTGCACTCACTAAAAGTAGCAGCTTTGCAATATACTGCAGTGTAGAAACAGTGCACCAGCTATAAAAAGATTTGCTTGATAGTAATTACGTTCTTGCAAATACAGTTTAGAAAAGCATTCCCCATTTTTATTCATCGGCCTATTGTGCTGTCAATCGCGCCACAATTTTCTGCAGGATGTGAACATGGCAGGTGTATTGTGGTAGCTTGAGGGCCATTTTGTGTTAGACCCAAGAATGAGAATGGAATTGTTTCTGCTTTATGTCTTTGATAGTAAACACACAGCTCAACTCAGCAGGAAGAATAACAGTGGTACTTTTATTTAGACCACAGCTACATGCTCAGACTACTATTTGGCTTTGATGGCTTTAAAGCAGCATTAACTGATTATTTTCTGCAGATAAAGCTGTGAATACCTTGGCAGAAGCCTGTTCACAAATATACTTACTCTGAGAACATAGCAGCTTTAGCATTCATTTATACTCAGTCAGCAGTGTAACTATGTGTCGGTTTGTGCAATGTGCTCATAAAAGCCACGGGTGCAGCTTGCTAACTTAGCACCCAAAACAATATGTCTAGATACAGTCGGTTATCTAGAATGTTAACTTTAAGGACACCATTATACCTGCCATACAGTGCAGGTGAACAGCATTGTAGAACAAAGTTGATGTCACCCACTCCCGCAAGTCGCCATGTCTATAGGGCAAGCACCTCGTGATTTTTGTAACCTGGCGCTGCAGCTGGGATGAAGACATGAGTGTATTATCATGTCAGATTTTACTGCCATGCCAGTATTATATCAGAAGCTCAGAGAATCACAGATTATACACAGGGAGATGATGCAACAGTTTGTAAAGATAAGATATGTTAAAAAAAAAAAAAACCTTGACAATTTCTTTGCTTTCAATTTTTTCACTTACAAAGCCTCTAAATCTTTTGGGTGTATACATTTTAAAGGAGAGAGACAGCATATCAACCAGGTCCAGAAAGAAAATACCAAAAAGATTACGCAAAGGTTATAGATTGATTTCCATGTCATTGAGTGAATAAGTAGTTAAACAATTAATACATTTTATATAATGTAGTTTTTATCTGGATTTTTCTTTTTAACATTTTGTCTTTCTTCATTAAAATGAAACTACCGTAAAGTTATCGATCTTAAAATCAAAACAACAAAACACTGTAATTTGTTATGTAACTCATTTTTAATAAATAAACATTAGAGCGCTTGCATTTTTGGACACATTTGTTTGCAAAGATTTCTGATCCAAGTTATTATTTCAAGTCTGGAGAGAACAGATGTGTCTGGATCCAAGCATTTAATGAAGCTTTAGATGAAGGTATCAGTAAATGTGTTCTTCAATGCCTTTAAGCATAAATGCTTACATATCAAATTCCACACCTGCAGTGTGATGCCCAAATCTCAAAGATCTGGGGTCTTCAAAATCATCACTCAAAAACCTTTGTATGAATCCATCAAACCACACAGGGCTTTACACTCATTATTGATATGACGTCAGTATACAGACATAAATTTAAAGCCCATATGAGTTGTTTTGTGGCCTGCAATTTTACAAAAGCAAAGATGGTTTTCTGACTCACTTGCAGCATTTACTGGAAAATTGGCCATCCTATTGTCAGTGAAGAGGAAAAAATAACAACCTAAAATTAATCTTTCACTGAGATTTTCTATTTCTCCTTTTGAGCATGACCAGGAGGCTGTAAGACTCAAAATACAGCTTAGCATCCCTAAAATAAAATAGCTACTCTAATCAGCTAATAGCTAATTATGCAGATAAACTTGAAAGAAATCATCATGGAGAGTGTTTAATGAATCCAGAAACTGCTAAAATAAAATATCAAATCTTGGGCCAACATAGTTAACACTTTAGGTAAAACGAGGTGGTTTTCAACAGGAACCCCATCGCTTACTTTATATAAAGAAAGAAAATCCAAACCAGTAGCACACCACGAAGGCACGGTGCTGTATATATTGCAGTTATGCTGCCAGAGGATAGAAATCAGACTGAAGAGGAGCTCAGTGTTGTTATCTGCATTACAAGAGATTTGAAGGAGGGAACCTGGGATTGGATGAAGTCTGTGAAGTTTCCCGCTCGGTATCCAGGCTCATTATTTTCCTGCGTAAGGAACCAGAAACAAAGTGCTTGTAAGTACATGTATTGTTTTTGCATCAGTTGCCTCGTGTTTGTTCATGATGCAGATGTGAATCACCTCAGTTTGATCTGGTTTGAATGACAGACAGCATAATTCACCCTGGAGAACAGATGGGGTCTGGTGTTCAAGCCGACCGAGAACAAAGAGACGTCGTTTTTGTTTTTCGAGATTTGAAACCTGAAATGTTTCATCAGGACTTCTTTTCAAACACACAAGTCGACATTAAAGAGCACTGCCACCTCTTCCTGCACATAACCACAGTAAAGCAAAAAATATATTTTCGAAGACGAGCAGTATTTTAGGTATTGCATTACATTGTGTAATTAATCTTTTTTTATTCGCTTCAGGTTATTACCTTTGCAGCACCAGAGAGATTACTGTGTGTGTTTTCTGTGCAATGAAACCATTTACATTTCACATGCGTTATTTTGGCTCCGGCACGGTGATGGATATGTTGTCACGACGAGTCACTCACATGCTCGTGAGTCAGCTGGCACATCTTGAACTCCACAGATCTGCACTGTTCAGCCAACATCTGCCAGACTGTGAAGGAATATTTTGGGAGTACTGCTTGTTAGGTTCACCTGAATAGCAACCAAAAAACGAGAGAGAGGAAGAGAGAGTATGCATATTTTTCTCCAACTTCTGCAGATTCCGTTTCAGTTTTACAAGGAGGTTGAAAGGAATTTCATTTGCATTAATCACAGCCCTGAAAAATCATGTTTGAAAAACTCAACCGCTTCTTTCAGCATGAAAGTTTTACCTGTATGAAAACTGTTCACATCGAGGTCTGCAGCTGGGAAAAAACAGGATGCTCGTGGCAAAACACCATTATTATTTATTTATTTATCTATTTATTTGTGTCACTTGGATTATGCAGTAAGAATGTGATCTGAAACATGCCTGTAAGTCCATCTCTAAAGGGCTGAAACCCCCCAAGAAAACAAAATAAAGATTTTGGAGTGGCCTGAATTGAGATGCTCTGCATGACCTTAAACGTTTGTGCCATTTATGCTCGAAAACCCTCCAATGTGGCTGAATTAAAAGTGAAGACGAGTGGGCCAAAATTCGTCCACCGTAATGTGAAAGACTTATCATAATTACTTGTTTGTGGTTCTTGCTGCCAACAGTGGCACAACCAGTTATTAGTTTTAGGGGTCACTTAAGAGATACGAGATGCTCGGGTTATCTTTGTCTAGTATTAACATTTGTTTGATGAAACATATACATGTGACAAATATGAAAAAACACTAACAAATAAGGAAGGTGTCAAATACTTTTTCTGGGCTGTAGTCACTATAGGGGAAATATTTTTATCCCAAATATGAGAATCACTCATCCAACATCGAATTCAACACTGCACTTACTTGGGTTCCCAGAAATACACCTAACAAATATGAAGCCAGTCAAATAAGCAGTTGTACTGAGGTTTCTCTTCAATGAGATGTAGTGCATGTGAATTTGTGCTCTGGGCGATTTTCCAGTACTGGAAACAATTGAAGTAAGAATTGTAGTATTAGCTTAATGTCCTCCTAAGCCCAACCACACTCTTCCTCATGGGGTGAAGCCCCAATATGTCCCCTGTGCCAGGGAATATTCAGGGAATAACATCCTTGGAACACATCTTCAGCTGTCGCCCAAAGGCCCTGGGAGACATATTGGTGGCATCACAACCAGGTGCTGGGGATTATCGCAGAGGCCATCTGTGCAGCGATCTCTTTCATCAGACGGCAAAACAAACAGCAAAGTGCTTTATTTCTTTTGTCAAAGCTGGAGAGAAGCAGCAACAGCTCACTGGCAGCTGAAGGTCAACCTGCAGTCATGGCTCAAATTCCCAGACACCATAGCCGTGAATACACTCAGACCTGACATGGTTCCAGTGTCAGAATCGTTGAGGCAAGTGGTCCTGCTGGACTGACTGTGCCTCGAGAAGACCAGCTGGAAGAGGCATTCAAGAGGAAGAGAGCCAAGTACAAGGAGCTCATAGAAATTTGCCAAAACAGGGTACTGAGGGCCCACTGCTTGGCCAAGTGCCAAGGTTTAGCTAGACATTCACTCCATGGGGCCACCGAGCTGCTCAAGAGAGCCATCAGGAACATGCTGCTGCTGCTGAAAAGCACTGAAAGTGCTAAAATTGCTGTGGAGCAAAAGGAACAACCTGTTGGACAGCACAAGTTCCCAAGACACAACCTGAGGACTGATCACCCAGGTGAGGGTGTATGATGTTGAAAAACCTGAAACACTGATCAAATCACTGATGTTCCACAGTAAGGTGTGTTAAAACCATAAAAGCCATCCTTGAGGTCTAGTAGGTATCTTCATCATGCCCAAACTTACAGTCTGCTCACAGCCACCTAGATTTATGTGTGTTCAGCTAATGCAAACCATAGTTTGTCTTTTCAACCAAGCCTAACATGTTCTCTGGCACAATTAACAGTACGTGCTGGCATTCATAAAAAGTATACTTTTTCCAGGGTAAATAAGATAAGATAAGATAAGATAGAACTTTATTAATCCCTCGGGTGGGTTCCTCTGGGAAATTCGACTTCCAAAAAAAGCACAGCAACGACCGAAGTTACAGTTACAGAATTGTTATATATACCACACACACACACACACACACACACACACACACACACACACACACAAACACACACACACACACACACACACACACACACACACACACACACACATATATAAATACAGAGACAAATATAAATAAAATATACAAAGGGGATAAATAGAATAAATAGGAATAAAAAATAAAAATACAAGTGAATTGCACATTTCAAGTATTGAGTCTATTGCACTGTTGACTATTTACAAAAGTATTGCACAAGGTATTGCTACAGTGAGGTGAAGAGGCACTACAGCTTAGTTGTTCCCCCCTCCTTTGTCCTCCCTGTCTTCTCCTCCCTCTCCCCTCCAGAGAGGAGTTAAACAGTCTGATGGCGTGTGGGACAAAGGAGTTTTTAAGTCTGTTAGTTCTTGTCTTGGGGAGAAGCAACCTGTCACTGAACAGACTCTTCTGGTTGTTAATGGCCGTGTGCAGAGGATGCCCGGCATTGTCATAATGTCCATCAGTTTCTTTAATGTCCTTTTCTCTGCCACTGTCACCAGAGTGTCCAGCTTCATGCCGACCACAGAGCTAGCCTCTCCTGATCAGTTTCTCCAGCCTGGATGAGTCCCTCTTTGCTGTGCTGCTCCCCCAGCACACCACAGCATAGAAAAGTACTCCAGCAACCACCGACTGGTAAAACATCCTCAGGAGCTTCCTGCAGATGTTAAAAGACCTCAGCCTCCTGAGGAAGTACAGTCGGCTTTGGGCTTTTTTATACAGGTGCTCTGTGTTGCATGACCAGTCCAGTTTATTGTCCACCCACAGCCCGAGGTACTTGAGTTGCTGTAAATGAGAGTTGGTGGCTGGTTGTTTTCCCCTGAGGAATATTAATGAAAGCTGAAGTGTAAATGAAATGCTCTTTAATTCATTGTTGATTTTTTCTATTATGGGGACTCACGTCTGAGTATTCATGGTATAGACCTACAGCCCTGCAGCTGCTCATGCTATGTAGACTTCAATTTCAGATGTGACATTTCTTTGTCGTTATAGTGTATTTACTTTATGTCTTCTTTTTTCTTTGAATTCCAGTCAACCAGTGATTGTTTTCCACTCGGGTTTTAGCTTTTTATAATTATAATGTTTCTGTCCTGTGGTGCTGTAGATACTGAAACATTAACACATTAACGGTTTTCCCTCGGGGCTTATTGGCAGGGTCAATTTGGGCAGTCTGGTTTGTGGCAGCACCTGGCTGCTGTGCAGGAGTGCGATTGCTAATTGTGACTGCAAAATCTATTATATTGTCTCACACTGCAAACTTTGACTGTCTCCTCATTTCTTACCCAGTTCTTTTGTGTTATAACTAGTGAGTTATTTTTATTGCAGTAATTTAGCAGCATAGATTTACAGTTATTTAAATATAACTTCACTTGTACTGGACGTCTTTACTGCTGTGTTTAATTAAATGAAATATTGCGTTTTTCTTGAGTTGTAGCATTTGTAGCACATAATACTATACCAGTAGGTGCCATGCAGAACTTTGTAGACTTACACCTAAATAAGTTGAGTTTTATCGCTTAGAGGGAGTGTGAACAAAAGGTGGAGCGTTTGTGCTGCTGTTGTCCTTTAGCTTAGCCCGTGTCATGGAGATTACAGTCAGACAAAGATTATTTGTAGTGAAGTGATGAAAAACAATGAATAGTCTCCAGTGCTGCTATTGTCTGTTTCATATGTAAGCTTTCTGATTTTTTATCGTTCCTTTATTAAGTGTACTCAGCTGTTACTCCCTTTCATATTCAAGCCAAGTGTTCAAACAATCAGCATTCTTTTGGAGGACTCCACACAAGTGTGTCTCAGTAGCCTCTGTGGAGGATGAACTCCCCATTATCCCACTCTGTGTGTGGCCAGCGAGTGCAATGCAGGACCATAAAACCCACATTAGGCTGCATTAAACTAAGATGATCAACTGCTCGCTCTAGCTTTAGCTTACCATAGAAGGGGGCATGCACCTAACATGGTCATCTCTTGCACACAACTCTGGCTTTGTAAGTCCTTTCTCTCTTGTGGTTCAAACGTTCTGTTTAGGAGGGACAGCCAATCAGTTCCCTTTCGGTTTGTTTAAAGGTAAAGTAGTGTTAAAGGGGGAGGAGCTAAAGAGATTTAATTCAGGCAGGATGTCACGTCTGCCATGGAGGGAGCGTGGATCCAAATGCAGACTTTGGCAACAGACTTAAACTGAAACGTGCCTTTTATTGAGGCAGAACGAAACACAAACAAAAGCGCAGGAAAAAAATGACAAAACTGACAAAACTTAAACAGGAAGGAAACTAGAAACAAGTATAAAGAAACTAAAAACCTGAGACCTGGAACATGGAAACCTGAGATGTGGGAAATACAGCGAGTGAAGCGCAAACGATCCAGCAACAAACAGAGGAAGGCAAAGGATTTAAATACACAGAGGGATAGCGAGGAAATTAGACACAGGAGGAGAGCACAGCTGGGAGAAATCACACACCAAGAGACCGGGGAAGCAAAACTGAAAACACTAACATAACACTGTCAAAGTAAAACAGGAAACACGAGACACGGAAACTAGGAGAAGCACAGACATGAAAACGTAACTAGATCAGACGTGACACAAGGAACACAGGGGAAGCACCGAGACAGAAATAACTAGAAACTAGATAACAATGAAATCAAAGACTATCAAAGATTATTATTATGTCCAAAAACAAAAACATGAAGTTGCATTTCAATATTGCCTTTCAGCATCATGATTACAGTTTCTTTTCACTCCCACTGGTGTTTGGAGGAGGTAAAAACTCAGAGATGGATATTCAATTCTGGACAAATAAAACCAAAACAATACCAACAACACGTGGGTGAAGTGACATTTCAAATTCCGGTGCGCATCTTGTTACAATATATTTCTGCAACAAAATAATCTCTACCAGGCACGAACTTAAACTGTCAAATAACAAAAACATTCCAGTGGATCATTTATTTTAGCTATGTAGCTTCCTGACACTTAAAAGTAAATAAAAGAACTCCAAAGAAAAAGTTTTCTTTCACACTTCCCGGATATTCTACATAGTTGCGGTGGATGACAAGAAAAGCCACAGCTCAGAGACTGTAACCTTCCTCAGTCACAAATATAAAATATTGATTTGGATAGAGCAGCACAAAAAGAATAGACATAATCAATGTTACAAAAAACCCACTCTTGCAGTGTTTGATACTGTAAGATTGCACTCAATTGATTTCTCCAAATAAAGCCCTCTAAGGCTTTTGTCTGTGGTTCTTTCTCAGCAAACCTCCACTGAGTCAGTAAACATCTGGGATAAGGACGTCAGATGCACTTAAAGATTTAGATTCACCCTAAATAGCAACTTAAAAGGAATTAGTATTCTGTAGAAATCCTTTATGTTCTTGCTCAGGTAGGCTCTGTGTGTTCGGATTTGAAAACCTGGCAAGTGGGATAAATGACAACATAAATCAAAGACAAGGTAAGCAAAACTGTCCTGCTGTGAGTTTAATTTAC
Organism: Haplochromis burtoni; assembly: GCF_018398535.1. Classification (NCBI taxonomy): domain Eukaryota; kingdom Metazoa; phylum Chordata; class Actinopteri; order Cichliformes; family Cichlidae; genus Haplochromis; species Haplochromis burtoni. The sequence continues at coordinate 616,473 of NW_024582532.1, read as the reverse complement.
CCTCCTCCTTTCACTCCACCACCACCCAAAGTGTTGAAATATCTGTTCAGTGAATTGCAGACAGAGAGTTTACATAATTTATTTCTTAGACAGAGATGCTTCCAAATGCTCCCGTGTTGATTCATATGGATTTGATAGATCCGATTTTTTTAAGACCAAAACATCCAGCATAAACTGTGCCGGCAGACCTCAGAAACATGTGAATTATATTCGTCGCTGCACAAACATTCACAACTGAAGCTTTCAGTCATTTTGATAACTTATTTTACTGCTGCAATCAAGCATTTTATACTTTTTTATAGCACATTTATTTCACAGTCATGAATAGTCCATCAGCCGCACCCCTGAGGATCTATAGACATTTCTGAGGTTTTTTTTATGTGGCGCCTTTAAGAAAAAACGCACACTCTGGCTAATAGATGTAATTTTAAGACTATAAAAAGCCATCACCTAGGAAATTTGTCACGGGTTTCATGAATGCTGTAGCACTGTACTGTGTATGTAATGCAGGGGTGGCTGTGCCTTTTATCTCTATGATGTATGATGTTTTAAATCACCTTTAAATGTAAAACTAAGATAACAAACTTCTTACATTATAAATATGTCGTTTCTCAACTCTGTGAAAACGCTACAGAGATAGGATGTAGTGTCTGTAGATCAATTCTTTTTAAGTGCTTATTCATATATTATGACCACACCTACGAACCAGTGAGAATAAAGGAAGAAAAGAAAACAGGTTGCTACTTTATTTTTTTTTACTACTTTTAAAGCTAATCTATCTCCCAGCCTTGACCAGGAAAAAGGTTGGGCATTGCAAGAGACATACAGCAATACAGGTGTGTATATTTCTATAATGCAGGGTATAATGTGTAGCGTATCCCTAATAGAAATACTACAACAGCACCTTTCATACTCGACTGCTTTCAGATCTGCCAGAATACTAAATTAAAACAGCTAACAGACATGAGAGTCAGTGTGAGGTCTGATGTTACAGTGTTATATCTAATGAAAAAAGAAGTTAACCATGGGATAAGATTTTGTCTGCTATACACAAACTCTAAATCCATTCACAGATAAACCCCACAATGATAAATGCAATTTACAATTATTATAAATATAATTGTTTGTATTATATGAACATAACGATTTCATCTCTCTACACACATGTATTTGTGTGTGACTGTCAGAGCTGAACAGTAACGTGTTACAAGTTACAAGTAATGTGTTACGGTAATCTGATTACTTTTTTCAAGTAACAAGTAAAGTAAGGAATTACTAATGCAAAAAAGTAATAAGATCACTGTTACTTTCGCGTAAGCTCGCTGCATTACTGCATTACTAAACCGTGATTTTATTTGTGAGAATGTCTCATGACAATGACGTCCAAGCGTACGATGTCCGCGGTAAAAAGATGCGTGCAGATCAACAGTAATATGGAGTGCGGGAGAGAGTACGACCACGAAGCGTTTAAAGCTCGGAAGTACTGACCTTACTCTGAGTTTGATTCTGTGAAAAGTGACAAAAACATTAGTGTCCACTGTTCACTCTGTGTGGGAAGAAAACGTCTTTCCACAGCGAAAAATTAAAGTTCAAATCTGAGCAAGCACTTAGCACGCTGCCAACGGAATGTGAAATTCACAAAGGATCCCCACTGACATGACCGCTCCGGCACCGGGCAAACGGCCGACTGCTGCGCTCCTGCTAAACAGGTGAAAATAGATTTAAGAGCGACAGGACTCAGTGCTGCTATACCTTTGATTTTATTTATTTTTTGCTCTGTTTTACTTGCATCTATTTGAAAGAGTGAGTGTAAACACACAAAAGAATTATTTGACATGCCAGAATTAGTAGAAAATAGGTTTAAATGTTAAACAAATTTCTTCCAGTCAGAGAATGTTGCATGTAGTTTAATTTTTGCTTGATTCATTGTGCATAAAATTGAAATATTAAAACTAATAAAACAATTTTTAAAAAGAGACTTTGTCATTTGATTCTATTTGATATGATGGATTATGCAGAAAAAATAGAATTGGGCTAAAAGGTCTATTGCTTTATTACCTATTCAGGTTGTTTATCATGTTTTTAAAAAGTGACTAAGTAACTAATTCCTTTTGAAAATAAGTAATCAGTAAAGTAATGAGATTACTTTTTGGAGAGGTAATCAGTAATTAGTAACTAATTATTATTTTCAAATAACTTGACCAAAACTGATGGCTGCTATTTCTGTCTAATTTGTTTTTGTCTAATTCTTGAATAAATACTTCCACAGTTAAGTTCCATTTTAAAAGCTCTGCTGTTGGCCTCATGAGATAAGATGAGATGTATTTATTCATTAAATATAACAAACACATAACAAATAGCTCAAAAAAGGATCAGTAAAATTAAGTACTATGTAACAACATCTTAATAAGGTAAAAAGTAATCTGAAATCAAAATAGTTACACATATTAAATAATAATATATAACAAAATTTCAGAATCAAGAAAACAATGAAGTAATTTACAATGTGTCACTATTATTGTAAAAATAGCACAACAAGTAATCACCAATCAAACAAATCTCAGGCTAATTGTTTGGCTCCATGGTGCCAAACCTGAAAAAAATTTACACACACCCATATGTAAAAAACGTAACACAAGGACCGGCAGTAATTCTTTTGCACAGCCTAGAAATTTGGTTCAGATGAGACCGACACAACTGAGCAACTTAACTGTAAGAGCTCCCAGTGAGCACAGAAAAAAAACTGAGCTTGATTAGTCTTGATCAAAGGTGTGTTATATGTGTGATCAGATATCTATATGTAAGGTACCCTACTTCAATAAGAACCAGCTGTAACCCCAGCTCTATGTTTGATCTGTTCAGGTTTGCAGACAGAGGAAGTATTTTTGGTCTTTTTCTTGCATTCGTGCAGAGGTGGATGTTCAACAGGAGACGTATGATGACAGCACCTGACACGTCTCTTCAAATGAAGTTTGCAGTTCAAAAAGTGTCTTTATAGCAGGCATAATAGAGGAAATGTGCCAGTTTTCACACATGCCACAGCTGCCATTAGAAGTGGAAAATCAAGAGAAGAGCATCTTTAGCTCTCTTACACTGAGCCATCGTGGCACACAGGCATTTCTCCGTAGCAACAGGCTGACCTCGTTTCTATGGTTATGGTGTCCCTTCTGCATTTCTTCCAGGACAACGATAAGCAAAAGGAAAAAAAAGGGACACGAGTATGTGGGTGCTGCTCAACCTACAGCAGGTGGTTCACTTAATCACCACAAACAAAGGAAAGGAAGATGCAGGCAGTTTATAAATGTAAGTTTGGAGTGAGATCAGTAGATGTCTTTCATAGCTGTCAGACTACTTAAAATGCAATAGTTATCTTTAAAAAAAATAACCAAACATAAATATGAGCACTCATTAGTGATGCAACTGATGTATTTTCATTCATATCTAATAATGTTACTGCATTTTCATTAAATGATTTAAGCTCTTTTAGGCATTTATTTCTCTCCATCACCTCTGACCTAATTTCATAAAATGTGCTTTTTGCAAGTCAGGAAGTGCAAGAAACTTTTCTTTTTCACATAACAAATGAATTATTCGTCCCATGTCTTTTAAAGTACAACTTTAATTATATATTTAGTGAACCATATCTATTTTTGGTGGCACAGCTGTGCACTGTTTGAAAGAAAAATAGTAAGTTTCTTAGTTTAAACCTGTTGGGTCACTCTGTGCATAGTTTGCATGTTCTCACTGTGCATGTTGTCCAATTTCCTGACAGAATGCAAAAAAATCAGTGCAATCACCGGGAAACCACTGATTTTTTTTTCCTTGTAGCAAGCAAGTTGCTGCCTTATTGCCACCTAACTTGCCAGTGTAGTCTACCTAAAAACGCTAGTTGTAGCAACAGCTATGCTTACTTAAGTTGTTTCTTCTCATTTTTTAGCAATAACCTAAAGAAAAACCTGGTATGAATTTAAAGTTATGTAATACTTTATAGAATATTTTAATCCCATTTGGGGTTGCATGGGGAAGGGCACCCAGCAAAAATGTCTGGCAAATCCTCTTGCGGTGACCCCTTGTGGCTGGGAAGCAACAAAAAGTAGCACACACAATGCTTCAGAATATTTAATTGGTTCAAAATTTTGGTCGAGATGAAACACGAGTAAAAGAGTTGCAGCAAGTTGAAAGAAAGCTGATTCAGCCTTTAAAGTGAAACTGATCAGTAAATACGTGCAGATAGCTGACGCTTCCCTGCGTCCCCGCAGAATTCAAGTTAAGATGCAGCCTACAGGTATATATCCGCCTCGATGGCTTTCAGCTCTGAAAACCTCCTGAAAGACAGCTTGAAAGAGGAGGCTGTCAGTTTGTGCAGGATTTGGTTTTTAAAGCCTCTGAGTTGACTGAATAAAGCATATAAATGACGTGGACGCTGATTTTATTTCCAACTTGTTATTTTTACTCCTTTTTTTTAAAGAATTTCCTCCTTTGTCCCTTCTTCACTCTCTGAGCTGCGACTGAGGCTGCCTGCCGTTGCTATGCAACAATGGGAGTAACGAGAATCATTATTGAATAAGTCATTAAGTTAAGGCAATAGTTCAAGAGAAGCATTTCAGACCAGGAGACATGATCTTACTCGTAATTTATCACATCAGCAGAACAAAGTAGGTGAGACTGTGTGATGTCCAGCGAGATTTCCTGCCAGTGCAGTCGGTGCTCTGTCACTCAGTGAGATGAGTGGTTGTGACAGCTGATGATAAGTGACTGCCAGACGCTGATGTAAAGCACAGCCACAAAGGCTTTCCTTCCTCCTGATCCCCAGTGTCCAACAGCCACGCCCAAGCTCTTGACCCCGAGTGACCTCCTCAGCAATCCAATTCCATTTCCTGCTGCCAGCTGCCCTGAATGATTACTCTGACTAACTCCATTCATGAAAAATAGGGGGACGAGGACCAGGGGCTATGAATGTACGTGCATGAATGTGCATGCACTGCATGAGAGTGTTTGTCCGTCCATCTGCTGGGAAGTCCTTAGGGGTGTACGTTTTACACACAAGCCCAGCTACTGGTGGTGTTTGTGGGATCCTTTCCAGTGTGTGTGTGAATATGTGTGATTTTTTTGTTTGCTTTTTTTATTGCAGGTTTGATTTTGTGTCTGGAGAGTCCCCTGGCAAAAAAAAAAGAGAGCGAGAGAAATAAATAAATAAACAAACAAACACAGACACCAATTAAAGCTGTTGCAGTGTCCCAGCTCCTTTACATCAGTAGTAATGTGCCTGTGGAAGAAACAAGGCGCTTTAACCCTTCTCGTGCACACCTTCAACATGAGCAGGCTGTAATTTCTTATGAGCCTGAGTTAAAACCAGAGCGGTTATTTCACACGAGAGACGTCTGTATTTGTGTTTCTCTCAGCCTTTCTTGATGGCTTGAAATGAGCTGGAAAAATAAAAACGCCAATACGAATTCACAAGTGCAGCTTGCATCATAGTTAACAAATATTTAGAGATTTATCTGTTGATTAAAATGATTCATTATCCAACGTAAGAGTAATTTGCTATAAATGCCGTGTAAAATAAGCTGGCTGACCCCACACCCACATCAAACCGATCAGCTTCCATCACCTCAGGTTAGACTTGTCTGCTTGAAAGTTTTGACAGTTAAAAGAAAGTTTCACTGGAAAGGTCTGGTGAAGAGTAACCCATCTTCCTTCCCCTATTCCCCCCCAAGAAAGAACGAAATAGATCAAAGTCAGTTGGGGGTTGCTGCATTAAAAAAAAAAAATCCTCTCTTATTGCCAGCCTTCCAAAACAAAGCCATGCACATTTTCCACAGAGACTGTAAATAAAGATGTCCGCATCCATCAAAAAAATATTCTTTGCCTTCACCAGAACAAAGTAGGTGACACTTGCACCCAAGCCCCTGCGGCCCTTCAACATAAGGTTCACCAACTCAAGCAGCGCCAAATTGAGACATTTTAATATGGGAGTCTATTCTGATTGACTGAATTGAGCCAGCTTCAAGTGGCCGTTAGAGGAACTGCAGTTTTTGGCATTTATTTGGATGTTATTTGGCTGTAAGTTAGCCTGGACTGCTCACAACAGCTCAAACATGAAACAAAGCTTTCATTTGGGACAGTTACGTAAACACGTGAACTTATGCAAGTTCACATGGATGCATATGGAGGTCAATAAGTGGCTGCAAGAACAAAACAAATTAGCATAATGCTCTGTGGTGAACGCCTAATACAACAGACGATCAGGTAAACTCTGGGTTGTGAAATAATTGTCTTTGCTTGACTGAACATATCATAACCTTATAAACGCCTCTACAATGTCATGAAATCCTTAAAAATCACTAGATTGTTATCTAGAAAACGCCAACGGCAGTCACACCCTGATCAAACCACGTCCACGCAGCTGTACAGAAGTGTTCACCAAGTGTTGAACGTTTGCATGTCATCATTGCATTACACAAATTAGTTTTTTCATGGAAGCAGTTAATTGTGAAGGTGGGTGTGGATGACCAGGAGTGGAATTTAGCTGAACGACTATAATTATGTCTTTCTCCGGAAATGCAGACATGCTGGAAATGACACAACCTTTCATGGATTTATGAATAGTTTGTGGGTTTCCATTAACAATGAATTTGACTGTTTTTGTTGCACTTGGAGTCACAAATATTACTCAGTGTATTAAAGACTTTTTAAAGGTAAGCACGAGTCTTTATTCTTGGCCTTGGAGGCAGTGGAATTAAATAAACTATGACTAATGTGGACCTTCTATTACCAGGTTTTCAAATACTTTAAAGGAAGAAAAAAAATAACTCAAAGCTACTTAAAGCTGGAAAAAAACATAACTTTATTACTGGTGGGACATTTTATTGTCTCTAATTCCCATATACATAGATAATTTGATGTTAAAATTAGACATTTTCTGCATGCTCGTAGACAAATCTCAAAATAAGTATACCAACTGGGAGAATTTCTAATGAACAAGGGCTGGAAAGACTAATATCTCTGCAGACGCCAGCCCCAATAGGGCTGAGTGCTTTGCAGGTTGCGTTGATTTAGGAGTCTGACTTTCATGTTTCCACTACTGTGAATACTGACTCTCTTACTATGCAATACCACTCTCTCCCACACATTTAATGCAACAAGCTCACAGCTGTTCTATGAAAGCTATGGAAAAAGGCAATCTGCGGAAAACGTGAGAAATAGTCAGCTGCTGCAGACAAGAGAATCTTGGGAAAAGTAAGAGATTCTCAACACTTCATCCCAAAATAAAAGCATCTAAGAAAAGCATTTCTCTCCCTCCTAAATTCAAGAAAGCGTCACCCAACGGGTACCCAACTACTCCTCGGGATGCTACATTAAATAAGGACAGATTAGCATCAGAAATCGACTTAATATTTCATACACAGGTCAGCGGATTGCACCTATTTAATTACATTAACGAGGTGAGAGAAAGAAGGTCATGTGGAGGATAATGTAATCCTGCCAGCCATAAGCACTTCCAATTATTGCACAGCACACATGTCTGCACACCCCAAGCAGGGGATAAAACTGTTTGTTCGCAGCTTCTTTTGTGAGAGCGGGCGATTCTTCGCTTCCTCCCCTTTCAATGCAATGTGACATTTCACTCTAATATTGCAGCTGGAATGGTTTGGTTCTTTTGATAAGCGGCTTGATTGAGATAGCTGTTGAAATGCTCTGGGGTTGTTTTATTTTTCACTGATTCACATGCCTCCCATGAGCAATTAAGTAACTCCAATTACCAGGAGAGCTTTTCCCCAGGGGTTTGTTGATTCTCTTTCTGTCTTTTTCTGTCAGCATTTGAACATCTGCAGTCAAAACCCCCAAGTGTATCCGGCGTACACTGAGCTTCCCCGACATCGGTGCTCAACCACAAAATCTAATTACACCTCCTGTGGTATTACTATTTGCGTCTCAACAAATCTGAGCAAATACAAGCATCGCTTCACCAAGCCACATTTATGTCAAACAGAATTTCCAACATGGACTCATGCTATTGTTATTTTTCTAAGCCTGCTCTGCACGGCTTTGTTAGTTGTAATTCAGCAGGGTTCTGTTGCTGACAAGGTGGAAACTGAAGGCTACAGATCTTTACAGCACGACACCACTCCTGGTTCAGGTTTGCAGCTACAGCATACAGGCCTTTCAACACACAAGTATGTGCTGGCATTTAAAGTGTTTCCTGAAGTTGCAGCATCATTAGCAGCAGCGGATGCAGTGGTAAACAACAAGTTAGGTCAGAGATCCTCACAAGGAAAACCACCTACGGTACCTCCAATGTAAACAAAATATTTATTTCAGGAAAGAATACATCGTGGTTTTAGCCTCAGAAGTCTCGGTGTTTATATGGCACATCACCGTCTATACATACCCAAAGAATAGATTGACATTTGCTCAAGTCTATCTTAACACAACACTAGCATGCACACATAGTGGGTGCACGAAAACATGTCTTTGTTTGCTGTAACTGTTCCTAATCTGAGTGATGGTGGACTAAAACCACAATCCCTTTTCACACATGAGTAATGGAAGCTGACATCAGGCTTCAGCAGTCTAAACTGACCATAACAAAAATCAAGTTTCCCTCATTGTGTTTTCGCTTCAGCGGATGGATAAAAACACAAAGAGTGATGCTTGTTTTGACTGGGGTAACATATTAGTGCTCACAGAGGCGTTCAAGAAAACTGAGGAGGCCCATTTCATTAAATCGAATGCTCACTTGTGATGTGACCACTTATTTATTTTTTGGTATTTCCTGCACAACTGAAAACACAAATGAGAAAATGATAGCCACCATTATAGCTTTCCAGCTTTCAGTGTTTTAGAAACCTGCTGTGCAGTGTTTTGGTTTTGGCACATTCAGTGCATCTGTTGCACAGCCTGGGCTTCCTGACTGTATTTCATGCTTCACCGTACCTAAAGCAACTTACTGCTATCAAATAGCCCTGTGAGTTCTTCAATAGCTCTGTTCTTTTGGGCTGTATTCATCCAAATCAAACTACTATATTTAGCCTTATTTATATATATATATATATATTTCTGCATCTACCCAGAAAGAGGATTGTGGATTGTGGCCCCTATCATCTGTACTGAGATTGGATGAGCTGAAGGGACAATAACAGCAACCAATAACTCCCATATGCGAGGACTGTATTACAACAGACGTGAAAAAATGCAAGCCTATCCTTTCAAAAGAAGTCTATCTATTAACCAAAATACTAGCATTAGCTGTTAGAAATGAAAAAGGCATTAAACCTGCCGATTATAGGACAGCTCTGACAGGATTTTCTAAGCACTTTCTGAGTCTTTTCCGCTTGTCCTGTCCATAATTTCAGCTGAGCACTTCTAAATCCTCGTCAGCCACTGACAAATGCGAGCAGGATTCCCGAGTGGGGCTGGAGCCAGCTCTCAAACTGATGGATCCGTACAACTTTGCTGCGTGTTTGGAATAGGCGAAGGCTTTCCTCCTCATCATCTCCCCTTTCCACATGGAGATCATGAGCAGCGTGGACAGCAGCACGCCCCCGAGGGTGAGCAGACACAGTCCCGCTATGACACACCGGTCCAGATGGGCTCCCACTCTGGCTTTCTCCCTCTCTAGACGCTCCATCTCCCGGGCGGTCACAGTGTCCGGGTCCACCCGGACGTCCCTGGGGACCGTGTAAGCTATGGCGACCAGGGAGATGCCAGTTACCAGACAAGTCACGGCGATGATGAAGCCGTAATCCACAGACTTCCCCGAGTCCTCAGAGGAGAGGTCGTCGTCGGACAGCAAGTAAAGTTCCGGGATGTCCTCCTCCGCTTCCTCCATTACCTCCTCCTCCTCGTACAGTTCACTCGAGGATCGCCGACTCAGTCTGCAGGTTTCTGGACTCGCACCTATCAGCTGGACATCATCAGCATCTTCATCATGTTGGTGTTTGCAAGTAAAAGATGTTTCCGTTTCCTCCTCCGGACGCGGAGCTCCCCTGATCTCTGTCCATGGTGCTGAACACTCTCCTCCGCCGGGATGAAGTGACTTTTCACCGCTGTCGCCGATACTTTCTTCATCTAAAACCAGGGAGACGTCTCTGGGATCCGGCTGATCAAAGTAAAACAGTTCCAGATCAGCCATTTGGGCATGGGCTGGGTTTCCCGTTTTATCGAGCCCATGCGTCCGTCTGTGGAAGTGAAACACACACGCACACGCAAAAGAAAACAGTAAGATGTTTAAACTCGCTGAAGTTTCATTATTTACAAGGAAAATCTATAGGCTGCGCTTCTCTCACCCGTGGGCATGCACGCATTTTAAAGTGTAGCGAAGGAAGTCTAAAGAATAATTCAGCGTCAGACAGTAAAATTACAGGCAATAAAATAGCTACACTGCTTACCAACACTTAAGCTTTTGCTTTTTTCTGGCTTTCAAATCGCTTTTCCAAAACACTTAGTAACCATGCGACGCCTAATAAATCTAATTCCAGGTAATGTGTTCCAATTATACGCTATTAAGCACCAACATGCGGTCTGCTGAGTACCTCTCTCTCCGTCTGTGGCCGCTCGCTTCCCCCGACTGATTCTGCTCCCTGGTCAATTAGAGGGAAAGGTTTGGCAGACCCCTCCCACAGCCAGACTGGGCTCCGGCAGACCGCCTTATAATGCTTATTACCGAGCCAACTTCAGTGTTCCCCGACACATACAGACCACTAATCAGATGAGAGGCAGGAGGCGGCTGAATGTGCGCTGTGGGCAAGTAAAGAGCTGAAACACTTCAAATTAAGGTACGCTTTCTCCAGGCGCTTGTCAAAGTTGCTAAAATTTTTCATCCACGAATGTCAGAAGCAGATTTTAATGCAATCCGGTGAACAGCTGAGAGACATTTTAATCCAAAACACACAGGGCGGCGCTGGAGGAAAAGAGAGAGAATCACCAGCCGGAGATCACGAATGTTTACGCTTCATTACAATTCATCCAGCAGTTGAGATGTGACCAACAACTCCGTGATACTTGGCCTTTACTGCGACCCACGCGGTCTGCAGTAAATGCAATACGTCGATAGTGGTTGAGATGCCCTGCAACCCTTTATTGGAGGTCAGAGGTCAAAAAGCCTTGTTATGCTGGAAGGTTTCTACAGTCATATAAAAAAAACACTAAAAATGAATAACGAAGATTGTTACATGCTGTAAGCTGTTTATCAAGGCTGCCTTGTTTGTGTGGATCTTTTATTTTTTGCAAAGCAGAAATCTTGGGTGAGTGATAGATGCTATATTGACTGCTGAAGAGAAAGTGGTTTTCCAGGTTTGGCCCCTTTTTAGGTAGTTGGAGTTCATGTGGAGGGCAGAGATCCTGCAGCTGATGGAACAAGCCCTCTAAACAAAACTAGTCTTGGACAATCAGGGCTGAGGTTGAGCTTTCAGAAATAATAAAGTCATGGGTCCAAGTTCCTCCTCTTTTATATATAAAACTTTTTTTTAAAAAAATCCTATTTAATAATCTAAGGGTAGCTGCAGCTTCAAAGCCCTGCCAAGGAGTCTGGAGTAAACTCTTGAATTTTTTTCTTCTGAGTTTTCTTTCTTTTGAAGGTTAAAAAAAAGCTAATCACAAACCTTGGAAACAGGCAGAGCCTGGCTGTGTCACAAAAATTCACAAATCAGGACCCTTAAAACTTTTAAACGAATAAAGTCTTAATTTATTCAAACAAAATGGACAGAAAGCTGGAGATGGAAACTCAGCTGTGAAGGTGAGAGCCAAAAGCTGCAGTACCTCTAATGACCACTTGAGGCTGGCTCAAAAAAAACGAGTCAGTGACGACTGACGTTAAAATGTCCAACTGCACATCTTCAACAGCAGCTACAGTCTTGTCCTCCATAAAAGTCTCGAACGTGTCTGATTTATTGCTCCAGCATCCAACATATATAACATCATAATCTGTATTAGGAGTTCCCACAATATATAACTGTGACAAAGGCACATATAAAAATATCAACGAGTGATTTAAAAAAAAAAAGATTCAGATAGTTACCAATAATTTGAATGACTGTTCCTTTTTTTCAGAAGACACGAGATGACTTTGATTTTCAGTGTAAACTGTGACAAATGTCTTATAGTCAATGCTGGGTGATGACCTCCAAACTGGCAGCTTTTCAGGAGCTAATAAGCTTCCCTATCACATCATGTGTTTAAAAGTTAGCATGCCATTCCCAATATATTTAAATGACAGCTGGATTAAGGATACTCCCTTAGGGAAACTTGTCCAAATAAACAGAACAGTCTTTTCTGCACTGAAGCATATATAGGTTATACTGAAGGCATCCAGAGGTCCTGATTAGAAAATGCTCCATTGCTCTGCTATTGAAGTTCATTTGCTAGGATCCACCATGTTGATGCTTCTGGATACTCATTGTATGCTGTATCACTATACATACAGAAGTTACAGTCTTTTACAGGGAGAGGGAGCAAAAGTAACACCCAAGGGTGGGTTTAACATTCATATTTAAAAGAGGAACTGTGTTTAAAGCAAAAATATTTCACAGTTTTGCAACAGAGAATACAGAGTAGACATGTAGTCTGCAGGCACACTGGAAATGTTCAACCTCTGCACTACAACCTCCTGTGGAACTGTAGCCCCTTAAATCATTTAATCCCTTTGTGATATGTGCTTTAAACCAAATTAGCTCTTCATTGCAGAGAATTAAACTGACTCCCGTGGTTGCAATAAAAGGATATTTGGCTACCTCAAAGCCTCACTCAAAACAACATTAATAAACTAATAGAAGATTATGAAAAGTCATCTCACAAGGGACAAAAACAGAAGAAAATGATTAGGAATGAAGTGCAACATTTGTATTTACACATATATCGAATGTAGTCTGTGCCAAAATGATAAATTACACTCAAGAGACCAAACTACAGTAAAAACGAAATATGTAAGTGATCAAATAAAAAGAGAAAAGAGGAATAATAATCAATAAGAGAATAGTAATGGAGTGACTTAGATCAGTGGGTGTGACCAAAGTGAGACACTTATGCACTTGTTAGTTTCTCTAAAAGCAAATGCTGCACCCTACAGTAAAATGTGAAACAGCAGCTGTGGTGTAAGACTCAACAACTCGTGGCTTCAGCACAGAAAACCTCAAACTGCTTTTGTTTACATCTGTCCACATGTAACATTTTTAAGACAGCCATCCTGCTGCTGAGCCCAGCTCGGGGGACGCTCTCTGTTCTCTACTCGCTTTGGCTTTTCCCAGTCAGTTTTCAATGTGTGAAGCTGCTTGGAAAAATGTCTCCAGCCATTTACACCACTGAAATAGGGAGACAATCATTAGCCAGGCACAACAGATGTGCAGGTTAGCACTGTTGCCTCACAGCAAGAGGGTCCTGTGTTTGAATCCACCATCTAGAGTGTGGAGTTTACATGTTCTCCCCATGTTTGTGTCTCTCTGGCTTCTCCGGCTTCCTCCCAAAGTCCAGATTCATGCAGTTAGTGGGGTTCGGTTACTTGGCGACTCTAAATTGCCTGTAGGTTTGAACTTTAGTGCCAGTGGTTGTCGATCTCTATGTGTTATCCATAGGTGTAATCTTCAGGATGACAGTTACAGTGCTTAACGTATTATTTATTAGACCAGGTGTCACACAAACAAGAAAACACAAATATTTAAAAAATCTTCCAAGACCTTGTTTAAAACTAAAAATTATGTCTTTATTTTACAAGCAAATTACAAACTGATGTCACATTTTTATATCCAAATTTTGGGGAAAAGTAATCAAGTATAACATTTAACTAAAAAACTTTTTTTTTCCTGTTTGGAGATATAAGTAAATAACTGTAATTTAGCATCTTTATCAAGAAATAATTATGTCATTTATTATTTTTCTTGTTTTTTTTTTGAAAACTAATGGAAATGAATGGATAACAACAATATATCAGCATTAAAAACATAATTTGGAATAAAGCGCTTGCATGTGCTGGCGAATTAACCACTGTAGAAACATAAAAATGATTTTGACAATTACCAATGCTATTAATTTGGGGCAGCATAAACCTGAGCTCATAAATTCATTAAGCACTGCACTTTTGAGCCGTGGTAGAAAATATCTGAACATATTCATTTATAAATTTAAGCACGTAAGTAAGGTTTGGGATACTTATTATTTTATACTTACACAGTACAGTTCGATGTCTTAATAATGTTTAGTATTAAAGTTTTATTTAAACAGTGTGAGTATATTATTATGAATATTATGTTTTATAGTGAATCTCAAGCATTTTGCATTATTTGATGAGAGTATTGTGAGAGTATTCTTCATTTTCATTCACCATGTATTTGATATTTATTTTTAATTTGTTAATTTACATCTACAGCATTCATTTAATCTTCTTTAACTCAATTGTTTAATTAATGATTGCTAAATTATTTTCTGTATCATTTTTATTTAGTAATTGAACAGAGTTTTATTTATTTATTTACTTGTTTATTGATTTATTTATTGTTACTTGCCCACAGTAAGACTGTCCTGTTTTTTATTCCACAAAAGGAAATATTTTCATTTTAAACTTTTGAGGCATTTAGACAACACTCTGACACTCAGTAAGAAAGATCACTTTAGTATTTCAGCAACAAGCAATGACTTTATGAAATCACCTATCGCAGGTTCACACAGCTTGTGACCTTTCAGATTTATCTTATTGCACTTTCAGGGTCAGAATTTACAGTTCTTTATCTCCGGCTCCACTTACCAAAGGACAGATCGTTTCAGCACAATGATGGAAAGTGTACGACCATCTTCATGCACTCTTGTCTCTTCCTCTGGCAATTAAGTAGAGGTGGCCGAGCTGATGTGGGCGATAACCAAGGTTAGATATGTTACTTTAGGCAATATTTGATTGATGCAAAGTTTCTCTCTTTCTTTGCTTTACTGTACACGCTGCCCACAGTCTGTTAGTTTTGTGTTTGTGCACTTTTGTCCTACAGCTCTGTTTTCTACAGTATGTGGAGCAAAGTACACAACTTGGAAAAAAAACTGTGTTTTAGAACTTTCAGCAGTAAACATCAATATTTTAGCAGTTTTCTGCATACTGGAAAGCGTGGTGTACAACACTAAACCCTCTGAAGACATTACTGTAAACGCATAAATACGATGTATCGATGTATATCGATTGTGGATGAAGAATGGGGAGTTTGCCTTGTAATCGTAAGGTTGCCGGTTCGAGCCCCGGCATGGACAGTCTCGGTCGTTGTGTCCTTGGGCAAGACACTTCACCCGTTGCCTACTGGTGGTGGTCAGAGGGTCTGGTGGCGCCAGTGTCCGGCAGCCTCGCCTCTGTCAGTGCGCTCCAGGGTGGCTGTGGCTACAATGTAGCTTGCCATTACCAGTGTTTGAATGGGTGGATGACTGAATGTGTAAAGCACTTAGGGACTAGTAAAGCGCTATACAAATACACGCCATTTACCATATATATATATACACACTTTAACAGTACTGGGTAGGAGCCTCTTTTGCTCTCAGAACTGCCTTACTTGGTGGCATAGATCGAACAAGGTGCTGGAAACATTCCTCAGGTCAATGTTGACATGAAAGCATCACACACTTGCTGCAGATTTGTCGGCTGCACATACGACTGTCATTTTCAGTAAACCAGTTTGAGAAGATTTGAGCTTTGTCCCATGGTGGCTACACTGTGGTCATGATCAGCAACAATACCTAGGTAGACTTTAGCATTTAAATGATGTTCAGTTGGTACTAAAAGGCCCAAAGTGTGCCAAGAAAATATCTCCCATTCCATTACACCAGCAGCAGCAGCCGGCACTGTTGATCCGAGGCGGGGTGGATCTCCACCTCCATGCCATATATGTCAAATTCTGATCCAAACGTTGCAGCAGAAATTGAGGCTCATCAAACGAACTAAGATTTTGTATTTAATCTTGAGTTGTCTAATTATGGCGAGTCTGTGCCAATTGCAGCCTTACTTTCAATTTCTCACCTGACAGGAGCGGCACCCAGTGTGGTCTACTGCTGCTCTGCTTCAAGGTTTGACATATTGTGCATTCAGAGATGTTCTTCTGCCTGCCTTAGTTGTAACAAGTGGCTATTTGAGTTTCTGTTGCCATCGTATCAGTGCAAAACAGTGTGGCTTACAAGAAACTTTCTTTTGTTTTTTGGACCATTCTCTGTAAATCATAGAAACAATTGTTTTGGAAAATCCCAGTAGATCAGCAGTTTCTGAAAACCTCAGACAAGCCTCTGTAGTACCAACAGCCATGATGCATTCAAAGCCACTTAAACCACCTTTCTTACCTGAGGGGGCAGCTGGCATCAGTCCAGTGTGGAACGTGCCACACGGCATGGTTCAAATACCAAAATGCAACAGGAGGATGCTGATGAATTTTTGCGTAACCAAAAAATGTCATAAAATTTAAATATTGAGCTGTGTGAAAAGACACATCTTTGAATATTTTTCAAAAATATTATAGTTATCTTTTTAAAAAAGACAAACAGGAAATGAAGACGTAGCTCTTCAGCACCACCTCCCCCCTCCACCTGCAATGCAATCAGTTCCTTTGAGCAAAGCATCAAACGCTTATTCAGCTGCAGCCTCTCGGTGTCTGACAGCACGGTGCTTTAGTAGTGATGTGTTCTCCTGGGGTTTTAGTGTGTCTAACCTAATCTCCCCCTGCAACCACATCCCCTCGGCAGTAAACAGAAAAAGGGAAAATTCATCTGTCTAAATACGACTTTAAGTTCAGAGCTGCAGCAAAAGGAAAGCCAACCGCTGAGAGATGTATTGAGAGGACAGCCTGCTAATATTTTGCTCCATCACAGCCAGACAGAAAACCACCAGACTACTCCCCATGAGATGTTTTTCTAGTAACACTGCTGCTCTGTTGTTTATGATCTAAAGTGATTTGTCATTTCCTCCAGAGATGCTCCCAACCAGCAGGCCCATTTTATTTACACCATCCGGTGAAGTGTGGCATTTTACACTGACGGATCTGCTGTGAAGCCAGAGCACAAGTGAAGCTAAGAATAGCTGATGGGAAGCCAGCAGCAGCAGAGGCAAAGACGCTGGTCCAAGGTTAGGCTAGGACACAAAAGAAGTCAGATGGCCTTGCAGCAGGGCTGGGAGGAGGGCTGACTGGACAGAGCAGTGACGGTGGATGCACAGAGACTCACACTGTATGTCTGCAGACTGGTTTGTGTGCTGTGGTCACCACTCAGAGGCAGGGTGCATACAGTAAGAGCTGAGCAAAGCTGCGATTTAAAGCTGAGCTCTCTTTGCTCTCACTCAGCACTACTTAAAGGATGTTTTCATTGAAGTTCATATAGGGAAATGATAAAAAGAAAAAAAATCCCGCAGATATCAAAGCACATTTGCCCCGAGATCAGGAGTGCAGCAGAACTGCCAGCAGCAGTGCATAAGCTGGGAGTTTGAGCCCTTTTCTAATCCATCTGTGTTTCCGCACCCACAAACAAACATGTGAGTTTACACATGAGTTATTGGACGTGATCCTGACTGAACGTCTGGTTTTTGAGGCTGATGTAGATGAACTTTCAGCTGAACCCGCTTCTCCAAAATCTGTCTCGGGAGGACCGTTTTCTGTTGTTGTTTTGCAGCAGATTGTCTGAACAGTTGCTGCGTCATATTTCCGAGACTGACTTTCCCCCCCTTATTGTAGATTTCACGCAAACCCAGAACAGTGTGAAAATAAACTGCAGGTACAGATTAACGATCATGACTAAAGAACACACAAAAACATGAAAAATGTGCAAAATTGCTGGGAGAATACACTTTTAGTATTTACAAGTGAGTTTTATGTTAGCAAAAACACCTTTTAAACTGCACACAACATCAGCTTTGGGCCATCTGTTTATTTCCAGACAGAAAATATTCAGGCCTGATTCCAGGATAACACAACAGAAGAATCTGAAATGAGTCCAAATACATAAAATATGTCAGCAGATGCTTTAATCATTATCAAAGTGCTTTATCTTTATGCTAACTGCATAAATATGTTTCTGGGAAACTAACACTTCATGTACCTGAATTCTCAAAAACAAAGTCAGGTTTATGGTGTAATGAACGAGGAATTTAATGTATGTTTCCTATGTACATTTAGGGCACTTGTATTTTGTTATACATAACATAATATACACGTGGGTTTATTATTTGTATTTATTTACTTTCTTTAAACAATACAGGACTGAAACATATTCAGGATAATGACACAGACTTACAAGAACCACAAGATGAGCAATCACTGGGAGAGTAGGGACATAATAATGTTTGTAGTGCATATGAGTAGGTTTCACTATATTCTGTCATTGATCAAATAAAACGGGACAAAATGATAATAATAATAAAATGATAATGATAATAAGAACAATAATAACCGTAATATTAATGCTACAAAGTAATAATAATGACAAAGTAAAAAAGAGAAGATATAGACATATACTGATGTAATAGAATTGATAACAAGTAGAAGTACACAGGTAAAAAAGGCGGGCGTTGTTGGAGTGAGACAATCCAGAGCATGGCCATCACCAAAAATAACAAAAAAACGAAACAGGGTAAAGACTATTAATTAAATGGCCATCGGTCAATTATTTTTCAGTGTTTTATATAACAAAGATAAAGTCAGTTGTCTGTCGACCTGCCCATGGTGCCTAATCCTGCCTCTCCACCTATTCTAATCTAATCTGAATATGGTCCTCTTCTAGGTTAACAAGATATATTTAACATACATGTGAAATTAAATAAAACTGGCAGTGTTGGAACTTGCACCTGAGTATATAATACATACATTAGCAATGATTTAGAACAGGAGCTGAAGTTGTGGACATCCATGGCACTCAAATGATGTAAAATGATGAACCAGAAACTGTTGCTTTGTCTGTCTTTGTTTATGATACGCTTAGCTGCACTTAATGCTAGTTAGCAAATGATAGCATGCTGAACTCAGACAGAAAACAATTTGTATGCCTGCTGAAAATGAGCATGATGTCACTGTTATTGTGAGCTTGTTAGCATATGTAAAGTTGGGATTATCAAAGGATGTAGACTCACCTTATTCAGTTCAGGTTTAATTATACAGTCAGATTACAACAATGGCCATCTTACAGTGTTAAAGAGAAAACACCAACAATCCACATACTCAGTGTGGAGGACAAAAATAGTCTGCAAGGCACCTTAGCTTGCAAACTGCAAATATGATGAAATGCAGGAGGACATCCAGGGATTTTTGGCATAATGCATTTGGTACTGAGAGATATTATACCTTTTTCTGACATACTAAATGGAGCAATAAGCACTGGATCATTCCTTTGCTCTCTTGCTGCACTAGAGATAGTGGAGCAATCATTTCTATAAGACACTGTCAATCAAACAGGTAAATTAAATGTCAGCACAGTCTATTATTATGTGTTCTTCTCTGAAAATGACAACCAGGACAGATTTAATCTGATAACTTGACCCACTTTTGTCACCAGCAGAGTGCAGAGAGTGTCTCAGACATCAGACATAGAAATCCAGAATGTATGTTTTGCTGTTTTTGACCATCCCAGAGGAATAAAAGAACCACAGTAAAATGGATTTCAGCTGAACTGTCCTTTCAGTAGACTATTCCGATTTTTAAAAATTCACCTGTTCGGAACAACTGACTGCAAAGGAAAAGTCTTTATTTTCACAGGAGATATGTTTGTATGTTTATGAAACTACTGAGAAAAGAAAACCAAATTTTGTTTAAGCTTTGGAATTTGGGAAAAGGAAGAAGACCAAATTTTGTTGTGAATAATGTTTTTTAAACTGAGAAATGTAGCCCTGGGAATAGAATATACTCAAATATCAGACCTGTTCACCCAAATGCAGACCTATACACTCAAATCAAAAGGTCAGCTTTATTTAAAAGCTGTTTCATTATTTGTGGAGTGCAGGATCCAAGAAGCATACCGATGTTAACAAAAGGCAAGCCAGTTATTAGACTAATGCAGTAGTCCAAAAATGCAAATCTAAAGATTCACAGGAGTACATGGAGGGAAAGACAAAGAGACATCATGACAGAGAGTGATGGGAAGAAAGGACTAGTTATAGACAAATGGTGATTATGGAAGAAGGAAACAGAAAAGAACAAGAAACAGGTGCTCAGGATCAAGCTGATCAACAAGTCGAACTAAAGACAAGATAAGAGTTACTGACAAAGTAACACAAAAAGATAACTAAGCACAAATTCACTCTGAACAAGACACAAAAAGAAACACCAGGGAGGCCGAAAAAGAAGAAAACAAAGTGAATAAAAACACAAAACACAAAGATCTGAACTATTATTACTGGGAAAAATAGGAAAAGTCAAAACAAAAGCTAAACTCCAGATAGAAGACAAGGAATGACTTAATGGATCCAGCTGATAGCCAAAGCTCAAATAAACAGCAAAAGGTTGGAGAAAACAGGACTGTGTATACACTGAGGACTAACTGCTAATTAGAAACTGAAGCACAGGTTAAATTAAGCAAGTCACACAGTCAGGAATAAAACAAACACTCAATCTTACTATAATGCTCATAATATAGGCATATATGTCTGCTGCCTAACTCCTCCTACGCGTTAATCAATTAACTGTTACACTACAAGTACTTAGGATATTGGGACTATATCTATATAGCTTTTGGGAACTACTGTTACAACACTCATATCCTCACAGTTTATATATATCATGTACAGTAGCTGATCTTGAAGTAAACGGCAACATTAGAGCTACACTACAAGCGTGTGCATTGTTGACATTATGTATGCGCTGCAAAACAATTTTTAGTGCAGTGGCACTGTGAGGTCACTGGGTGTCATGCATATCTATATTAGTGATGCTAATAGTGTACGCACTTAATTGTTTGGTCTGTACTGTGAATATGTAACCTGAAAAGAAGAAGAACAATAAATATGAGTGAACTGAACAAGCACAGCAGGGCCTGGTTTTTGCTAGTAATATTAAACAAGAAATGCCAGGAAGCCCTGGGATCATGACACCACATGCTGTTCAAGTGTTTCTTCTTTCATTTTTAATTCCAAATTAAAGATGTTTAAATCAAGCCTCCCACGTCCTTAGGCATATCATTTTCTCTCAGTTCTATCCCTGTGCCGACAAACACGTGTACAAAAACCCAGGAGTATCGTTGGGAATTAGCTGGCTAATTTGACGCTTGAGGTATGCGATGAAAGCTGCTCGTTTGACTTTTTTGTCAGCAAAATTACACAAAAACTACAAAAATTAACTTCATGAAAGTTTATGGAAAGTAGGCAAAGAAAAAAACGTGTGAATACAACGTGTCTTTAATATAGAGCCGTGAAACACAGCCCTGGCTTTGGTGGTGGAGCCACTCTCGAAATGTCCATGAAGCTCATTATTTTTACTTATGTAATATCTTGAGTTAGAAAACATAAACATAAAAAAATCTGTATTTTAAGTGTCTTTATTACTATACTACATATTACTATATCTAGCAAATAAAATGTTTAATCTTTCTGAAAAGCACCATTAAGACGTGATCGTGAGCTTGATTTCTGTTCTGTAACAGTGCTCTGAGAGTGTGATGGGTAAAAAGAATTTACAGTTTAACACTGTGTTTGGAGACCTTGGGTTACATCGCAATGAGCACATTCATAACTTAATGAATTATGAATGTGGTTTTTTTCACACCCACATACCTCCACACTGTCACACCTGAATGCTGCCCAGAACAAATGCAGCATTCTGCTGTTGTGATGAACACAATCAGGCTCCCTCTGCATTTATCGTGCAGCTGTGTGTGTGTGTGTGTGTGTGTGTGTGTGTGTGTGTGTGTGTGAGTGAGTGAGTGACTGAGGAAGTGACTACCAGGGCGGTGAAGAAAACAAGAGAGCTGCCTTATGAGTAGGAGTGAAGCTTTCTGTCAGTGGATGTTATATACTGGACTCCACAGTGTACTTACCATTAATTGAAGGAGGTCAGGGTCAGAGCGGCGGGTAGCTTGTTTATGACTAGACGTGAGTCATGACTCTTTAGTGTGTGTGTGCGTGCAAAGCTGGCAGCCATATGGGTCTCGGCTGGCTTGGACTAAGTTCCTTTAAAATGACCTGCCAGCGTCTCGGTAAATCAGAGTGGTCAAAGGTCATTTTACATTTTAAAATGCTCTTATGCACTGAGGGATTTATGGCATATACAGTGTATGTGTGATGAAATACAAAAGCAAGCCTGACACCCCACCAGCCCCGCCCCCAAACACACACACAGCTGACAAATGCATTTTTTTTTTTATTTACTGTGCACTATATGAGTGGGCCTGTGTTGGATTGCTGCGCACATTGTGAAGCTGTAATATAACTCAAACAGAACGGCCACTTTTATGTTTACAGCGCTTTGAGAAGAGACACGGGCGCACTGATAAATACATATGTTACAGGCTTACAATACATCCATATTCATCAGACACCTGCAGAGCATCCAATCTTTCTCTCGCTGGCATCTTTTATAGCATTTTGTCAAACCTGAGCAACACTTGTGTTTGTAGTTAGTGATCCACTTACTGTGGGAAATATGGTAGCTAAATGTTTTCGAGCTCAGACACCATCAAGCCCTCCTGCTCAGCTTAATCTGTTGAATTTCTGCAGATTTGTCTCCTTTGCTTCTTTTTCCTTTCTATACACCTTTCTAAATATAAATGGGACAAAAATAAAATTTTGCGGCTCCTGTTACTTCCTGGGTGACGTACAGAAGTTCAGCAGGTTTTACTCTATGCTTTTTCTTTCAAGGAACACTTCAGTGGTTTCACACAGGAGATCTCGCTGTCTCATCTTGGAGGCTGCGGTTGGCCCATGAAAACAGTTTTACGTCCTCTGAGGTTTTTTAGGAGCTTTGTGAAGCGAGAGAAATTAACCACATTGGGGATTTTTTGTTTTGACATGAGTTTCTACTTCTGTTTAATCTTTAAATCGTTCACACTGTTTCATCCTTCAGCTTTACTTCCAGCCTGGAAGTATCCATCCATCTTTTAACACATATCAAGCTTACAGTCATGCATGTTATATTATAACATATATTTCACTAGCAATGAATGAAAAACATTTATTGATAATGAAGCAAAACGCTAAGCCACAGGCTGCAATTTTGAGGAAGGCATCAGAGGATCGCTGGCAGCTCCGGGCTTCACAGATCCTCCTGATAACTTTGAGAGAGGCTGACAACCAGAAATGAAACCAAATGGGTGTGTGGCGTAAGCAGGCATTTACAGATGTATGCCAGAGAGAGGAGGTTTTTCAGGGGTGGCCTAGCTCTTGATCAAATCGTCTGTACTTCCAGACAGTATTTGAACTTTTGGAAGTTTTCTCATGTTTCCCACTAATTCCTGTTTAACCTCTTTGATCTTATTCTTTTTCTTCGTTTTTGTTTTCTAGTGTACTCGTTGGTCACTTCATTGTCTACCTTCATATATTTAATTCTGGCTTTGAAGATTTGAAGATTTAGAGATTGGATCTTACGCTGCCTCTGGTGTTATGCGTCTCTTCCTGTAAACGTGGGTAAGCGCTGTTGTGTCATCATCAAATCATCGTCAAATTTAACACTGAAAATCTGGAATTTGACATTTTTATCTCACAAAAATGCTCCTGGTTTAAGCCTCCTCTCCGGCTGGGGCCTTTCTGTGTAGAGTTTTCATGTTCTCTCTTTGCCAGTTTGGGTATTCTCCGCCTCCTCTCCCTTTCTCCCACAGTCCAAAGACATGCATGTTAGGCGATTAACTGGTGATTCACAAGTGACAACCAGTCCAGGGTGCACCTGAAATCTCTCCCCATGACAGCAGGAATAGAGTAATCCCACCTGGACAAGCGGTTAGGAAAACGGTTGGGAATGCTGTGACTGATCTCTGCTGTATCAGTTGTGGCCGGTCTTTTATAAGCAGTGACCTGCGCTTCCCTCAGCAGTACAATAACTTATTGGAATGTTTTTAAAATCATTGTTTAATAGCTTTGCAGCAGTAGACAGCAGGGAGCAGCAGAACTTTTATCTGCATGCTCATGACTTTATCTGAAAAAGTCATGAGCAAAACAGCACTGCACCGAGAACAAGTAACCACAAAGCAAAGAGGGTGAGCAATGACTATTAAAATGGTAGTGAAAGAGTAAAGCTCATAAATACATTAACTAAAGAGAAATATCTGATTATTCATTCTAGAATTTTCTACTTAATTACAGAGTCACTGGATTCACTGGATTTTGCATCAGAAGTTCTCAAAATATCTGTAAAGAAACATTGTTAATGGCGTTAATTCTGTTGGGAGTGGACTGCAGAGAGCACTGAAATGCAAGTTGTGCAAACAAAGTAACAAAAAATGAATCTTTGATTAGAACAATTCAAAAGTCCAAAGCAAGTACAAATTCCAGGAGAACAGAGACAAACAGAGATCATAAGAAGGGGAAAGACTACATGCATGCAGAGGAGAAATAGCCAGGAAAAAGATACGTGTGAATGCAATCAAACACAAGTGAGACTAATAAACGCAAAGCAGATAATCACACTGAAGGAGAAAAGGAAGTAAAACTGCAACAGGACACAACCATCAAAACAAAACAGGCCAAGAAACAAATAACAGTGAGACATGAAGATTAACTTGAGCACGACAAATTCAGAATAACGTATGACAAAGCTTTTGTTACTTTGAGGCTGTAATTCAGGCTTTTCTGAATAGACAGACCTTAAAGACCTCATCATATGATTCCAGCAGAGCTTCCAAAAGTAGAATGAGAGGCAGAGGCTGTCAGGACCCTTTCCTCCACTGTCAATGGATTCAGGAGACAGAAACCCTCTCAGCTTTTAGACTTATGATAATCTGAGTGAACTATCCTTAAGTTAGTCGAACAAATTTATTTACAAGGACATTTAAACACGTGAGGTGTGGAACAAAGTACTATACAACTAAAATAATAAAAGAAAACTTTTGAAAACATGAAATAAATCATAAAATAAATGGGAAAAAACAATTAAACAGTAACAAGAAAAAAGCCGTTAGAATTGAGTCTGAAAATGGGTTTTCAGATCATTTACAGTAGCCACTCCTACTGCGAGATCTCCTCTGTGTTTTAAACCGAAGCATCTGTTAAGCAAACTTCTAGTGGGAGTAAGTTCAAGTTCAAAGCAGTAAGAAGATGCTGTGCATTAATTTGAAAGTAAGGTGGGCTGCTTCAGATTCAGGCTGCCTCTTTGTAATACCAATGTGCTTGTATGCCAGTATTGCAGGTTTGTAGTTTATGTTTTGTCCTGTTTGTTTGTGCTTTTGTGTTTTTCTCTTCTCTTTCCTCTCACACCCCAAACCGAGCAGCTGCCCCACCCTGAGCCTGATTCTCCTGGAAGTCTCTCTTCATTAGAAAGTCTTCCTGTGTGTGTGCACATGGGTTCTTTCTCTACTATTGTTTGGTCTTTGTGTCACAATATCTTCAAAATCCCTTGATAATTGTGTAGGTATCTATATGCTCCTTGAGCTAAATTCAGTACTACAGCTAAAATAAATGGTGCAACTTTAAATGTACAAACGGAAGGAATGATCTTGTGTCAGTTGTGATGAACTGTTTGCTCTTGTCACACATTTGGTACTGCCCAGCTATGTCCTTTAGGGGGCAGTAAAACTCTTTCCTTTCATTTCTACATATTACTTTTCTCTGTGGCACGAGCTCCTGTGATTTGAATAATGTAATCAAGTGAAGATGTTTAAACAGGAACTGAATACAAAGCAATGATATCTCTCAGACAATCAAGTTAATTTATGTCTGAATATATAAAGTAATTTGGAGACAGGAGAGGTTGCTGCAATGATAAGGCGGAGGTTTTTCTTGTAACTGATTAAAGGCTCAAAAATTCTCATTTTAGCATTTATTAATTAGCAGATAAATAATTTTAAATCTATTTTAATATCCTTTCAACGTAGACTTAGCTTCCACTCTAAAGTAAAGACAGTTAACTCTTAATTTAGGAAAAAAGATAAAGAAACTAGTTTACAGTCTTGGAAACTGAGTCACTGACAGCAGGTTAGTTTCTACTAATATCATCCAAAACCAAGAAGGAGAAGGATGAAAAAAAGCTGAGCTAAAGATGACGGGAATCATGGGAGAAAAGGGGGCGTCATCATTATGTAATTCCCACCCGTCCCGGTCCACCTGTTGCTCGGGATGGACGGCTGGCAGCTTCAGGCCTCAAAGCACAATCGTGTGAAAAGTGTGAGTGTTGGCGTGATCGTCACCATTTTCCGCTCAGTTCCTGGAGAATATGCACAGTTGGTGTGGAGGAGAGTTTGCCACCTCCACAGTATTGTGCTGAGAACAGGCAGCCACAGATTGTTGGACAGCATGGCAGTTAATACAGGTCACTGCTGATCTGTCTTTTTGTGCTTTTCACATCTTCTTCCAACTGTAATCGTTTTCTATAATGAAATTTACCGCATCAGCACGAAGTGAGCTGATTAAATCTGCAGGGTGGAACGTGGTGCTGATA
The DNA here is from genome assembly GCF_018398535.1 of Haplochromis burtoni. Taxonomy (NCBI): domain Eukaryota; kingdom Metazoa; phylum Chordata; class Actinopteri; order Cichliformes; family Cichlidae; genus Haplochromis; species Haplochromis burtoni. The sequence continues at coordinate 589,969 of NW_024582532.1, read as the reverse complement.
AATCACTGCACTACATGATACGTTCATTGACCAAAAATATTAGTATTAAACTCTTAAACTATGATGTATGGGCTCAGATTTCAGTAGCAGATGTTTAATCCACTGTGGGAATATGCAGAAAGATATATATGTTTTAGAATAACTAGACGTACCTTTTGGTATAGTAGCAAAAAGTATTTGGACACAAGCTGATTATCTATCTTTATAGGATGGAGTATATATATGCATGGATTTCAAGCACTGACTCTAAATTACCATTAAAAGGCTTCTTCAAAAGCAACTAGAATTATAAAGATGAGTGCAGGGAAGATTGAGCTCCTCTTTAATTGGGTTTGTAGTTTTAAAATAACAGTGACAAAAAATACAAGATTTGTTACTGAGTGCAAGCAGAACCAGAAACATTTGATGCATATTAGACTGTAAAATATGACTAAAATAAAGAAAATCAGACAAGAGTGATCAACTTGAATTGCCTACGAGATCCATGAACGTTTCTATAATACAGCACAGTTCATAAGTCATCTGACGTACAATCAGCTCAAGAGGGAGAGCTATGTGGAGGAAAGCATTCATAAGAATAAGACAGCAAGGACTATATCTGAGAAAGAACAAGCGCAGAAGGAGTGAAGCTTCACAAGAATTTTTTCTGAATGAGAAAATTAAAGGTTTAATTAAACGAATTAAACCTTTGTGAATCTGATAGCAAAAGGTTTGAGCTGCACTGAAGCTACAATAAAGCACAGAGGTAGGAACGGTAAAGTGATGTATTCATGCTGGAATACATGCAGAAGACACAGAGTAGGATAATCCAAAGCAAAGAGGCTGTCGAATGAAAATAAAAAGGGGAAAATAAAAGTTGTAGTGTGACCCTCCCAGAGCAAAATCCACTGGATCCCTGGCGGAGCACCAGTGTGTGGGGGGGAGGTTAAAAGAAACATGTCTGCAGAAGGGTACAGAAAAAGCAGGGTGTACTTTAACAGAAGTGTCCGTCTCTTAAATCTTTAATCTCTTAAATCTTTCCATTAAAATTCATTCATTGATCCATCCATTCATCTTCAACTACTTCACTTCAGAGCTCCTCTGGAGCCTATAGGACGAAAAGCAAGCTACACCCTGAACAGGTCACCAATCTGTTGTAGGGCTGAGAGACAGAAAACCATTCAGGCCTACAGCCAATTTAGAGTCACCAATTAACCCAGCATGGATGCCTTTGGACTGAGGGAGGAAGAGATCCCTAAGAGAACCCATGCTCAAACAGGGAGAATATGCAAACTTCACATGGAGAGGCCCAGGGATTCAATACCAGGACAACTGTGCTGACCACTGCACAAACATATGTCCATTATAAACAGACAACAAAACAATATAATTTATATATTTTTCTTCTCAGCTGACTTGACATTTATTTTTCAGTAGCTGTACACCTGGTCACACCCATATTTATATATCACAAAAAACTCAACCAAAAGGGTTTCAAGCCGCAACCGGGAAAATGCCGAAAAAAAAAACGGAAGTTTGTTTAAGGATTAAAATTAAGTAAAAGACAAGATAAAAATACAGCTGACCAGTGATTTGTAGTCAAACCAAAACATTTTTAGATGGAAGTTAAAGTGGCTTTCATGGGGACTCAAACGCAGGACTCATTTTCAGTAATCCCTGAGCTCATTTCTATGAGTGATTTTAGAGCATTTAGTATACAGCAGTCTTTAAGTAATAAAGAAATCGAGGATTGAGGCTCAAAAAAATCTGTTCATATCGACGCCTTCTTTTTGCACATGCATCACAGGAAATGTTTTCTGAATATGTTCGGCCATACTTCAAAACAGCATGCACTTTTCCAACCTCCGCCTTCATGTTCACCTGGAAGAGTGTACATGCTGATTAGCGCTATCGTAAAAAAAAAAGAAAAAGAAAAAGAAAAGAAAAAAGAGCGCCGTTCATGAAGTTTAAGTGACAGGCTGTTGCGCAAGACAGCAAATCAACGAACTGTGACAAATTTGTAAATGTTTTATTCATCATTATGAGCGGCAGCACTGGCACTGATTCATGCAGTGGTAATAATCAAATATCAGATAAACAGGAAACATTCTAACATTTTGCCGCTTGGCCAGCTGGTTTTGTTGATGGGGGAGGTCTGGTTTGGAAAATGTAATCATGGGCTAATCCCCTCGCATGCGTATGACTGCTCGTGCCAAAAGGAAGGCTCAAAAAGCAAACCTCCATCTGTCCGCCAGGCACAGTTGTTCCGGCGAGAATAAGGTAGCGCGTCGCCTTTTACGCACAGCACTGCGACGGAATTAAAGCAGAGTCCGAGCAGCTCTTTGTCACTTCGTCGTTTTTCAACGTGCACCGCAAGCTTTCGTCTGTCCTTTACTTTGTGTGTGTGCGTTTCATATTGACTTTCCAGACCTGTAAAGTTTTTGGACTTCTAACTTCTATCGCGCGTAAAACCGGGCTGGTGCGCGAGAACACTGCAAAGCCTCTTTTTTTAAAAAACAAACAAACAAACAAATCCCTCATTTATTTGAACCTTTTAAACGAGATGGAAAACTTCACATCAGCTCCATTGGAGAACAATACTTTACCGACATGGGTGGACCACAGCATTCAGTACAAAGTGATTAGCAGTTGTCTGCTCTTCATGATTTGTGCTCTAGGAATTGTTGGCAATGTTATGGTGATCCTGGTGGTGCTCACTACTAAACATATGAGGACTCCCACCAACTGCTACCTGGTGAGTTTGGCTGTGGCTGACCTGATGGTGCTCACAACGGCTGGTTTGCCAGCTATTCCGGAAAGTATCTTCGTATCTTGGGTGTTTGGCCGCTATGGGTGCCTCTGCATCACCTACTTTCAGTACCTCGGGATCAACGCCTCCTCTTGCTCCATAACAGCTTTCACTATCGAGAGATACATCGCCATCTGCCACCCGATTAAAGCCCAGTTTCTGTGCACGCTGTCCAGAGCAAAAAAGATCATTTTGTTCGTCTGGGCTTTCACTTCCATTTACTGCTTGATGTGGTTTTATCTGTCAAACATCCAGGAAACGGTGTACAAAAACATCACCATCGTCACCTGCGCCTACAGAGTTGCCAGGAAGTTTTATTTACCCATTTACTTTTTTGATTTCGGCGTCTTTTTCGTGCTTCCGCTGCTGCTCTCCGCGGTTCTGTACGGCCTCATCGCCAGGATCCTCTTCCTCAACCCGCTGCCCTCCGACCCTAAAGACAAGAAGAAGAACGGACACAACAACCACGCCATCAACAAGAGCACCAGTTGTAAAAACTCTCGACACTCCAGCTCCACCGCGACCTCCCGCAGACAGGTGGGTGGTGTGTGAGCGTGGGGAGGATGAGAACCAGGATGTTTTTACTCTGCTCATTCAGCGAGATGTTGCAATTTTTTCGCACGGGTTCGTAAAATTATTCAAATATAAATGAATGAATAAACCTAGTCACATTCTACAGACATTTTAATACCACTTATTAAAAGACAAAGTGAATATTTTAAAGTAATTAGGAGTGGAAATAGTTGTCATTTTCAGTATACAAAGGAGTTTTTAACATTTCTTCATTAAAAATAAGTATAATTATAGTGATTGTTTTGTTAGTTCATTTGGTATAAGCTCTACAACATGTGAAAACTGAAGGTTTCTTCTGAGTGCAATCAAAAACCCAAAGATGGGCTTCTTATTCTACGATTGCAAAGAAATGAAATGAAACAAATTAACATTCTTATGAAAAATAGCAAAAGATAAAAACAATGACCTCATCACAATTACAAATTTTGAATGTTTTCCACACCATAAAGATAGCCCCTCCATGTGTTAGAAGTACCTCTGCAACATCATTTAGTATGCACAGGAAATGAATATGCAAATTGAACCACACCTCCCACCTTAGCCTCTTGTCTCTGCTGCTGCAAGACTCACTCAGAAGTGCTCTGGAGAGAATAGAAAAGCACCATCCCTCATAGAAGTGTGTGTTAAGTGTGAGAGGAAAACCCAGCCGTTCATTTAAAAATCAGTAGGTTAGGAACACAGAGTGGGTGCTTGTTCCACAAGTCACAAGAAAAAAAAACGGAATAAATAAAATCCACAAAGAATGGAGGAAAGCATTTAAACTGATTAACACTTGCGACAAAGCTTTTATTTCACTTACAGTGACTCACTGAGTTCTCACCAAGTGATGTTACCCTGTTTGACAGTTTCACTGACACACACACACGCACGCACGCACGCACACACACACACACACACACACGCACGCACGCACACACACACAAATTATGAAACAATGGGCAGCAAAACAGCAGTAGAGACTCCCACAGTGAGCTGAAATGAACCAAGTGCACATGCACAACATGAACCTTTGGCTTGTTACATAAATCTTATCCTGTACTGCCAGCTTTCATAAGCCAGCTCCACCCCACAATCTAAAGGGACTGGTTGGTTGTCTGAATCTGTTATATTGAAGCTGTTATTCATATACTGTAATTCCAGTGTGATTTAAAACTTGTTTTATATATTTATTATAATGTGTATATTAAAGAGGTATTGAACGCTGGGGTCAGTCTACACAATTTTAGCCTAATTCTGGACAACATGTCTGTAATGGGGTTACCACGAAGGAAGAGACTGGCAATGATTCAACAACCAGAAACCCTGCAAAGTCAATTAAAAGCAGCAAATGTATTGACAACAGAGGGAACAGCCAATAGCAACAAATACTGGTCATATTGGTCAACTTAGAAGCAAGCGATTGAAGTGACAACCTACTGAACTGAAGGATACTGTTGACTGACATATGGCAGGGTTTACCTGTGTAACTTCAGCCTGGAATGACTTAGGACTAAGAGCCAGCTAGAAAGTGATGCATTTTAGATCATGTTATATATGAACAGGGTGATTATCATCATTTTTTCTTGTGTCGGGTGTCATAACGGATGAAAACTGATGCTCCATCGCATCGCCCTAGCTGAGAAAGGCTAGCTCGTTTTTGATGATGGGGCAGGGAAATGAAAAAGCCAATAATATATAGTCTGCTTCGGAATTTTGTGTTCATTTTCTTTTCTGGAAATCATGAAGGGAGCCATTCCACTTCCCACAAATTCCTTTCAACAGAATCGGACTACAGTTCAGCCAGAGGTGCAGCAGAGGGCGCTTATTCAATAAAAAGGAATGGAGAGGAGTTGAGATCAAAAAAGCCTAAATATTATTTTAGTTGTTGCAAAATAAAATAATACAATTACAGTGAACAAGTCATACTCATAATCATTGTGCTAATGCAGTTCTGGTCCACTGATGATTTAGGAAAGGAGACGCTCCCTTGGCGTTGCTCACTTACAAGTATTTCTCAGCACATGTTAGAAATGTAGTTAAACCGTGCGTGTATATGAATGTTGTGTTGTGGTGGTTGAAGGTTATGTTACCAGGAGGCTGCTGCTAGAAATATTCTACTCCTGCTGCTGGCTTCATGCCTGAAATCAACAAAGCGTAGGCTGAAAGTAGCTCCCAGAGTGTGACAGCCAAAAGGCTCGTGGAAAGATTTTTAATTAAAATCAAAGCTACATTTATTATCCCAACCTCTTCTATCTGAAGCAGAAGTTTGGAGTGGGAGTTCTTGAGTGCTTAGAAGTTTTCTTTCCTTTTACATCATCCTCGATGTTAAAGACAACGAGCAAGACGGGTTGGTTACCAATGAGTAGTCCGTCATATCCCTCGGTCGAGGGGACACTGACCATCATAAAACACAAGAAATACTGTGTGGTCACAAGCCTGCATTAATAAATAAAACCAGCTTCCCCATATGCAGGAGCAGTTCTCATATTTCTCCTTCCTTCCCACTGCAGGTGACCAAGATGCTGGCAGTGGTGGTAATCCTCTTCGCCCTGCTCTGGATGCCGTACCGCACTCTGGTGGTGGTCAACTCCTTCCTGGACAAGGCCTATTTGGACAGCTGGTTCGTGCTTTTCTGCAAAATCTGCATCTACCTCAACAGCGCCATCAACCCAGTCATCTACAATGCCATGTCTCAGAAGTTTCGTGCCGCTTTCCGCAAGATCTGCCGCTGTGGGAGGAAAGGCTCGGATAAACCCGCCACCTACAGCGTGGCCCTCACCTACAGCGCTGTCAAGGATACATCAATGGTGGAAAGCACTGATCACTTCACGACCGAGCTGGAGGAGCTCACTGTCACTGACGAACTGCTGTCTGATCAGAAAATGATGTTCCCAGACCCCAGTGTCTACGGAAAGGTGAACTTCAGTGACAATTGAGGTTTTCTTTGAGGCCGGAGAGATTTTTTTTTTTTGGGCAACCATTAAGCAACTTTGAAAATGTTGCTTAATGGAGTCTGTCAAGTGGAAGTATTGTTTTCTCAGTGCTTGCTTACCTTTCAAAGCGAGGCTGCTGAAGCTAGAGATGTAAACACAGATTGCAGCCAGTGATGCGTAACAGCAGGCTTTGGAGCGCAAAGCCAAACACACTCTTTATGAGGCGTGATCCCGGACATTGTAAAGCCACCAACGCTGACAGATAAGCACTCTCATCACTCAGCTGTTATCTTATCTTTTCCACATAATATCAGGTATATGAGCCAACAACCCATGAATGCGAACGACAACACTGTTCCCACTTCAAATACACGGTGTTGCGTTATAACTCCGATTAGCACCGACTCAATTCTGATCTTTAAGCCTGAATGACGCAACAAGGCACGTCAAGAGGAAATAAACTGAACTTGAATGCTCAGACATCCTTTGAAGAGGTGCTGTCAATAAACTGGCCTTGACGCATTTATTTTCACCCACAAAGCCGGCGATCGGTACGTTGTACCGAAGAATACCGAAGGCAGATCAGAATTCTTCGAGTGGAATTTAGTCTTTATCATTAGATTCCCCCCACTTGTTTTTTAACTCATTGTGCTACTGAAAATAAAATTTAGGATGAGTTATTATTATCAGCTTCACTCACACTTTCAGAGTTCTTCTCAGAAATAAGGTGAATTATCATACTTGCAAACACACCCCAAAAATCCTCACCCTATACAGCTTTAATAACTGCATGCCTGCCTCCCTGACGTTTTCAAGGCAGGTGGTCCATTAAAGGGTGAGTCACACATGAACCTTCACTGGCAAAACAGGCCCTATTTTTGCTGTGAAGGACACGTACAGTGTGCAGCCTCGAGCACAATGTAAAACCAAGACAGATTTGGCTGTGAGTGCTCTGCAGGAAGGGAATTTGCTGTGAGTTTTATTTTCTCCAAGGACAAGCATTCACCGACAGACAGGGGCTGCAGAACTATAAAAAGCACTTTGTAACTTGAACTTCAAAAAGTGCCATGATGCCATTTATGTGTTATCCTGTTTCTAAAAAGGCATACATCATAAAGAGTTTATAAGTTCTAACTGAAGACTTTACTTAGAGGCGAGACGTTTTTATAGAGCGTATTTTAAGAACTTTTTGGCTACCTTATCTATAGCTCTAAAGTCTTAAGATTTTTTTTAATTAAACCCCATGTTTGATTCTACTGATGGTCAGCATTTGTGTTTGCTTTCTGTTTTTATTGTTCTTTGATATATTTTTGCTTTTTGATGGTAGTCTGGCATTGCTGTGCAAGATTTCAGATGGGTGTGGGAAAGAAAGCATTGCAGGTAACTTTACAGTTCTGATTGTAATTACATTATATGGACAAAAGAAATGGTGTACACACCTCTTGATCTTTGAATTCAGGTGTTTTCAGTCTCATTGCCACAAGTGTCGAGATCAAGCTCCTAGCCATGCAGTGTGCCTTTACAAACATGTGTGAAATAAGGTTGTTCTACAGCGTGCCACCATTGCAGCATGTCGATATGTAACAGAAAGCACAGAAGCCTGGCCGTGAAGTGTCAGACCAGTTACAGAGCAGGCTTTCTGAGTGCCAAGGTTCATAGTTTATAAATGGGATCATGAGATTGGTTTCCATGGCCTAGCTGTTGGTGTAGGTGTAATGTGTAAGTGGTCCAGTACTTTTGTTCATATAATGTATATCTGCAAGCCTAAAAAACTAACCAGGCAAAATCAAAGCACGTCTACGAATGGAGAGTATTTTGATCAGTGAGTCAAGCTTACCTGGGACAAAGTTGTGAACCACCGACAGGCTGAATATTTGATATTACAAAAGCCAGCAAACATATAACTGCATAACATTGGTGACAGTTATAATGGTGATAAATATACTGAAAATAAAAGTGGACCCACGATACAGCCTTGAGGAACACCACAATTAAAATGTAGAAATGTTCATTTTCTATGGCCAAACAGGAGGTTCTGTCGAAGAGATGGAAACTTCAAAGATAGATTCCCTTAAAATGTAACACACTCTTGACATACCCTTTTTATATGCCTTACGGTCCTTTCCTAAATGATTATTTTATTTTACTTTTTCCATGCATTAAAAACTGCTTTGAATTTTTCTTCAAGCAGCAGCAGTGGTGGTTGTAAACCTCAGTGTCAGATACTGTATATGTACAGTGCCACAGAGATTTGGTGTAACATATACGATGTGGTGATATAGTTTAGCTGCAGCATGGTGATTTGAGGCTGAAGCAAAGTGAATTCAGTGTTTTGTTCTGTGTTATGTATCCTGTGAACTGTGGATTTAACAAACCGTCGCTTTGCTCATCCCGCTTCTAGTTGTGAGAGCGGTCAGTGAGCCGGTGAACACTGCTGGATGGACGTAAGACGAATACTGAAGATGTGCTGATGTTGTGTGGCATTTTCTGCCAGATCAGTGACTGTCTACTGTTTTCAGTCTGAGCACTGTCTGCCACACAGGGAAATATAATTGGGTAGACACAGCAGAGGAAGAGTGGGTTTCATCACTGCTGAATGTGGAAGATAGTTTTAATACTGCATATGCATCATGTTACAGTGGATTAATGCATTTGTGTGTGTTTATGTCCCATGTGTTTTTAAAGTGCTTGTTATTTATGGCAACTCGTTTGTATATCTTTATGATACTCTTGCGTTCACTATTGCACATTCAAAGTTTATTAATATTACTTTGTGATGTACTATTTGGAAGCTGCTGCTTTGATCTTGCTTCTAAAATTATTGTGGTCCTGTGAATATGTTTGATGGCTCTCTAGAAATAGTTCATTTGTAATTTTTATTTCCTTGTGTCAAAATAAAGTTATTTCTGGAAATAAAGTAGTGTATTTTCCATGTGTCAAAGATGCATTCTAGCTTTATTTTCCCCAAATCTTTGCAGGTTTCTGAGAAAATCCCAAACAGAAGGTGAACAGAGAAAGATTTAATTTTGGGGGGGTCACACAATGGGTTGTATGTTTCTGTATCATATATAGCAATATATAATATATATAATGTACATTTAGATAATTCTATAAAAGCAGAACAAAAAAATTCTAATTTCAAATGAAATTATGAGAAATTAATTCAAACATCGACATTAGTGTAGCTGGTTACTGGAAATTTTACTGGTTATTGCATATACTGGTTAATTTTAGTTAAAGACTTCTCTTTAGCTCTGAGTCAGTTTGTTTGCTTTGTGACTGATCAGCATTTGTACATTTATTTCACAGGCACTGGCCATTAATGACCAAAAAATACATCAGTGTCCAGTGATTCTGTTAAAAAAAAAGTAAATTATTAATAAATATTCAGATGTTACCAGCAAGCTAGTAAATGTCCACTGTGATGGTAGCAGAAAACATTCCCCCTACCTTTCAGACTAATTTAGCTCCTATTTTTCACCCCACAATTTTACTGTTTTGGTCTCTAATAGCATCAGCCTCATTTCTAGCTAATGAACAGAGTGGTTTATGTAGCAGCTAATGATCTGAAATTAGGGTCAATATTGAGCTTACATTTAGAAAGTGCCCCCAAAAAACAACTTTTAATGAGTGCTATTATCTGCTAGATGTGTACCCGTGATACCGTGACCCATGAATATATTAAGAAAAAACTGATACCAAAAATCACAGTCATTTCAGTGAAAGCTGCTAAGCTGCACATACACCACTTACAAGAGGTACACAGACGTTCCACATGCTTTCCAGTTTTGTGCCCATTCAGCATGCTTGTATTCTTCCAAGTCAAACCTGTAGAAAGCAAGCAAAAGATTCCTACCTGACAATGTCCTGTTGCCTCCCTGCACACATGAATGAACTTCAATAAAGCAACAGTGCAACCTTAGACTACTTACAAAAGTAGCCATAGTCACATCATTAGTTTTTTTCCACTTTAAAGCTTTAAACGTAACATGTTAATCACCTCTATGCTGGTTTTTTGGAGCCAAAAGTTATTTCTTCTTGTCCATATTTGGACAAGAAGCTGGAGTGCTATGTTAACAGCTAAAGCTAGCATTTATTGTTAGCAAGATGAATTCATTCATTGTGCGGCTGCAGCACAAAGACACACCTTGTAACAGTCACAATGGTGTGGTGTCTCTTTAAGACAATGTAAGGTAAGGGTTAGTGATGTCAGTATGCGCCACTGCCCTCTTTGGAGTAAGAGAGCAACGAGCTTCCATGTGAGTATATAGACAAAGACAGACCTTATATCTTTTACGTCTCTAACAATTTGCAATGTTATAGGAACACTGTGCTTCATGTATGATAAAATCCAGCCGCTCTACTGGGCCTTGTAAGGTTGATGAAGAGAGTGTGCATTAAAGGACAAGCATTGTGGGATTCCCAGTACCAGCATAGTCATTCGTTTTTCTGACTGTCCTAAGTGTTTCTACCCCTCCTCTCAACCACTGAGCATAACCCACATTACAACCTGCTAACCAGTGACAAGTTCAAACTCAAGTTTTACTCACCAAAATGAAGCAAATAGTTCCTGGACTGTCCGTATGGTACATTACTCCACATTATAATTTTTCAAAGTACCGACAACACAAACACAGTCAAGAGATCTCAGTCAGCAACTCAAACTACTGGTTGTGAAAGGTTGTCAAACATAATATTGAAATTACTGACGTTACTCTAGTCTAATTTTTTTTTTCCTGGCTTCTGTCTACCAATCAGTTTTCATCACTGACCTTTTTTTTCTGATGAAAACAAGACAATAGCTAAATAAAAACGAAAAAACACTAAAGTACAAAGACAAAAACTATGATGAAACTATGATGACATGTACTGATGCTTTCATCAACACATACAAATCAGATAAAATATTCTGGATAGATGAGATCCAATCAGGACTAATTAGGCTGTGCAAAAAGGCGGGACAAGTTTAGAGGTGGTCATTACAGAAGTAAACTCCTACAGTGAGGTTTTGTTTTTTTTTCTCTCGAAATGTTATAACTTGCTCCCATGTTCCCAGTTTCCCATGAAAACATGACAAAATATCAGCACCCTGGGAGAGAAGAGTAGATATATGGGCACATTTCTCATTTTATGTCAAGGAAAACAAGATGCTGTGTAAACTCTCACCGGTAAAAATACGATCAACTTTAACACTTTATATTTCAGAGAAATTTGATACCTAAATTGTGGCTAAAACTAAATGACGTTTCAGTCAAAAGACTACGACTGCAACCTGTCAGCCTCTCTTCTGTGTGCTTTAAATCTCAGTGCTCTTCTGTCCGCTTTCCTATTCTCTACATCACTATCGCTTTGCCACGCTATCTGTCTCAATACTGTCATCATTATTCTAGTCCAATCATTTTCTTGCCCGACTTCTTTGGGCCAATCAGCTTGCTCTTTGTGTATTTTAAATACGTGTTCCCCATCAGTTTGCCTTTCAGACTCTCATTCACGCAACCCATCTCCTCCCTGTCTTCACCTCTCAGGCACCTCGGTTAGAGCTCCATCCAAGCCTCAGTCTTTATCTTCACCACCAGCATCTAGACTCCCGAGGATCCTGTCCTAAATCCAATCCCAACTGGGATTCCGCTCTGCCATGATGGGTCATCGGAGCCTAATCGCCAAATACATTAATTTCTTTATCTTAATAAATCATGTTAAATTGTTCCAAGTGATCTCCCCTTATTGAACTACCTTTCAGACTTTCCTTCCTGTAGCCTGCTTCGCTCTGGTCATTCAGAGCTCCATCACTAACATCTTGACTCAGACGGTCATGCCCTAATTCCAATCATTGCTGGGACTCTTTTATTGGAGCCGAATCGCCAAATAACATCAATCAAATTCTGTATCTCAATAAATCACATTCATTTCTTCTAAACGGTCTCTCCTTATTTAAATATTGAGCAGACGGTACATTTTTTATTTCTACTGTAAGTTCATTTAACATGGTAGTCCATGGGCACTGACTGCAGTTTTCAGTACTTTGCATTTGCATCATTTTTCAGGCTCTACAGTTTAAATTGTCAAGGCTTTCCAGAAGTTATTGAACTAGATGAATCAAGTTCTGATCAATCCATCTCATTTGGTGAGTTTTAATGCACAGAAAAAATGTACAGACAGTTATTTTCCAGTGATTGCAAATGTAGAATATCTAGTTTTTGGCCAGTGGGCTGTAATAACACTGTTTCGTAAATATACTGATAAATATACAGTTTCCGGATGCTGGTTACTTCCATGTTATCTACAACAACTTCTGAAAGTCAGTGTTGAGATGACAGCTTTTTGTGATGTGCCCAAGTGTATTCATAAAAAGACACTACATATATTCCTGCTGCATTAGCGGTGCTTGTGAATAGTGTACATGATTTATTTCACATAGTGTTCTGACCTTCACACACAGCTCAATCAATAGTAGAAATAAATGAGCTGCTCAGTATATTAATGTGTCAACCACAGCTCTTACCCAACTCATCATACATCAGACATCATTACGACACTAAATTACATTCTCTTTGGCAGCATTTGGACATGAGACATACCTCGAGAGCATACATGAGAAGATAAACACAGCACTTCTCTCCAGTAAATTTAGGGTCTGTCATCATGTCAAGCATCTCCGCAGTCTGGGAGACATTTCACGTACGTGCTAATTTAACGCCATTGCCAGGAATAAGCTGCATGAGGTGAATTTCAAAAAGGCTCCATACACTTTCATTGGAGTGTAAATAATGTTTTGCTGTGAGCCTAGCCTCCTGTGATCAGATGATCCAGATCTGCCATCAGCTCCAGACTCGGAGGTGAGAATGGCTATAAAACACCTCAGAAAGAAGACATTAACCTTTGGCCAGTTCTCTGATGAAGCCCCGTCTACAACCATGAAGGTACAATGGCTGTTTCTGCTAGCTGGCCCCGTGTGTGCTTCTGTTCACTTAGTGTCCTTTAAGTGGTTTACATCAAAGAAATACTGTGCTTTTTCCCAGGATGACTCATTTTAAGGATTAGTTCACCAAACTCACAAAAAATGAACCTCAGTATTTACCACTAATAGGTCTATGTACTTTTATACTTTAGACAGCCTTAGCTCTCATATGTTTTACTAGATATACAATAGAAGCTGTCATCACCCCATCACAATGGAGGTACACCAATCAGGCTCTGGGGAGTTTGGATGACAGGTCGACACCTTTGGCTTTTTGTCATATTTCTTGAGATGTTGCTGAGCAGTTATTGAGGTGTGACAGGGCCAACTGTCCAACTGCAATGGAGACTGTTACCTTAGGTGGGTGTTACGTGTCAAAGAAACAGCGACATGCGTGATAGGATGTTTCCCAGAAGAAAACTTCACTGCAAGAAGGTGATCATTTCATTTTACCTGTCAGTCAACCAAATTTGTGTGTCTTGCTTAAAGCATTGCAGGTTGAGTTTAATAAGAAAGTCCTGCTAACTTCAAAGGAAACATTAGCGGTGCTAAATCTGGCATTTCTGTTTAGCTGGTTTAGCTTTCAGTCACACAGACCTAGTGATCAGTGGGTGATCTCCGCCCCCGGGCTTGGTCGGTGGCTGCTGCAGGTTCGTGGCTGTTTCCAAATGACAATGCTCACAAAAACATCCAACTTTTAAAATTTGACTCAAATTGCTGCAGCGAATACGTTTCCAAAACGTACGACTGGAATTTTAAAAGAAAATCGTCTCTGTTTACTGTTTCTTGCCTTTGCACTTTTAACAGTTTCACTACCACTCCACAGCAAATTAGCAAGTGCTTGCAGACAAACTGGCATCTTGGGTAACTATGAAAATCATGCAAGAGGAAAGGACAGAAGATTAACCATTAAGTCTCATTATCCCACCATCTCATACTTTAAAAAAAGAAAAATTCATGGGGGAAACATTGAACATTACTGGTTCCCAAAAGAAATGTGGTTAGAAGCAAGACTGCAAAAAATCTTAGAATTTGGATTTTCTGACCTTTTAAGGAACCAGACCAGCACATAAATAAGTTCTTGTGTACATACATCCACTGGATTCAGAAATCTGAGCCGACTGTAAGGACTGACCTGCACGAAACAGGTTTTCTGTTTTTTCCTGTAAGCTGGCTCAAAGTAAAAGCCACAATCTGTGCATCTGCAATCAATATCAGTGTGTTTACCAAGTAGCTTTTACATCACCTGTAATGATCTGACATGTTTTGTGCGACTGTGGAATTGATCGGTATGTAGGGTTAGAAGAAAAGCCATTTAGCAATTTACTTGAAGTAGAAAAGAAAAAACGAGCAGTTTTTACCCTTTACATTAAAACAAAAGAGACAGAAGCCAATGTTTCCTCCAGTGTGAGTATTCTTACAATAAACATTTTTCACGTTGTCCTGTCAGCTATTAACTGTGTGCAGTCATTTTTGAGATGTAAACTTTATCTCAAGAAGTGGGAGTAAATTTATTTGAAACTTCATCCTGTAATCAGTCAAAAAGACATTAGTTTGCCACCAACTGACAGGTGATTTCTGAGAACCGCAGAGGCAAATCTCCACAGCAATTACCCATTAGCAACAAGGACACAATCAAAAACTGTAGATTACCACTTAAAATCACGCTCCTTGTGTGACAGGATATAATTATCAGGCAGGCAGCGGGATGCAGGCCGGGAATTAGATGAATCACATTAGTGTCCCTCTGGAAGCTAAATAGCAGTGTATAGGCTGGATTTAGCTTAATCAAGAGTCAAAACAGACAAGGTGCTGGGAGAGTAAAGTTATTAGACAGAATGATACAAAAAAATGCACTGAAATACATGGTACAGTTAGAGAAAATGAAAATAAGAAAAAATGGGCAGTGAAGGGAACATATGCAGGTAAATGCAGTGATAAGAAACTTTATGGCTCATTAACTCTGAAATGAATGTGTTTCAGCCCAATAAAACGAGGTTGTTCTGTGATAATGGGACTGTAAGGTACATTATAACACCCCGGACTGAGACAGCAACAAAGACGAGGGGTGGTGTAATTGCAGCTCTCTTGCTGCAAGCGTGCAGCCTTCAGCTTTTATGAATAAATACATGTAGAAAACAAACTTCACAGAACGCCTGTTCAAAGAGAAATCGCTTGTTTTCTGAAAGGACAAAAATATTTTGTATTAAACAGCTTCGGTGTTGAAACCATGTGTTGTAAAACCTAGACAGTGAAAGGACCGAAACCTTTAATGAATTTGCCACCAAGTATTGCTTACTGGTCAACCATCCAAAGCAACAGACAGTAAATAAGGGAGGTGAGGAAGAAAGTGTGTGCAGGGTGGAGACAGGTGAGAGATGATGTTGAATATGGAGCTGCAAGGCGGAAGAAAAAGAGGAAAATCACAGAGGAGCTTCATGGATTTTTATTCAATAATGTGAAATAAGACCTGCAGAGGGTTGGTGTGAAAACAGATGATAGCAACAGTTGATCCAATGTGAAAATCCCTAAAGGGAGCAACTACGAGAAGAAGAATACTAATATACTGTGTACACATCAGCGAGTCACAAAAAAGACATATTTCTTTATTACAATAAGTGTGAGCTTCCAGTCATGGAAACAAACACCATCTGGAAGCCTGAAAAACATAAAGAGATGTATTTAAATGATGGATGTAGCCATCACAACATCACCCACTGGTTTCGGGAATCTGCATTTTGATGCCTCAGTGTCAGTTTTTTGGCTGCCACCATGTTGTTATTGTTTTATTGTTTTGATTATTTTTTTGTTTCTTGCTCTTTTTGGGCTTAGTTTGAACTAGAAGATACTACATTTGAACACGAATGTTATGCAGGCTCAGAAATACACATACCTGCTAATTAGTAACAGATTAATAAAATACCAAAATTCTACTCACAAAAACTGAAGCACAAACCTCGTGCATGATCTATAGCACACAGCAAGCCATAGCATATGTCTGACAATTACACTAAAACAGCACAAACACAGTTCAGTGACTTAAATTAGTGCAGATGCAGACTTGCAGACAGCAATCAGCTAGACGTACTATTTTAGCACACTTGCCATGTCTAAGGATTTTGGGACTGAAGAGTAAAGAAGACATAAAGCTGTCCTTGCATCTTTTTTTCTGTTATTTTTGATATGTTGTCTTTAAAGATGCTTTAGTCAGCACTGTGGAACAATCAAATTACTAAGCAATCCCTTTAAACATGTGTCTGCATATGAGTACGCAACTCTGCAAGCAAGATCTTAGCTATCAGAAGCTTTCTGTTTGTAGTCTGTGTAACATTGCTCAATCGCATTTGAGCAGGCTTTGTATTGTAGATTTTAAAAAATTCCCTTGAAAAGCAAAAGGAGGAGAGTATTTGAAGAAATTCAATCCCAAAGTCTTCAGTTCTCGTCTGATGACAATTTCCCTTTTTATTTCCTGTTTGTAAATGTATCTACGTTCGCAAACACTGACGGGAACAGAAAACAGGAAGTCTTAGCCTGGATATCTACCGGCTTCACCGACAGATTATCAAGATGGTATTTGGTGAATTTCCAGATTGATTATTTTGTGCAGTGTCAACGAGGCAGAAAATCATCACTTTACTGTGCAGCTCCTGAGACCCTTTATCCTTATATAGGTTTTTCTCCATCTTATATTTCTACTTTGTTGAGCAGTGTTGGCTTTATTGTGTTATTCTGTAAAATAAACCAATTGTCTCCATATATGCAAACACACTGTTAAAAAAAGAAGTGCGTAACAACTACATAATGAAGTAAAATCTTCCTGTTCAAAGATGAAGCAGAGTTTTTGCATGTAGCAGGTCCAGCTAATCTCACACAGCTTGGAGAGATTGAAACTGCGCCCCAAACATGAGGTCAGGTCACAGGAGAGTGAAGCTTTACAGAGCTCCAAACAATCAGTCAGCTGTCATTCATTTACAGCTTGCTCATAAACACATCAATTGCTGGTGGAGAGTGAATACTGAAATGTCCTTAGATGGCCAGAGAGATAGATAGAAATGACTGTTGATGCTGCTCTGTAAATACTGGACTTGTAAATAAGTAACATTTGATCCTGATAAGTTGGTAAGTTATTGCTGTCACGGTTCTGGGTCGGTTCGACCCAGCATTTTGAGTTTATTATGTTTGGGTTTATTTTTTGAATGATCGTTTTTGTTCCTCTTGTGCTTTGTCGATTATTATTAGAATTCTATCTTTCTGTTTATTTGTGGTCAGGATTTGTTGTCTCATGTATCGTTTGAGTTTCATGTATTATTTTCTGTCTGCCCCTCTGTGTTGAGTCCGTGTCTTTGAGTAGTGATTCATGTTTCCTGTTTTATTGTGAAAGTCTCTGTCTTATGTTAGTGTGTGTGCAGCTTTGCTCCCCCTGTCTCGTTAGCCCTGATCTCTCCCAGCTGTGTCTCCCTCCTGTTGCCCATTCCCTCATTACCACCCTGTGTATATAAGCCCTGTGTTTTCCCGTGCTCGGTGTCGCGTCGTACCCTCAGATCCTGCCTGTGTGTTCCTGCTTAGTTTCATGGTTAGGTTTCTGTTTCATGCCAGCAATAAAAGCTGTGGTTTTCAGTTACATTTCGTCTCAGAGTCCTGCATTTGGATCCACATTTCCACCTGCCTGCACACAGAGCCCTGACAATTGCTGTCTTTACAGTCTATTTCAACCAGCAGTGGAAATAGCTCCAGGTACAAAATTCTACTGTGAACACGCATTTCAACTCAAAATGCACTCAGAAATGATTTGCAATGACAAACTAAAAATACTCAGTTTTTCCTGTCCATTCCAGTATACGTGTGAGAAACTGGCTAAAGGTAAAAAATAAAGCCTTTTTTTCCTCAACACAAAACACAAGTTCATTCAGCGTACATGATTATTACATTTCTATCTAGGATCCTCTAAAACTCTGACTGTTGACCACAGAGGCTATGCTGTTACAAGAAGCCTTGTGGCTCCCTAAATATATTTGTAAAATATAAAATACTAAAAACAGAGAGCTAACGGCGTTAGCTTGGCTTAAAAAACACAAAAGTTTTAAGGCGTTGCTTCCAGTTATGCTAAATTAAGCTTGCTGACCTCTGCATTTCAGTGCTATTGACCTTCTCATTCACTTTTTTTGAAGACTGCATTGTTGTGTGTAATGAGCATCCATGCTCTCCTGGTCATCGGGGCAGAAGTCCAAGTAGAGATGCCCAGACTGTCGTCTCCTTGGCCGCCTCCTGCAGCTTTTCTCTGGGGACATCAAAATGTTCACAAGCCACCCCAAAACACTGAACAAACCACTGAACTACTTCTTAAATGTTAGTCTGCAAAATGATTACAATGAAACTGATTGGGTCTTTGACAGAGTCTACAGCCTATAATTTGCTGTGATTAAATCAATAATTTCACTTAGAAAAACTGGTTTGTAAAAAATCTTTCAATGAAATTTGAGATCCATTAATTAAAAACTGAGTAATCTGCCTCGTTTCAAGTTGATGGCACTTTCTGTGGTGATGTAGCATCCACCGTCCGTGGACAAACGATCATGCAGGTATGACATCAGCGACTCCCTAATTATTTTCATCCGTGGATTGATGCCATCCGGGTGGAGCTCCATTCATTACCAAAGAATGTGCAATCAACTCAGGACTAATTTACCTACACAAATCTCCTGCCGGGAAAGTTTGTGGGTTTGTTTGTTTTAATTGTTTAATCATTTAAAAAGGTGCCAATTACACCTGCAGAGAAGTGCGTTTCCATCACGAGGAGCTGAGCTTTAATCACAAACCAATTGTTTTTGTTTATTCAAAACCTCTCAGATCTCCTCACAGTAAAACTGACAAATTAATGCTGTTACCATATACACCAGCGCTCTATTTGACAGAGATAAGCCTGTATTTAACAGAAACTTGATCTTTTTAACTTACTCTAATCCCTGTAGATTAAAGTAAGTCACTAACACGCTTTATTATCACTAAATGTATTTTATGTATTGCATGTTGTGTATCCCCCCAGCGCTGCAAATCGCTACCTTACCATGGTGGAATAGTTTGTGTATCCCAGGGATCCCAGGGGGCTTTTGCTCCCCAGTAGGGACTCCCATGGCAAACTGGTCCTATGGGAGGGCCCAGACAAAGAGTTATTAAGGAGACCCCTATAAGTATACAAACAAGGGAACAGTTCAGCCTGCCCGGGAACTGTTTTACCTTTGTTCTGCAAGAAGCTGATCATCATACAAGGGCACAAAACCCTAAAAAGGATAAGGGGCTAAGCTGCTGGGTGATTACCAGTCTGTACAATAAAGATGGATGTAGCTTCTTGGAATGGAGGTGACCACCATTTTCATTTCTTGGAGCCAGAACATACCTTATATGGGTGAAGAGCTGGTACATCAAATTGCCAGCTAAAGCTAGCAGGGTTAGTTTGCAAGAGACATTCATAAACTGTACTGTCACACATATTGGTCAACTAGTACTAACATGTGCTCTAAAAGCCATCAAAAGGAAGAACACATCAAAGTCCCTGATTTTAACATGGGAGCCTCAGTTTGAGGCGTCATGACCAGTGGGTTATGTCCATCTTTTATATACAGTTTCGTGACGACAGACCATAACGCATAGACACAGCCACTGTGACGCCGTTGGCCAAAGACGTCTTGGTTTTCTGGAGTCTAATGTCATGTTTGAATGAGTTTTTCATCATATTTAGACGAGAGAGGGAGCACTAAGACTAAGACACAGGTATTGGCTAATTACTACATCACAGCACACCATATTATTTGGCTGATCACTGCATTAATACGTTTTCAGTCACGCCAATGTGATGCTGTGTATTGTTTAGTACCTCTGTTCCTGCATTTTTGCTAGGATGTGCTATACTGTACATCTTGGTCATCCACAATAAAAAAAATACAGCTCTTATGCTGCAGTCTGTTAATGTGCCGACATATTTCTGCACTGCAGAGTGTACAGATTCATCTAATCCTCACAATGACCCTGTATCTACTTCTTGTGCTTTTCTTCTGCAGTGAGTTACATTTTAATCAGTTGACCTTGAAGAGCAATTTCATAAAGCAAATTATTTTAACCGAGCGTTATAAAAAGTTATTTAAACTGAAACTGTAGCCTGAACCACTGCACCACCCTTATTGTCTTTCCTATTTCATTATGATTGTATCCGTCTCTATATATGAATGAGTGTGCTCTGGTGGCGAAATATGAGTCAGATGCATGTCGCCGTCTCAGGAAACTTGATTTTAATTTAGAGCCAGACTGACCCTGCAGCGAGTGAAACTCATTCAGAGGAACTGATTAGATTTTTACCAAATTTATTGCTGTTAGTCACAGAAATGCTCTTTTAATAAAACTCCCTCAAATCTCAGTTTATAAACTCAGTTGGTGTTTACCTGAAGACGGCAATATTAAGGTTTGGGAAATGCAGACTTGGAGCAGTTACAGTTTCTCATTCTCTAATTCTCTGCGGCTCGATGGCTTGACAACATGTTTTTTTTCTTTCTTTGCGTCTGAGTAAACACACAGCCCATCCTCAGAGACATTAGCAGCTTTGACAGGCTGCCTTCAAGTAATCTCGGGATGCTGGTACAGCTAATAAAAACAAGCGGTGCGTCCTAATGCAATTGCACACAAATAATTAAATAAAAACTGAGTGAAACTGGATTTTCCAGAGCAAAACAATTATATAGAAACTAGAAAAAGTTGATTACCCACAGCCTATTGTGAGTCTTTGTAGAGTCAAGGCAAATGGCTCAAAAAGCGCCAGAACTCAAGGGAACCGAGGGCACAAATTGTGGATAGTCTTTACAAAACTGCCCATTGTGAGAAACAAGCTAAATTGCTCAGGCAAACTGCTTTGATTCTGTAGTTTCATTAAGACATGCGGCGTCCATCAGTCGTTCCACTTCATGCAACATTGGCAATCTCAAGGCATCAATATAGGTAATACTGCGATTGGTTAGAGCTATTCTTCTATACTTTGTGAATATTCGCAGGCTGATTCTGGCTGATTATTGTTACGTTCAGTTGAATATGAAGAGACACTGATATAGATCCATTTCTCACAGAGGCTAAAGGTAATGTTGTGTTTAAGCTTTTTGCTTTTTCAGAGCCAGTCCCTCATTCTACTGCTTGTGCAGCTTTTTCTCTCTCTCTCTGCTTTTTCTTGTGTTACAATCACAAAAACAGCAAGCAGACCATCCCATTCTTTTTACAGAAAAGTCCATTAGTGTTTCTCTTCAACCTCTGCTTATTTCTTGGTCGATTGTATGAGTGGCCTTCTTCAAGGTTTTTTAAAGAGGAGGAAGGAAAGGTTGCTGCTGAACAAGCAGCAAGGCAAGACTCTAGCTTTGCCATAAAGATGTGAAAAATTTACAGCTAATGCAAACGGCAGCTTTTCTTGTGTTTGATGCTGGAGAAAACACACAAAAGTTTAAAGTGTGAACTCCATTATCCAGCTCAGATTTCTACAGTTTAATACATCAGAGGAAAAATATGTCAGACACAAAATGTAGTCGCAGCTTGTATGACAAGAACAGCATTTCCATTTAAATGTTGCCCACCTTAAAAACGATGAGAAAAAAAAGTCCCTTTCGAATACGACATGATTGCATTTTTAGGCCTCTTGAGATTTTAGGCTTCGAGAATAACCACTCTGTTCAAGATTGAGGCTGATGCAACAGAAGCCAGTGTGATGTGTGAAACATGTTTATGGAAATTTATGGAAATGAATAACAGCCTCTTTCATTTTTCTGATTGCAAACGAGCCAAAGAGAGGGATTTCCTCACCGTTCACATCCTCACTGACCATCTGACAATACTACAACCAAGCAGCCTCCAATGAACCACTTATTCATTATGAGAAATTTACACCATCCTGTTAAAAGAATGTATTTCATCAATTAAAAAAAGTCAGTAGAAATGCAGAAATATATGTTTAAATCTACAGAAGTCATTCAATTAAAGTCTTCAAATATACGACCTGATTTTTCGAGGATAGATGCAACTGGTAAAGCTCAGGATAACTAATGGCTCAATCACACTAGAGTAAAAGTAGGATAGCACCCTCTTGAGGTTTTTTGCTGTCAGGCTCTATTACAAGTAGTTATAGCATACAAAGGTGGAGGGTGTTCAATCATCAACCTCTTGGAAACCAATTTTGATTGCAAACCAGTTGCACAGGTTGCCTAGTGGGAGACAACTTGTCTCCAAAAAAATTACGGTCCGACTCGGACTGACTGCAATAAGTCTCAGACAGACTGGTGAAGACTTACAAATAGTTGCAAGGTCTGCCTGCACCAATGGGAACAACTCATCTGTGAAGGCGATATTCCTACATAAAGGTCTCCATGTCATTTTGCAATCTTAGCCTTGATCTGCAGCAAATACACATCTATTTGTGGAGGAATTTGTGTTTCAAACCTATGAGTCTGATTGTAAGTATTTAATATGAATTTCTGTGCATGCAGATGGCAACAGATTTGCAATTTTTTCCAAGTTATCACAGTTAACAGTGCTCGCTGCGTTATCACAGATGTAATTGCCAGCATAACCCCATTCAACAGACAGCAGAACGAATCCATCTTATTCCCGTATTTAGTGCAACTGACCTAGCCAAGGCCTTCGAAGCAACGATTTCAAAGGCAGCAAAATCACAAGTCCATTGCAAACGGTAACAATGATTTTGGTTGTGCTGCTCTCTGTTAAGATTAATGGTTTATGTCTTAGTGAAATTTTGTATTACATTATTACCTTAAATGTTACACAACATAACATAATAAATGAAATATCTTTATTGGATAAAGCGAGGTTCAAAATTTGTATTTGATTTGATAGATTTAAATCGAAGTTTTCTCACAGGGGAGAATTTACTGAATTTAGATGAAGTATAACGTTCCATCAGTTTTACTGGAAATGAGAATTCAAATTTTAAGTAACAGAAAGGACATTCCTCTGATTATGTGACAAACTGAGCCGTGTAGGAGTATGTTGTGCGACATAAGTTAGCACAACATGTAACGAGCAAAGACTTGAACACGCCAGTGTGTACCAACATCCTTGTTTTTTGGTTGTTTTTTTTAGAATTGTTGTTAGTCAGTTAATGAACTACAAACAAAGTGACAGACCGCACCTAAAGCTGTAACGCTGCATGAGCTCGACATGTGTGGAGAAAGGAGACCCGAAACACTGAAGCAGAGCATCGATACAATAAAACACTGAAGTTTATCACATGAGACTGAACTGATCCAGTATCGCTGCACTGTTTAGCTGATGTTTAGCTGATGTTTAGCTGATGTTTAGGTAGATGTCCGACACATTATGGTACTCATGGTGCCTTGTTTCTCTGCGTCTCTACACTAATAATAATTTACTAAAACTATTTGCTAACACTAAACAATTCGCAGAATGCATGAGTGCCTTTAATACTTAGATTAAATGTTAGGTTACATGTTTATTCATTCATATTCATATGTCATTATGCTAATAAAGAATTTTACTGCAAATAGATAAATTGCATAAATGTCCTAAAGAACATACCTAATGTATGTTTTGGATTTATTCGCAGAGTGGTTTGAAAGAAGTCGAGTTATGGAAGCCAAATAGTCCAAATATGTTTCTCCCTGTGATATCTGCCTCATTTACATTCATGTCAGTAATCCAGTCACAGAGGGAAAAAATCAATTCAAGAAACATTTATTTTCCACTTTTTTCTGTAAGAACATGATTTTTCACTTCTTGATCATGTAGATTTTTGTAACACACAGAAGACATCTGAAAAGGGAAACACGAGGAGGGGTTCATCCCGCACAAAAAGCACAAAGGATCATTTTTCAGCTCAAGCAGATAATCAGCCTTCAGTGTGGAATGATGGAGCTCTCAGGGGGTAGTGAGATGAAAATCTAACAGAGTCCCAAATCTAATTATTATTGACCTTTAGAACAAAGAGATTACTGGAGGTCAGGATGTACAGTCTCTCATTGGTCGCTCTGAAGCCCAGGATGGGTTTGTCGGAGTCCAGGCTGGCCACCTGTTGCTTGGCAACCTGTCCTACCTGACGGCCCTGCTTCCTGTTGAAGAGGACGGTCTCCACCGGGGAAGGCTGGCGGTAGATGAATGCACGGCGGAGACATTCACACAGTGAAGCGTAGGAGAAGTTTGGAGCGCAGGTGGCAAACTTCTTATCTCGTTTGGATGCCTGGACATAACCTGCAAAAATAAATAAATATAAGATCAGAGACATGCAGGGACAGTTTCTAACCTTCACTTTATACTGTCTCACTGAAATAAGGACACAGAGTGTTACTCCAGATAAGCTTGATTTATAGTCCTGTGTTCTGTGACAGCAGTACTAATACCTGCTTGGAAGCTAATTTGGTTTCCACAAGGATGAGCAGCATTTTTAGGACAGAAGGACTCTAAAAGACAATTTAAACTCACCAGTCCAGAAACATTAAGACTAAAAGCCACCACTTTAAAGTGTGGCGGGCCACATAGTGCAGCGTCTATGTGCGGGACAACAGATGCCATAGGGGAGTTGACCGATGTGCTGACATTAGCTTAAAGTGATCTGATGGCATCTAACAGCAACCTCTGCAGCTGTAGCAAAATGCAGAATGGCTCTTTGAGACTCTTTGAGGCTGGCTCCAAACACAAGTTGGCAAAAATATGAAAACTCATATTCATCTTTATAGCAAATCGTTCTGTGCAAGTAGCATTTTTAAATAACTTGCTTATTAAATTTGATAAAAGTCTCAGGTTGCAGGAACTAGCTGTCTCTTCACCTCAATTAATTCAAGTCACTGAAGTGGACATGTCGGCCATATCCATCCAATAAGTCCGTGCTTCAGATTAAGTGAAATTCTATTATTTAATTTATCTGTTAGTCATTTCTGTGATCTACAGAACTACATTAGACAACAGCTGCCTAAATGGCAGGGTGGCCAGCTGGTGTAGCTCACGTGGGTCTTACAGGTTATAAAAACTGGCTCAGATGAACTGTTCACCTGGCATCATTTGTTAGTTTATGTTTAACATGCTCCATTTTATTTAAGTAAACATCCTGTGTCGACTTCCACGTATAAACAGATAGGTGTGTCTGTGCTGGACTTGGCTGATAACTAAGGTACAGTTATGGGTACGCTGGTACAGTTTATAAGCGCAGCTTGCTAGGCTTAGCCGAGAACTTCCACGCTTTCAACTAAATATAGTCACGAGGAAAAGATGGCAGAAGTCATAAAGTAACAGTGGAGGCTTAAAAAGCCACAAGCCAGAGGGTGATGTCACAGTGGATATATCCTCCTTCTCTCTGTGGAGGAAATCAACTACTTAAATTCTAAGACAATATCTTTGTGATGGCATGATTGTTTCTGATTGTTGGAGTATTTCTCTACCTCAACAGCTACTATCTGAAGAAGCAAGGAGATGGAGCTGCTAGTGAGAGGAAAAGAAATCTTTTTTTTTTTTGGTCTTTCAGGCCTGGAAATAGCACAGGCGTGAAGTGCTGTAGAGTGCTGTGGCGCGGTGTGTCGATATGTGGTTGGCCTAGCTGCTGCTGGCGTGGGCTTGAACATAGAGAATAACACACACACACTGTTCCACAGTCATGTGTTTCTGACTTAATGCAACATTCTCAGTAAGAGGCACTTACATTTTGAAATAACTGAAGTAATTCAGAACCACGAAGGCTGTGAATAATCTGTCTTATCTTTCAATCTCACAAATGGAAATATTTCCCTTATGAGCCACACGCCCCAAACCACAGATAAACAAAGATCACATATGGCATCTGAGATTGTTTTGAGTTTCTACACAGTACGTTTTTTTCCTGTATTCAATGTAATTATTGTTAGGACGAACAGGAGGGAAATGCAGCTCTTTTCCGTACCTGCTGGTCCAGGACTTGAAACTAACTTGTTACAGGATCAATCTACCTGTCACCACCCATAACCCTACTCTCTCCATCTAACAGCCAAGCGTAAAAAGGTTTTTGTTTTTCCTATGGCATAGTTTTGCTGCACAAAGCTCCAGGCGTGGATCCAAATCACAGTATTGGGTGAAGAGAGGTTTAAAAATCTACCCCGGAGTAGCAATGACAAAAACACAGCTGAGGAAAAAGCTAATTGCAGGACGAATAAGAACTCAAGTGAAGCTAAAATATTTCAGTCCCCCCAAACATTCCTCAGAGATCCATGTTTTTAGAAGGGTGTTCAATACAGAAAGCAGACGTGTGATCAATGAGCCAGAGAATTCAATTAGCTAGAAAGAGAACGCACCACAGCAGACATGTTCAGTTAATAGTTACAGATACTGAAAAGGTCTAAATAGATGTAACAGAAAGAAAAGAAACAGTCACTGATTCATTCATTATTTAAGTAATTTATCAAATTACTGTAAATACAAAGAATTTTCCAGTTTCAGCCTCTTGAATATAAAATCAGAGACAATTAAATTCCTTTAAAGATGCCCCCTTTGAAATTTGGACAATTAATCAATAAGTCAGTTAGTTTGGCAGTGATGCTTTAAATCATGTTAAAAGCTGAAACACTGACAAAGCTTTTCCTTTTTTGGCGGCCTGTCCAGGACAACAGCAAGGACAGGCTCCAAAATCCTGAACTGCATAAGTAGTTAAGAAAATGGATGGATGGACGGTTCACTCCTTAAGCTTTGAACAACATAAGTCTTTGATCATTTGCTTTCACTGAACTGGAAATTGCATATTTGCCAAGGTCACTTCAAGAAGACCAAAGAGCTGGGCCAAAAGCACAAAGCAGTCATTCTTACTCATCTGATTTATAAAGATGTTTATAAGTGTCGAGTCATTTTCATACTGGGAGATGTGCACAGGCCTGATTTGCACTCCCACAGTTTGCATTCGTCCGTGTAGCTGCACTAGCTATTACATCTGTCAGTGTGAAGCGCTGCAAAGACAAACAGCTATTTCAGCTGTGTCAGTGAGTTTCTGCACCTGCAGCAAACCGGCTTTCATTAGCCGTGTAAACCTGTAAAATCATCAATAGTAGCGACATCCTAATAATCAGAATCAAATACAGAAAATGCTGAATTCTTCATTGGAAAACACTTTACCCATATAAACTACATAAAGTAAAAAGACCACCGCATAGAAAGAAACGGTTGGATGTTAATGAGAGTTCATGATTATTCGTAAATAACTGAGTTACTAAATGCCCCTCTAATTGCACCTAAGGCTTCCATCCACCATCGTTTATTTTATCGTCTCATCACATCAGCCACATGACTCTAGAAATGTTAGACAGTGCTGTAAAGTTTCATTTAGGTGAGTGCGTCTAATTGCTTATAAATACCAGGTTGCTCCAGTACGCCTTCACATATGTACACATTGTTTGTACATCTGCTTCCTGATATTAGTGACAGTGAGACTTTATTGTTCCTCTGCTGCTGAAAAACAAATTATCTTTCACTCTTGCAATCTGATGAGCCACTTCCTGCATGCCTAAGATTTCCCATCTGACACCACGGCAGTTCAAAAACGCAAAACCAGCAATTTCTCTCCTGCAGCTCAACATTTGTCCTTAATAAAATTAGCTTGTGTAGTTGTGTTGTGTAGCAGAGCCTTAAGCAGCACAATCAATACTAAACACACTACAGGTTTATAGATTTCAAATCTCTGAAAAGTATTATCTAAGGAAACATATCAAACACACACAGATGTATGCAAGTTAAATATAAGAGGTTTTAAGAGCTTCAAAACACCAATCATGGAATGGAAGCACACATTAACCACACTGTGGTTTCATTATTGTGAAAATAAAAACAAAAACAGCACCGTTGCCCTCACATATATACCACTGTCCCAAGTTTAAATCACCTTCTACCTGACCAATAAGCATTTAGGGACACCAGCTTTAAACCAACAGGAGTGTCTGTTATTTTCAAGCTATTTGACAAAACCATTATCCATCTGCCCAAAGAAAAACAGCCTGCGCAGGTGGGTCACACTACAAAGCAAGGCCATAACAACGCAGTGGTACTGCCTCATTTACATGAATAGAGGGGCCATAAACTCCATCACTGCATGCTGGAAATTCTTGTGGCGTTTTCATTTATAAAGACTATAAGACCACATAGTTATAGCTACTATAATTATAGTAGTTATGGTTATAGTAAAAGAGACTGTGCCACCTTACTTCATAGTTCTTTTCTTCTCTTATTTTTGGCATTTGACAGTCAAATTATCTCTTTTCTTTGCAGGAAAACCCCTACCTCTGCAAACTGAAGTGTTTAAGACATTAACAAACTTTTTAAGGACTCTTTCACGTTAATACATTTAATGGTGGTGTGGCATAGTCGTTTCTAGTATGTTACAAGGATGATCTCTGGTGCTCAAGCATCCACATTTTGAGTCCTGTTTCTCTCGGTGCCTTGTTCCGACTCATCGAGGTAATTTCCGAAAATATCACCAGGGATCCATCTGCAGTCCAAAACTGGATGATATACTCCAAACAGAAATGTGCTGTTTGGTAAGTGCGCCTTCTTAACAAAAGAGAAATGAAGAAGTCACGGCTGTCAAAGTGCTTCAGGTGTCTGTTGTTTTAAGATGAGAAGAGACAAGTGAGGAGATAAATTACACAGACCAGGAGACTGAAAGAGACGCGGCTCTGGAAACAGGCGCAATCTCAGCACATCGGTGAGTGTCTGAGCTAACAGACACGTTACGATGCAGTCCTCACACAGTCCTCACACAGTCCAGAGCAGTTTAAAATGTTTATATGCAAACCCGTCCCCGTTATCATTAACTACACTTTTAAAGCAGTCATTTAGTTGTCTATCCTCTGAAGTTGTGAAGCAGCAGGAGCAGCAGCAGCAGGAGCAGCAGCAGCGTGATACTGGACTTAAATGTAAAGTTATCAGCGCGTGAAATTAATTATTCATCTTATGCTGTCTTTTTTTTTTTTTTTTAAATCATAAAGATAGAGTTTTACATCAGTTTGACATTTACTGTGACTCATCTTGGGATAAACTTTGCACTACAGACATAGTGGCGTAGCTTCTCTGCTAATACAGGTGATTTTTTTACAGAATAAAAGCAACTCTTTCTGCAAAAAGATATTTCTGTTTGGATTTGAAACAATAATATTTCCTCTAAGCCCTGACTGTAGTATCATTTCCTTTATTAAATATAAAGCCGAAGCTACTGGCTAGCCATCGTCCCAGTTTCTGCCTCTCACAGACAGCTGGAGGTTGTTTTAATGTTAACAGGCCCGAGAAGCGCCTGGGAAGCAACATTTATTCCTCTCGAGTGGCAAATGGCTGCAAACAGTGTTGGTTTGACAACATAACCATATTTGTTAGGCTTAAAAGGCGCTGTAGTGTGTTATCATGAAAGATGTGCTGAAAACCGGAAACTCAGCAACTGTTACAGATTCACTGCAGCGCTATTGTATGAAGATTTAGTATAAAACTACAAATGCAGGGACCTGTTTGTCTTCAGTTTCAAAGAATTTGTCTTTTTTCTGCTTTGAACCTAATATTTGTAAAACCAGGTTCAATTTGTACTTCCTGTCATCAACACCACTTTGTGTAAACTGAATAGTAAACAATTTATTAGGACCCAGCAAAGAATTTTATTTTGAATAACTTATCAGTTGTTGTTTTTTTTCAGTGTCCGATCAAGGTAGAAAAATAGTTCCAAGACAACAGTTCAAGGTTTCACTTCTTAAATGTAGCCAGGGCACTGTTGTTAGACTTCCTAGTAAGAGAAAGTCTGAGTTTAAAACTTGTTTCTGTCATCTCTTTATCGATTTGAAAAAAATTTAATGAACCAAACCTTCATAAAAGAAAAAAAAAACACTTCAGTGGTGACTCAAATTGGTGATGTCCAGCTTTCGGGCCCATACTTTTCCTATAGAGCTGACTTGGTTTAAGATGCTGACACTGAGGAATAGGAGGGGATGGCTTTAACAGTATAATGCAGGGGTCAGCAACCTTTAACACCCAAAGAGCCATTTGGACCCGGTTTCCACGCAAAAGAAAACACTGGGAGCCGCAAATACTTTTTGACATCTAAAATGAAGATAACACTGTATATATTGTTTTTTACCTTTATGCTTATGAACAACTAACACATGTTGAACTCTTAAAGAAATATAACAAAAGGAAAAACACCCAGCGGAACTAAAAGGATCCATGTAGCAACAAAAACTGTTGTGAGCCGCCATCCTTATATCGCCTTTGGGCTTTTGGAGCCTTGACCTGACTTTTAAAAAATAATTGGAAAAAAAGCACTATGCTGCTACAAAATGAAAAATAGATATTTGCAAAAATCTGCCTTTATGACCAGTTTTGATCCTGGAGATGATCTCAGGGTTTCAACCATCTACACTAATGCTGGAAGCCCACTGGGGGAAGCCGCTGGACCAAACTGTGACTACAGCACATTTCAGAGGCAGATCTTTGCTCCTCTAACAATATGTTCCGAGCCTTATTTTTCTTTTTTGAGCAGATGAGGCAGGCAGAAAGTCAAACAGAGGAAAAAGCTTTGAATATCCAGTCAATTCTCAAACTACAAACACTCTTAAATGGCTAAAAAGGATGGGCACCAGTACAGTTTACTGATTGACCAGGTGCCCGTACGCCTTACGGCCCAAAAGCAGTGGCTGAAGTTCGAGTCCGACCTGCTGTCCCTTGCTGCATGTCTTTAACTGCTCTCTTTGCCCAAAATTAAAATAATTAAAAAAAAGATTAAAAGGAAACTTTGTAGCAGAGGCAATGTAACAGACCTGAGTCCAGGGAGGCATAAATTAGGTTTCACTTTTGACTGAGACTCTGCAGATTTGTACGCTGGCAGCTAAAAGCCTCAAATCCTACCACATCTTATTGGATTCCTTTACAGTGACTGGGGAATCCATGACAGATCTCAGAACTCATTTTTAGCCAATTCGCTTTATGACATTGTTTATAGTCATGCTGGAAGCCCCCAGACTGAGGCCATAAAGGGATGCAGCTGGTTAGCGACAGCACTCAGATAGGCTGTGGCTGGTGTTCAGTGTGACAAGAAAAGTTTCCACGCCATCACAGACCTACTGACACCAGCAGTCTGGACTGCTGAGACAAGGAAGGTTGGTTCAGAAAGGATTCATGCTGTCGAGGGGAAGTGACTACCATCTGCAGTCTGGGACAGAAATTCAGAATTACCAGATCAGGATATGTTCTCTCCAGTATTTGTATGCAGTTTCTATGAGTCTGTGCTTCCAGTGGCCGCAAATTACTATTGTTTGCCAACAAGAATTGAGGTCTTCTTCTGCTTGCTTGGCCCATCTGTCTCCAGGCTTCAGATCGGCACAGATGAAGAGCTTTCCTCTCATCTTCTCGTCAACAAAGCATTCCTTTGAGCAGAACTGCCCCTTATATAATCCCACGTTAGCTCTACAGACTGTTGTGGCAAACAACAAATGAGCATTTTGGATCAGACCAGCCTGTCTACTACCAACAACCATGAGAGAACAGATGAGATTTACCTTCATTCAGATGTCTGATGTGAACATTAACCCCTGACCTTCATCTGCATTTTATGCATTACACTGTAGCCTCGTAGGATAATTGTACAGGTGTTCCTTATGTGTTTGGGTTTAGTGGGTCTATAATTGAGGGAAATTCACAGAGTAAGTGTTGCAACTTTAAACTCTTACCCAAAGCATTGAACGTGGCGATGTGCTCCCACATGTTACCGGGTTGATCAGGACGAGGCTGCCAAACGAGAGCGTCCACGTCATGTCGGAGGCAGAGGCACGGCATTTCGGATGGGTTCGCGTCAACCGTGAACAGGTACTGGTGACTCCCTAGATTCACCTGGAGACACACAAACATGAGGGTTTTATGTTGATGTCCTAAGTGTGTTGATCCTTGAGGTTGTAGAGGTTCAGCAGCAAAGACAAAGGTGGTGATGGACTCGTGAAGTACTGTGATTTTTTAGTTGTACGAGGTGATTTCTTTCTGATCTCCTCCACTGCACGATGCAGATAAAACAAAACATGAAATGCTATTCCCTGTATTTTGCATCTTAACCTGAGTTCAGCACGTTTGTTTGTATTTGCCTCATACTAAATTCTGATTAATGTGCTTGGCCTAACTCTGTGTGGTTTGCTGCTATTCTGTTCCAACTCCATTTGTTCTGGAGAGAAAACGACTGTTGTTATGACATAACTCCTTTTCGGCATCTGACTGTTCACACTGATTCCTCACTTGATGAAAACTGCCAACTTGTCTCAGAGGCTGTCAGGCGGCGTTGTCCTCCCCATCTCAATACACTTTTGACAAGCATTCAAAACGCTGCATAAACCAGCTCATAAGCTGGTGGATGATTGTAGCAAACAATGAAGAGCCATTTAGGAAGCCGTCATCTCTCCTCTCTAAAACTCATTTTCTTGCCAGTTGTGGTTGACTTGGAGTGTGAGGCTTTGGTACAGCCTCTGTGTGTGTTTATGTGGGGGAGGTGACTGATAACGATGCCACTGCCTGCCCTGTGACATGACTAGTGAATACGAAACAAACAAATAAGTGTACCAAATTAAATTGACTTAAATCACAAGTTTGTGAGCTGCCAGAGGAGGACGAGTGCAGGTTTCATTAATTTAAAGGTTCCTGCATGTGATCTCATTGATTAGTTCTCCCTCTCCCTATAAACCATTTAATGTTACTACCATAGATCTTGTAGTAAGTAAGCAGTCAGCGTGACTACATCTGATGAAAGACTTCAACAGGGAGTCAGAGGAACAATGACCTATTCAGGCCTAGACATATAAAAAAGAAAGCCTGTGATAAGATACTGAGTAATCTCTGCTATAAAACAGTACCACTGCATACCAATACATGCTTCACATTTGAAAACATCACCGTTAAACGCTGTTTCAGCTGTATTAAACTATAAAAGTGACAATTAGCACTACATTGGCTCAATACTGGCTCTGCTGACTAATACTGACATACCAACATCCAGGGTTTCTGCATACAAATTACATGCCTGGTAGGATCACTACCACCTGTGGCTTTTAATATATGAATCAAAGAAACATTTTTTAGACCAGAGTTAGAAGTTAGCTAATGGTAAGTCCTTAAAAAATTAATCACATAACCACACACTGTAAGGTTTATGCAACAGCTGCCATAAATTAACAGTACTGGTAATTATCAAAAATTAAGTTCTGTTTCTGTAGCTCTTTGATTGAAATTACTTTTTTGTAACTAAAATATAATTATTGTTATTATCCATGAATTTCAAATAGCACATTATTTTTTTCATTCAGATGCCAAATTACAGACATTTACTTGCATCCCAGAACATAAAAATTAGTCCCAGTGGTTTAACATGCTTGACTGATTTCTAGGGACCCGAATAAAATTTGGGTTTAAAAATGTGAACTCAGTTTGCTATTTGCCTGATAAATAGCATCATTTTTTAAAAGATTTTTAAAAATCTGTTTTCTTGTTTTTTATTACATGTGGTCTCATATATTTGTTAAGCACTGTAGGCGAACCTGTTTTTGCCTGTTCTTAGCATGATTATTGTACATAAAACTACCTACGTGTGGATGAGGTAAATAAAACTATTTTCAGAATACTAATATTCTGCTGCTTGTTTCCAGGAAAGGAAAAAAACAAAAAACAGAAAAACAATCTTAAGCCTTTTATTGCATTATTTTCACAAACACCTTTCTCTGCAGGGGGTTCAAGTCTCACCTTACAAGCTGTGGCAATTTAAACCCAGACAAAAGTAAACAGAGTGACACTAAAAAGATTATAGAAATAGTGATTGTATTAGTATTGTATTGTATTTTGTATTGTATTCTACTTTAGCTTCTTCACAAAGCCTTTATTGAATAAGAAGGATTTAACTGAAGGGAGCAGTGGATTATCCTTCTGAATCCAGAATTCCTGCTAATTCCTGTATTAGCTTCAACACGGAGATACAATATTCACAACTGAGAGTGATAAAAAAAAAATGTAAAAGAACAGGCGGAGCTCTTAAAGAAACAGAGGACTTTTGTCTGTCAGTAGGAAAGGTTCAATCTAATGCAGCAACAGTATAGGAAAGAATAAGGTGAATGTCTCACTGTCTCATCTTTTCTTCCTTCATCTTACGTCAGTTTTCCTGCATCTCCACAGAACGTGCACATAATAAAATGCATTAAAAAAAAGGCATTAAGGCCACTGAATATGATTAAGAACCGGGGGTGGTTAAGTTGCCACAATACATACTGCTTAAATGGACCTAAAGAGAAGTGCTTTATGCATTCAGATCATTTTTGTTTGAGATGCTCTTTGGAAAGGAGAAGTTTATATAGAATATATACAAGTATTCCAAGGCACTTACTTTCAAACAACATTTAAAATGCATTAGTTTTCATGTGTAATCTAAAAGAAACAACCTCCCTGATGAAGGCTTATAAACTGAACTTGGCATTTTTTAAGTTAAACATAACTTTTAAAAAAATGGCCTGTGTATTGCTACAGTGGAAATTCCTCAAAAAGACACACTCCATTTTTATTGTTCTGATCAGTTCGAAGTGAGCAGGGTTCAGCTGATGTCATGCATGTATGCACCAATCAGGATCTTATGAATGAAAACACAATGAAAAATGTGTCTTCAATAAAATAAATTAATAAAAAAAACGGATGACTTGTTTAATTATTCTTTATTTCTAGGCTGAGGTATTACCCTTTCATTTCATCATGATGTCACCATAGCTCTGTGAAAAGCCTTCAGTTGATCCAAACACTGGGACTACAAAATCATATTTCTCCATTTAAGCATCTCTTCACTAACTTCTTGTAAAATCCAGAATACAAAATAAAACCCTTCTCCCTTAATGACCAAGCTCCATCATATCTTAAATATCTCATAGCACCATATTATGGCAACAGAGCAGAACTTAGCCTTCAGCTATCGGGCTCCTCCTCTGTAGAATCAGCTAGTTCGCCTTCCTGCAATGTCAACAAATGCCATTTTTGTCACATCTGCAAACATAACTCAGTTACACAGCAGGCCTCATTTTGTGTCACTCCCAATTCTTGACTGTCAATCCCAACTTCCCAATAAGAGAGATGATTTTACTCCAAATCATGATCCAAGTATTTATTGCCTACATTTAGTGTGAAACAAAACAAATGAAAAAGAAGCAAAAAAGCAAACCACGGTCTCCTGCTCGATATACATGCTACTTAAGACTAAAATGTTATCTCTTATAAGCAAATACCGCTGATGCCAGTGCATCAAAGGCACTGATCCCAAAGGAAACCTTGTGCATACTGGGGAGATGCAGGTGGCATCTGAAAACATCACATTATATTATGTACCAGGATTAGAACATGTTGGTGGAAGCACTATTTGGCATTAACATTTGGTCTTCTCTTTACAGCACCTCATACTTTTTCCTCTTTGTTCTTTTTTACCTGAACCATAACTGTACATAGAGGTGGTGCAGGTACTGTATCTTTTGGATGCAGAGCAACATGTTTTTGTTCTGCAGTCACTCGCGCCTACAACCTGCCCAGTGTGGGTTTGTCATTGCACAATACTCATCTATTCATTCTGCTCTCTTTTCACTCCAAATAGTCGACAGCCACCCACCCTGTGGTTGGTTCTGTCAGAGATTTCATCCAGAAACCAATCCAGGCCTTTTTCCTCACACATACTGCTGCTTCCTTAACCCTTTGAAGTCTCAATTGTCACCGTGATGACATCAACCCTAAACATAGGCAATCAAAATATGTAATTTTAGCTTTAATTTAATTGCTCTCCCAAGTTTTGGTTTATTCTTAAGGTTGAAAACATCCAGTTTAGAGACCTTTGATCTGTATCTCAGTGCTCAATCACTGCTTTTAACTTCAAGAGAAAGACCATGACATGGTTAAAAAGCTGCGTAAATAAGCCAGTCTGTGAGTTAAGACATTTTTAGGTATATTATATAGCGGTTGCATAATATATGCACAATGCAAGGTACTGCCACTGAAGCCTGTATAGAAAAGTACTTAATAATTACTCATACCTGCTAACATTTTCAAAAAAAAAGCAAAAAAAACTGTCAGTAAAAGCTGTTTTATTTTTAATCAAATGGTTTATAGATGATGACAGGAAGTGGGAACTTGGTATTGCAGAAAAGGGGAAAAAATGCGTCTGTATGCAGGGGCCAGATGTCTGTTATAACAGCTGAAATGCCAACTCCCTCTCATCACTGCTGCCGTCACGCTCTTAGAAGGCTGCTGCTCACTCGCCTTTACAGAGAGAGGACAAAGCGTTGTTTACTTACACTCTAATCAGCCCGAGACGCTCAATTTTATCTTTTAAAAACCATCCAAGTGTTTTGTTTGACAGCAAGGGAGCCAGCTGCACCAAAGGACAGTCAAATATGACCTTCAGTTATAACCAGAGTGTAAAATCAAAGCCTTTTTTTAGGAAATTGCATATCATAAATGTGTGACTCTACCTCCACCTGAGGAGGCTGGGATGTCTCTCCCAGTGATTGTGCGTGTTTGTGTTGTAATACCCATTGATCAAACCCCCCCAAAAAACAAACTGCAGTTCAGGGAAGCTCTTTGTGCTCTGCAATTGTCAGATGACTAGTTTGCAGAATCACACCTGTCCTGGTCGACAATGCAACACCTGAACAGATGCCAGCTTCACACCACATTTGTATCTTCACACTGAAATTAAGCACCTCTACACTGCCTCTCGGGCCAATTGAAATAAAAAAAAGTTACGTTTTGTAGCTGTTTCACAGTGATTTCCTCGTTGCTGTAATGAAATACACGAAAATACAAGGTACACAGTCGTCCAATCTTGATTGTAAACCTTGAGAATGACCCACCTGTCTTTCTGAGAGTGTTCCTAACTTGATTAGATGTTGTGAAGGTGTCTTTGTAAACTATTCCAGTGAACACCTACTATATACAAGTTCAATACTTGGAATCAGCTGAAGATATTTGCTGAATTTGTAACAAATAAAAAATGTGATAGTGTTCGGAAGAAAGAATTTTTACAAGTCTAACAAATTATAAATTAAACTGCACGACCAGTACCAGTCTAAATGAAAGGATTAGAAGGTCAGAACAATGTGAATTTCCCATTGTGTCTTAGATAAGACAGATCTCTCCTTTAATTATTTATTTACTGTTTGTAAATTATAAGTCATAACGGTTCTGGCAGAATTTGCTTAAAATTATTAAATTTAAGTTGCCTTTGATGTAATAGCTGAGGAACCAAGATAAAATATAATAAATAACAGTGCGGTAGTCTGTTTCACAATGTCATCATTGTTTTGTCTCATCATAAATGCAGTGCACTCGCTTTCTAATGAGAACTGGCTTCTGTCGCTCCTTAAAAGCCCATATTTGCACTTAGTGACTGTGATGTTGACTGCATTAGGACGGGTTCACAGGCAGTCATGGCCAGGATGTCAACATATAGAAATTTGCAGAAATTTCCTCGTTTCTGAACATTTTAGCAATCTTATACTAACCCCAACAGGGTTAAACTGAGTTCCCTTCCAGACATAAAGTCATAACAGTATGACATTCAAAGGTCGGACTGTTAGTAATAACTCTACCTCATCCAAGCAGGAAATTGCTGGCAAATTTAACAGCAACAAAGAGCGTAGAAGAGCTCTGAACAGACGAAGCGCTGACAGACTGCCATCAACAAACAGAAAACTTTTTCACAAGAAAAAGCAAAACACCCATTCTCAGAACATTCAAATATATCTTATAACTTAAATGTCTGAAAACGTTTCAATCCAATTATCATTTTATGGTAACAAATGATATCATAAAATACTTTCTGATCCTGCTGCACAGCTTACATGATGCTGAGATAAGCACGGCTGCAAAATCCATTACAGGTGTCCAAAGTAGATGTGACTCAGCCTCCATCTGAGGAAAGCACACAAAAACCATTCTTCATCTTTTTCAGGTGGGATCAGAACCGCAGACAAACACACAGTCAAAGGTGGCAAATTAATAGGAGGAGCCCAAATTTTAAGCTAAAAGGCTTTCTGAAAAAGGTCAGGTATCCTAGTGGGCAGGCAGGCAGCTGAAGCATTAAGGTGGTTAAAATGAGGTACGGAGCCAAAGAATGGAAAAGTAAGGCTTCCTGGATGAAATCCTGTACACAGACACACTCACGCATCCATGTACACACACACACACACACACACACACACACACACACACACACACACAGATTTAGCCTTCCTTCAAAAGACTGATGGAACAGAAACAACTACAATCAAACTTATTTAAGAGCTGCAGGTTGCCTGGTTGTACTATTTGCAGAGTAAATGAAGGGAGAAACATTAAAGGGCTTTTATTCCTATTTAGCCCTTCATCACAGTGTGAGCAGAAACACTGTACTGGACACTCAATAGTTGTTATTAGCCTTTCATTAAATAATGAAAGGCTTCAATTTTACAGAGTTTTTGTGACGGGGAATTTTTCATTATGAACACAGGAATTATTTTGCCCAAACGAAACACAGAAAAGTGAAAAGGGAACATCAGTGGCGGATGTACTGTGGTCTAATATTCACACATGAATAGAGCTTTTGCAATTGGCTATATACAGTATCCGGGCTGGTGGAAGACAAACATCCAGTTATGCTCCTTCAGAAGTGAGGTTGAAACTGCTGCTTTTACAAACACGTCATCGAGTGGAGTGTGCAATAGGATGTTGTTGGGGTTTTTTTTATAAATGTGAAAGCATACTTGGCATGTCCTTAAAATACAAATGCAAAACCCATTAAATCCTTTCTTTCCTTATCAACTGTGAGCCCCTTTTTTACAAACTAAAATAGATGTTGTTCTAAAGAAACTGCAAACTGTGACGCCCGTTTTTCACCTTGGGGCGAATAATGGACAACAAAGACAAAGTTGTTAATTTCTCGTCATGCACACTGAACGAATTCAAGAAGCAAAAAAAATGCAAATAATATAGGGATGATATTTCAGTGTGCAGCTTTACAAACCTTCTGTTGGAAGAGTGCAGTAAAAACATTATTAACACTTTATATTTTTGCTTGTTAGGTGTGAGAGGAAATAAAAACTCCCTTATTTGTTACATTTTGAAAATGTTTAAAAAGAAACAAGATCAAATTTATTCTGGATAAAAAGCAGCCACAAAACTCGGTGACCCATGTGACTGATTTGCAACTGGTTGCTGGTAGTCCCGAGGCGAAATTAGTCCTAAAAAGGATGTAGTCCTGCACCGAAAACCTCCTTGCAATTGTTTTGGTTGCTAGCAGATTCCCACGGTTGACAATAGTTTGCATGAAAGACGTCGACTGATCTGGAAACATCTAGTCTCCATCTACTCTCAGAGTGCTGGTGAACTTCAAAAATGCGATGCAAACTGTGAAGGTTGACCGTTCACTTTCAAAGTAAAAACTGTGCATTTCAAAATATGATGACTGCGGTCAGCGAGGCTCAACTTTTAATTTTAAGATCAACATTTGGTTTCTGGTTTGTTTTACACTTCAAATTTTAAATGGACTGGATCTTTCTTACCTTCTACTCTGCCTGAGCACTCAAAGCACTCCATACTTCAAGCTTTCTATAGATAAATGAAAAGAATTTCATCTCTTTTGTTTAACTATTATATACACAATCACACTTTCTAACTTTCCAAATAGAACTGATATGAAGACACGTAGCAGCTGCCTCACTCAAGGTTAAAAAACATGAGACAGCAAGAAAAGAAAGACTTTTCTGGCATACACCATTATCCTTAAAAAACGCCTTACTAATATGCATTTTCCTATGTGGGTCCCATATGCTTGCTCCCTAAATTGGTACTAAGTGCTAATTAGTCAACACATCAACATACCACAGTGAGCATGGTAAACACTGCACCTGCTAAGTATACAGATTTTAGCCTTTAACTCAGTGCGCTTAAGTACAGCCAACAGCGAGACTGCATTTTGCAGCTTGGTGATTATATGAAAGTGTAATTCTTGTAACTAACATTATACATCCAGTCTGGCTTTTTGCTCAAAATGCTAATGCTAAAATTGATTCTCTCTAAAGACTGTCTGGGTTTTGACAAAAGGCGCCCTAGTGATCCAAAGTGTTTTATATTCAGTGGACAGATACCATCAATCTCTCTGGTGACAAGTCCACATCGTTGTCCATACAAAAGGAAAAAGTCAATATATGACTCAGCTGTGATCTGAACAACAATATAAAATCCCCTGAAACAACCAGAAAAAAATGACAGGAAAATGAAAGCAAAGATCTCAGACATCAGAAAGCAAATCTGCACTTTGATGCAGCACATGAGATCAGATCCATTTGTCAGCGATGCACAGTGCCTCTAACCACTTGACCACCCAACGTGGAGCCATGTTGCTCCTTGATGAATATATTGTGCACACACAGGTTTATAAGAATAGCCATCAGGTACAACGTTTCACCTTCTTACTATTCATATCACGAGGATGAGTGATGAAGTAGGTGTGCCTGTTCTTCTTCAGTGGGCCTTTGTGGTGCTCTCTGATCAAGTGCCTTGTTAAAGGGCAATGCCAACAACAGCTCATTCACCGGGGCAGACGCTGAATACAAACATGCTCACACAAAGCATCAGGTAGTGTGCTTGAAGGAAATAACGGATGGACAGAGGTGACAGCTGTCTGGAAATGTTAAATCTGAGGGCTCAGAATTGAAGAGCTGGAGACTCAAAGTGTTTACCGGTGAAGAAGAGAAAGGATACTCACCACCTGAGTGGGCTTGAGTGACTGCTCATCAAAGTGTGTGAGGCTAAAGCTGTCTTCAGGAAACCCATCGCAGTCCTCCAGCTCCTGAGAGTTACAAGGGGGCTTGTCCCTGTCAGGGTTTCCATTCTGGACAAAAAAAGAAAGCAAGACAGAGGCCATGGTTACACTTGCTTTGCATTTATTAACATGTAAAAGGCAAAGCTAGCACCAAGAGTCTCAAGTGGACCCAGACGATACTAACGAAGGGCGAGGATTAGAGAGGAGCTGCCTAAAAATGCTGATGAACAGGCAACTGTGAGCGACTCTTGAAAACTAGAGAGCTACGATGTGTACAAGTCGTCCAGAGGAAGAGGGCTCAGAGCAGCTGAAGAGGAAGGGAGCAGAGATGGGAGACCTTAGGGGAGGAGGGGATGTTAAAAGAAAGAAGAAATGTAAGAGAGGTCATGAGAAAACCTCCAAAGAAAGCAAAGCCAATATTTCAAACACATACTGCTGAGTGATTTAACCACACAGAGGGTCGGGTGATATGAATATAAA
Organism: Haplochromis burtoni; assembly: GCF_018398535.1. Taxonomy (NCBI): domain Eukaryota; kingdom Metazoa; phylum Chordata; class Actinopteri; order Cichliformes; family Cichlidae; genus Haplochromis; species Haplochromis burtoni. Next base: position 548,426 of record NW_024582532.1, on the reverse strand, counting down.
CTGCTTAAAGATGTTCCCACACCTTCTATACCAAGAAACCCTCTCTACCCATCTATTTTAATACGTATGCACTATATATATATAAAACACAAGTATATAATATGTGGCAATGTGACAAATCAGAGAAAAAGACAGCTTTAAAGGAAATTGATGTTTACAAGAGTATTGTTGTAACATGAGGAATAACTTACTTATCAGGAACATTAAAAAAAACACATCTCATTGATAACTTCCCAGTTATCCTTGAATAAGTTTAAGTTGTCATGAAACTACACTTTTACCATTACGATGGTTTAAAAAAACCTATAATATCTTTATATTTCAATCATATAGTATAGCAGTAAAACCATTTTTGTATTTCTGTGATCTGCCAGTATAGTACATGCAAACTCTTCAGTTGAAATTATATTTTTAATGCCTAAAATATAATAATGTAATTAATAATTAAATTTTGCACAGCCTCCATCTTGGATCATGCTAGCTGTGGTAAACTTCTGCCTCTATGGATCTGATAAATGTGCTGCCATGATTGGAGCTTCTTTGCTGTCTTTTAACCCGGCCTTTTCTAGCCACTGGTAGAATGTCTTCATGTCACCCACCTCCTCCACCTGTGGATGGTAAATCATCTCTAACACTCACTCACTCAACACTGGAGACGTCCAGGCATTGTGAGGAATTTTCCTGTCTTAACATCAGTATTACTCCAGCTGGGTTTCTGATGACCAATAGTGTGCATGTACTGATAGTTTGGACCTTATTCCTGCCAACTGGCTTTTCAGCGCCTGTTTTAACTTCTGAAAGGAATGAATCTTCATCATGGTGCCTGTTGGCCTGTGGTATACCCATATCAACATGTACCAAGATCTCTAAAGAATATTTCCAGCAGCCATAAATCTATGGCTCTTTAATAACATCATATCCAATAAGCTCTATGTCACAGATATTTTAAGTCTAATTCTTCTTGCTCGTGGGATGGAGGGATTTTGTTTTACTTCAATGCAATCCTGCAATGTCAACTTTGAATTAAAAGTATATAAAAATACAAAGTTTCTTTCATACTTTGTATTCTAAGGAGCTTGGAAAGAAAAACAACTGGACTTCTTTACATTTTTTGAGGATGTTTCACCTCTCATCAGAGAAGCTTCTTCAGTTCATTCATTCATTTTCATATGTATGTGTTTCATACCACCACTCCAGTCTTTAATTTAAATGTGCTGTCATTAAAAAATATACATAATAAAAATATACAGAAACTGGACAGGATGGGGCTAGTCATTTAGAATATTGGTTGTACAGATAAAAGATGTTTCTCATTATATTTAGCACTGGATTTAATCAGTGTAATGTGAAGAGTGAGCCTCACCAAGTCTTCAGAGGTAAGGTGAGTCAGTCTTTCATGAATGAGGGCGGCCTGCTCATCACTCATCACATACTCCCCTCTCTTGTCGCCCATCACCAGCTCCGGCCACATGGGCCCCTCACCACGCTTCTGCAGGGTCACCTCCAGGCTGGGGACAGAGTCGGAGAATACAAAATTACAAATCATACATGTATTACTCATTAGCAAATAGGCAAATAGGCAGCTTCAGAAAGCTCACTAAGCGATTTTCTAAATTACACAAGATGGTTTAAGCTGCAAGTTCTTCTTCCACAATTTCAGAAACTATCTGAGAGCCTGCAGAGTATTTATAGTACTTTGGATGAAAATGATGCAATCAATGAGTAAACATCCAATCAGTAGCAGCTTAATAGGCTAATTTCCAGTGATGATGACAAAGGTCATAGAAAGGCTTGGAAAGATTGAGACGGGCAGAAACAGTTTTGACATGAATCGTCTTTCTCTGAAGCAAGAAGTGTCTGAGGCTGTGCTGCAGAATACATCAAGGAGAAAAACTGGAATGTTACCAACTCCTATCCTAATATCATTAAGAAGCTGCAGTATTACTTCTCGTAAAAAGATCGTCTCTGTCCTCTCAATGGAATGACTGAAATTAAGACTAAATTTACAATAAATCAAAATAACTGCAACATCATAAAGCCTTAGTTTGAGGTGTATTTTGAGTTTTTTGAAATAATTAATCCAGGAACTCAATTAATGCAATTTAATTCATGTGGTGGGAATTTCCAGCTTTGGGTGAGTTGTCCGGCTGCTCTCATTTGCTACTTTTCTTACACGATTTCAAGATGAATATTTTAGAGATTTATTTCAAACTTTTGACAAGACTAGATAATAAAGAAAGAGAAAAAGAGTGGCAGATTGATCAGCATCAATAATAAACAATAGCTGGGCCACTTCTCCAATATGTTTGACAAAGCCTTAATGTTTACTATCAAATTCAAACAAAAAGCTTGTAACTCTAGCAGCTAATGTATTAAAACCAAATGCAGCACAAATTGTTTCTGCATAGCAATGCATTAGCACTGTTGCCTAACAGCAAGAAGGTCCTGAGTTCGACTGCACCACCTGGCCGGAGCCTTTCTGTATGGAGTTTGCATGTTCTCCCCATATTTGCGTTGGTTCTCTCTGGGTACTCCGGCTTCCTCCCACAGTCCAGTGACATGCACATGCGTGGGTCTAGGTTAACTGATCATTCTAAATTGCCCATAGGTGTGAATGGTTGTCGGTCTCTATGTGTTAGCCCTGTGATACCCTGCGGACGATAATAGACAGATGGCTCTTTTCAAAACTGCATTTTATATTTACTTGTGTTATCTGGGGTGGCTGTAGCTCAGGAGGTAGAGCAGATCATCTACTGGTCGGAGGTTTGTGGTTCTATCCCAGGCTCCTCCAGTCTGCATGTCAAGTATCCTTGGGCAAGATACTAACCCTAAGTTGCTCTCTGATGATTGGGTGAATGTGGTATGTTGTATAGGGCGCTTTGAGTACTCCAGGAGAGTAGAAAAGCTCTATATAGGAATCAGTCCATTTACCATTTATCTCTGCCTGATATTTACATTTTTCTAAAGTATGAAAAATATGAAATAATAATAATAATAATAATAATAATAATAATAATGATGAAGGGGGCAAATGCTTTTTCACAGCACCGAGGCTCCACAGTCACTGCAAAGTACTACGTGCTTTTTTCTTTTAAGCAAATGCAGCATAATGAACTACGTTGGTGTGTAATCGTGTTTCCTTGTAATGAAATTACCGCCGGTCACTGGTATAAATGGTGCACAGAGTGATTGTAAAGTTTCACATTTCACAACATGCAGCTTAACAGTGTCAAAACACAGTGATGATCATCAGTTCAATGAGCACGTCAACCAAATCGTTTTCAGTCAGCAGCAACATTATGCAATGTTAATTAAATATATCAGAGACAGTGAAGTAACAGAAGCTGGCAATTAGGCTGTAAGCATGCAATATTATGACATTCACATAAGTTTAGCTGACTGATTCAAATAAATTGAATCTGTTACAGTCAGTTGTTACAGCCCACTTTGTGAGCAGCAATATAAAAGGCCGACTGACAGCAGAGTTTACAAAATAAGAGTTTTATCTAAATAAACTTTCAGTCTGAAAGTTTATTTAGTGGGGAAGCTGTGATTACGGTTTCCCAGACTGGGCCTATAACCATTTATTCTCCTTCTGCAGTCTAATGGTTTTCAGTAAAATGTTTTCCTCTTGTTGCAGTTATCTCTCACTGCGTCATTTGGGGATGATCCCAGAGCGATATGTCACAGAGAGGCCGAATTGCTGGCACCGGGGTGCACATAAGTGGTCCGCAGGTGCGCATTCGAGGCGTGCAGCAGATAAGAAGTTGCAACGTGCGTTTGCGTACATAAAAAAGGCACTGTTTTTGTCCGCTAGAGTGGGATTTTGTGGCATATTCTGCACCACATCTCTGTGCGGTCATCATCTGTTTGAAGCCAGCTCACCTCCTGCAACCACTTTTCCGAGAATATGCGCTTTTTTTGCGGTTCAGAATCCTTCTGACATTTCTTTGGAGGTGGAGGAACACCAAAGTAACTGCTTAAAGTAGCTTCTTCGACATCTTTAAGAGTTCTAAACAAATGTCTATCCCCCTCCAGAAAATCTTATGTACGCAAACTTGCAACTTCTTATCTGGTGCCCGTCTTTTATTTTGACAGCGAATGCGCACCTGTGGACCACCTATGTGCACCCCTGTGCTGGCATACTGCCTCCACAATGGTCTTGCTGTGCGCACCACGTTATAGAAAGTCAGGAGGTGTCATACAATCTGACACTACACCAAAGCAGCCATGACATTACTTTTGGCAAATGGCCTCACACTCAAGGACGGCAAAGGCAACATGAAACTTTGTGTTAACAAAATTATCCCAATGCACGGCCCAAAGACTTGCACTGCCTGGGTACAGCCAGCAGGGGGCTGCACATGGATATAAGCATCTCTAAAGACAAGTTTGAAGCTGTTTAGTTGAAAAGCAAGAAGACCTTCTGCTCACAGCTGATGTCACCACTGCTGTCACCTCAGCCAAGTGAAGGTTAATTTTAATCTGATAGGTTCTGCTGTGAGGCAGGCAAGGCAGAAACCAGAGACAGAAGGCAAAACATGGACGCAGAGGCAAGAGAATGGGGATGCAAAAAGGGTATAAACAACGTCCCAGTAATTTAACGCACAGACAACCAGAACATAAAGAAAACAAAAGACCAGAATCTCAACAAAACAGAACTATAATGCAAAGATAATCAAAACAAGAAAACCCATGAATGTCCGCATAACTCAAAAGTGTGGACCAACAACAATTTGCCTTCTACCAACAATACATGAAAAGCCTGCAAACTAAATGCTTTCTGTATATAAGAGACCTAGGTTTCAGTAAGATATTGCTAACCTTGGTGCACTTTATCATTGCTCACTCACTGAATCCAAGCATAATATAGCACGATGTACTTCATGAAGAGATCTGCCTCGGTTTTCTGAATGACATCACTCCCTCTATTCTGATTTTACTGATAAAAATAGTGAACTTTCTACAGCGTTCATCTGTGTGCACACACTGCAGCTTCTCTCTGGCCTTCAGACTCCGGTCTCATTCTTACTCTATTGTATTGCTGAATGTTATGAAATCAGTCTATATTTGGGCAACGATGAGAAGATATAAAAGAGACAAAAAAGGCAGCTTCTTAATCCACTTCAGGGCACATGGAAGAAAAATGGTGCTCAGCTGTCTGTCTATGAAGCGTATAACACACTAGTACTGAGAAAATGTTCAATCGAAACAATGGAAGAACAATTGGGGGGGTGTTTTCAGGTATTTGCATTAAATACAATAATTACAATTCAGTCTGCAAAGAAACAAAAATACAATTTTACATTTTTTTAAAACAGGAAACAAATAAACTGTGTATTTTGTTGTCTACCATAAAGTGTTACGGACAACAGTCAGCACTGCCGACAGAGGTGCGATTTCTGTAAGATATTCCGAGCTCAGAAGAACTTCCGGATATGAACTTCATCCCAACCTCACACACACAGAATAAAAGAAAGTGACACTGATGGTAAAATGTATCTCTGAGAGATAATCAGGCTTAGAGAATACAAAATAAAATGATAGCTTCTCACATTCACCTCCATGATTTAGTTTTGTTTTTTTCTCTGGACACAACAAAGACAGACAGACAAATGCATTCATACTCCCTGCCTCTCAGATACAAGAGCCTTTAAAGTTATCAAGGATTATCGGAAATAGACTGTGTAACGTGGTTTCACACTGAATGGAGCACTGGAGGACTTGTATTGAAGGAACAGGAAGCAAAGATGGTAATAAAAATAAAAGGTTTTATACCAGAGGATGTGACTCAACTCATATTGAGTACTGGATCAGCAGAGCCAATTTATATGAAAAGTATTCAGCACTGACTGAATCATAGTGGATGAAGTTTGTGTTTGTCAAATGATGGACGGAAGATGTTACAATACCCTTAGTCAAGTTTAAATTAGTTTAATTTAAACGGGAACGGGAATGAGGATCAGCACCTCCAGATCTGAGGCCATGGTTCTCAGCCGGAAAAGGGTGGAGTGCCCACTCCGGGTCAGGGATGAGTTCCTGCCCCAAGTGGAGGAGTTCAAGTATCTCGGGGTCTTGTTCGCAAGTGATGGGAGAAGGGAGCCGGAGATCGACAGACGGATTGGGGCTGCAGCTGCAGTGATGCGGACACTGCACGGGTCCGTCGTGGTGAAGAGGGAGCTGAGTGTAAAAGCGAAGCTCTCAATTTACCGGTCGATCTACGCCCCTACCCTCACCTATGGCCACGAGCTGTGGGTAGTGACCGAAAGAACGAGATCGCGGATACAAGCGGCGGAAATGAGCTTCCTCCGAAGGGTGGCTGGCCTCTCCCTTTGAGATAGGGTGAGAAGTTTGGCCATCCGGGAGGGGCTCAGAGTAGAGCAGCTGCTGCTCCACATCGAAAGGAGCCAGCTGAGGTGGTTTGGGCATCTGACAAGGATGCCCCCTGGGCGCCTCCTGGGTGAGGTGTTCCAGGCATGTCCCACCGGGAGGAGGCCCCGGGGCAGACCCAGGACACGCTGGAGAGATTATATCTCTCGGCTGGCCTGGGAACGCCTTGGTGTTACCCCGGATAAGCTGGAGGAGGTGGCTGGGGAGAGGGAGGTCTGGGCCTCTTTGCTGCCCCCGCGACCCGGCCTCGGATAAAGCGGATGAAGATGGATGGATGGATGGATGGGAAGTCTGATTTCTGAGAAAAGCTCCGTAAAGCCTTTTGTGGCTTCAAGATAACAAATGTGATCCAGCTCGCTTGTTGAGGATGACAATTGGGAAACTAGACAACATGTGGACATCGTGTACTCCTGCACTGATAGGAGTCACTTTTCTTTTCTTTTTTTTCTTTTTTTTACTGTCAGTCATAACTCAAACAGTAACACGCGGGTGGAAGAATATTTTGCTGCAAGAGAGATGGGAAGGCCTGGCCCCAGGTCTTCACTGACCAAGAATATTTTAAGTGAGTGTCAGCGTTTCACTACTTCCTGCCTGAGTTTAGTCCTGCTTTCCTTATCCGACACTTTTGTGAAAGCTCTGCTTACAGGTCTGCATGCAGAAGTTTGTCCAATTCAAGGTGCCTCTTTCCCAGCGGCCCCAATTTATTAATAAATAAATATTCTTGAATAACTCAAAGCCAGGCTCATTACCTACAAGCAATTTCAATTCAATTTAATTCAATTTGCCTTGAAACACATAAGCAGGAGCTACTGACCCTGAAAGCACAGCTAGCGGGGTCACCGAAGATATAATAACACTCAGTGAGTCTGCTAAACACTGTCAAAAAAATCCCACATAATGTGATTCAGTGTTGTATAAAGAAAACTGAAAATAAAGCCCAAAAAGCAACTGAAAGACAATTTTCTATGCAATACATGGATTAGATCATGTTTATGTTACATTTGTTATATATGTTATACCCCAGGATCTCAAAGTGGTGCTTTTGGGCCAATGGCAGCCCCAGAAGTGTGAGAAAGAAGAAAATTGCATTACTGTACATTTCACTCATCTATGCTGGTGTCACACTATGATACTGCAGAGCAGTTTATGACAAAGGGAGTTTTTCTCTTTGGTTTCACCTGTTCACTTGTAGCCTTCAAAGCAGACTGAACTTATGTAACACTGAAAGTTTCAGTTGGTTTCATAACATTTAACATCTTATTCTTCTTTAAAATATATATATAAATAGCGCAAAAATGAAACATCATACACTGAATTGAGACTTATAACCATAATAAACAAAATATATTATGTTTCCAGACATCATCATGACAAATAACTTTTCCAGTCCTGAATTTCTTTATTGTGTACTACACCAGCGGTCCCCAACTCCCAGGTCACAGACCGCTTTGGTACCAGACCGCGAGAGTTGAGGCTTGGGTGTGAAATTTATGGTTTTCAGGGCTTTTATCGTTGGGTCTTTTCCCGTGTTGTAGTTGTGTGTCTTATTTTGAAAGAAATATTTACGCGTTACCATAGCGACCAGAGAATATTAAGGGGCAGAGAGGAGGATGTTACTCTCAATGTTGTTGGTGCGTTTCAGGAGGACGCTGCTAACACATTTACACGATTACACAGTGAATTTATGTTCATTATTATATTTACAAAATACCACAGTTTTTGTCTTGGTCGTATCATTTTATTTTGTTGTAATTATCCGCGACACCTTAAAGGCCAATCTGTGAAAATATTGTCTCACATTAAACCGGTCCATGGCGCAAAAAAGGTTGGGGACCGCTGTGCTACACCATGCTGCTCAGTAGATTAAGTATATTCTCCACCAATAGCTAAAATGACCCTAGCATTAAAAAAATTGTCTTCTATAAAATTTTGGGAAATGTGAAATATAGCCTCAGTTCTTTGTTCTTATGAGACAGTTGTGGCACCTGGTGTGGTCTTCTGCTGTTGTAGCCCATCTGCTTCAAGGCCCAATGCACTGTCAGTTCCTCCATGTTCTCTGCACACTTATATGAGTTACTGTTGCTTTCCTGTCAACTTGAGGCAGACTAGCCATTTTCCTCTGACCTCTGGCATAAATAAGGCATTTTCTCCCAGAGCACTGCTGCTCACTGGCTATTTTTTATTTTGCACACTATTCTCTGTAAACCCTGGAAATGGTCGTGCAGCAAAAACCCATCTCAGCAGTGTGTGAAATATGCAGGCAAGCCCTCTGGCACCATGCCCTGCTCAAAGTCACTTAACTCACCTTTCTTCCCCACCCTGATGCTCAGTTTCAACTTCAGTAAATCGTCTTGACGATTTCTGCAAGCCTAAATGTAATGAGTGCTGTCATTTGATTGGCTGATAAGACATTTGCATTAATGAGCAGTTGAACAGGTATACCTAACAAAGTAGTTGGTAAGTATATGGTATTAGTATGCTTTAAAAGCATATACACGTGCTGAGGCGCTAACTATAAAAACCTATAATGAATCAATCCTGTTAATAATGTTTATAAATATATTGACTCACAAGACAAAATTCACCAAAGAAATGCTGCCTCTCTCTCTCTGATGTTTGTATTGGCACATAAACACATTTGATTTAAAACACCATTAACACGTTTAATATTAAATAAGTGGCAGGAACAATTTAAGGAATTTAATTCTTTCTTTCTAAAGCAAAAAAAATTAAATCAATCAATTTTTAAAAGCTTAATTCATTCATTCTTAATTCACCGATCCCCGGGTGGTTAGAGTTTCTGACTCAACATCCAAACTCATAACATGTTTCAGGCTTCTCAAATCCCCAGAGTGCTGCATTAATCTTGTACACATTCAATATTTCATTCATGAAGATGACGACTGTGCAGAGATTTATTGTGTGCAGGTTATATATTAGATATTTCTGTAATCTACTGCAGAGGTGGGAAAAAGTATTGATGCCACTATATATTGTATTACTTATCATTTTATTTTTATTAGAGCATGTAGGTATTCTAACCTTTTTCATTGCCAAGTAACACCTTCATGAGTCTGTGGCAGTTTTTAATTGAATGATGGTGAAGTGAACAGAAGTTAACTAATATGTTGTAGAGAGGCGGGGAAATGGCGAGCAGAGGAACAACGATGGAAATAGCGCCGTGTTACGGTGCTGTTTTTATCCTACGATTTCAACTCCAAAATATAATGAAGAAAAGTAATAATCCAACTTCATCAACACCCCACATTTCAGACTGCAAACCTTTTGTCATTTTTGATGATCCAGGCGCTGGCCTCGGGGTCTACAGATGCAAACAGCTGGCCTTCCAGCAGTGGAGGGAAACCCTGAACTCCAATGGTCATGTTGTCTGCCGTCAGCCTGAACTGCACCCCCTCTTTGGTGATACCCTCGGGCATGCGCACACACAGCGTGACGTCCTCGGTCGTCTGCTGCCAAAAGTAAATGGGATCTGAATTCAAAGGGGAAAGAAATGTGTGGTGCTGAAGTTAATGATCGTCCTGAGCCAGCTGTCTCTGAGTCATACATAAAAGATCTGATAGAGTGCAGACATTGAAGGAAATTACTTTTGAATATTCAGTCAACTGCAGATAGGAGACCATTAAAATAAATGGATCATCATAGCGCAAGTGGGGATGACCACGAATGAGCTCACAGCGAAGCTATTAAGGCAATTCGTTTGCTGAATTTTAATGTATTGAATTATTAAAACCTACAAATTTCAAGTGAGATGAGTAAACCAAAGAAGCATCTATTTATTTTCTAATTATTTCAACGTTTAGTTTATGCAACAACAACAAAAAACCCTTCAACTTTTGCATTATTAACAGGAAAACTAAATTATACTACAACAAAAAAGTTGTTTTGCATGTTACGTTCTGCTATATTGGGACAAAACATCGGCCACAAACAAAATAATGTAAATGAATCAACTGGTGGATCAACAGAAAGTTTTGAACGACCATTTTTTATAATGAACTAGTGGGCTATTGATAGTTGGGCAATTTTTTAAAATAATAAATCTTTTTAAAAACATATAGATTTTAACTACTGAATAGTGAGGCACACTCAGTTTATTACAGGGCTGTTAAGTTTTCACATGACTGTATGCATCCCTTATTAGATTCTTTACTTATAAAAGCAGATGTTTTTGGCATTATTTTAACATCATGATCTAGCAGAAATTCAAAAAGGAGCCTCTTTAAATAACAAGTCATGATTAACAAGACAGAATCAGTTACACAGAAGTCCACACTCCTGTGTTACAGTTCAATTTTGCCAAACATCTACCCTATTACCCCTAAAATTACAAAGTAAGAGTATAAACCAGTATGTGGCTTTAGAGAATCAACACAGAAAACGTAGTTTTCTGTCCTCTGTATGTGTAGTGTTTTAACAGAACAGCTACCCTCAACAGCCTCAGAGTGATTTTATATAAATGGATCACATGAAGGAAAGAATTTTACCATATTTATCATAAATGATGGAGGAAGAACTAAATTACAGCGACATTCCTGCGACTGTCATCTGTAAAACAGGCCTCATATTTATCTCTTTGCAGTGTAATCTTTGGCCTGCTTCTTTTGCTCCTCCTCCCTTGCAGATTCCACAAAACCACATCTGGTGGTCCAGTGGCCTGGTTTCCTCACCGTATCTCTTCTTCTACAGATAGTTGCTTCACTTTTCCCCCCTAGTCTTAACTGAAGATGTTGTTATGCCAGTAGATCTTTAACCTCCTAAGACCCAAACTCTTTCATGGCATGCATTTTTAATTTCTCTTTGCTATTTGGGTTGTTTGGAACCTGATGAATGTAAAAACAAAGAATTATGTTTTGTTTTTTTACCTGAATTTTCTTTCTGAGAAAAATAAGAACAAGTGGATATCAGGCCCTTATAGAGCAAAATTTAATATTTTGGTCTAGACAACCCAAAATGTGATGTCCACATATGTGGACCCAGGTCCTAGGAGGTTAAAATTTTCCTTAGGCAGCTGTTGATAAAGGTACATATCTTATCTTTAAATACCCTCCAAGATTTTGCACTGTAGAGAAACACTGATTCCACAGTGGAATTATTGAGTTCCAGATGTTCTCCAGATGTAAGAGTGCAGCTCTTTGCCCATTCTCACTTTTACATCCGTGTCTGTTCCTCCCTGCTTGTAACCAAAGGAACCGACTTCTTCAAGCCTGGATTCTACGAGCGTTACTCCTTCTATGTTGGAAGCATTTGTTTTCCAGTGATAATGAAATGCAATAAAGTAATTCACTTAAATTTAGTGCAACGTTCACTTGCCAAGCTAGCAGCTTTGATATGGTTTCAAGCCAGATGCTGACTCGTGATTTCTTTAATGCCTCAGTATTGCTATGCTAATACAAGCTTTTATCAATGAAACGCTGCTCTTACTCGAATGAAAGAGCCTGCCACATAAATCAAATGATTATCCATTAGCACTAATAGCGTATTTTAATACAGATCCAGATTTATTTTTCAATTTCAATTAGAGTATTTACGCAACAAGTAAAAGGAGTCAATTATAATTAGAGCGTTATGTACATTATGGTAATATGAGGAAGCTGAGGCACTGAACTGCTTTCTTTGAAGGCTTTTTTCACAAACATGACGACCACGTTTCCGCTCCAGCCTGTTCTCACCATTCCCCACGAGCCAACTTTCTGCTGCCTCTGACTCAGCACACATCAAATCTTCCCTTTCCTTCAGCTATGACGAAGCCTGTGCTGTGTGGTATTCTATAATGAAACATAACACGAGTCGTCACGGGGAGCGTAACCAGCATCGGCAGTAATGTTCAGAACAGATGTACTCTGAATAAAGTGTAAGTCATAAAGAGGCAATGTTTGTTAAAAGCCTAGTTGTAGAATAGATGAACAGCAGGCATCATGTTGTTCTTTAGATTCTCCTCTAAAAGTTCACAGATGCTTGATAAAATGACTTTGGCTTCCGAGAACATAATCATAAATGGCACAAACAATCCCGTCATAAATCTGTTTGCAGCCTTGTGCTTGAATGCCGTTTTCAAGACTTTATTTCTAAAATAAAAGTCCCTTTGAGTCCTTTTCATCTGTTGCTGATCCAACAGGAGATTTACGCAATATTTTCTTTCAGGCTGCAGCTTTTATCCTGTTTTGTCTGTTACCTCAGGTGAAAGGTTTCCACTTTTCTGTAATGCAGCTGCCAGGTATTTAAAAAGCAGCAAAGTACAGCAACATGATCACTCACACAGCCCACCTCATTTCACTTACTGAGAAAACTAAGAAATTACCCACATCCAATTTAATTGTGTGGCTATCACCACATTAGTTTGGCAAAATATGAATAAAAGTGAGAAAACTAAAGGAAATACTGCTTCTAGTCAAACTGATCATTGTTTATCGCAGGTATTTTTAGAGCGCTTCTTAAAACAGCACCTCAAAAGTCTTTACAGAAACCACATGCTCTGCAAAAGACGAGGAAAGAAACATAAGTCTATAAAGGCAGGTTCTTAAAAATATTTTTTAAAATATAGGACAGGCAAAGCTGACCTGACGGTAATGGGCATTAGAGTTACTGAGCACAGGAGCTAAAACAGTAAAAGCCCTCTAGTACTGAACCTGGATGGTGGGACATTTAAGAGCAGCTGAGTGGTCCTGGTTCAGAAATATAAGAAGGTTTGATGCTTTAAAATACTTTCAGTGCACTCAGGAAAATGTTTGAATTCTGAAAGTACAGGCGGCCTCGACAGGTCAAATAAAATCAGAGGGAAAAATGCTAAATATTGTCAAAAGCCTGACTCCTTCACTTTGATGTATGTTTTGTCTCTGATTTGACAAATGAGGTTGAGTTTAAGGTTAACCTTTTATATGCAGAGAACATCCTTAACCATTTCAAATTGACAAGCAGCAAAGTACTGCTAATTGCACACACACACACACACACACACACACACACACACACACACACATTTGTAGATCATTTTTTTTAATTAAAGAAATCTAGCTTAGAAAACTCGCAGAATATAGAAAAAAAACATTTGTAAATAAGGCATTTCCAGTTTGTTGTATCCCTTCAGGGGTCGTCTCAAAACAAGAATGCTACAGACACATATTGCTGCACTGTTTACAGTCCTACATCGGCACCTGTCAGCTACTGAAGGTCGTTTCCATTATAATGATTCTCTTTGCCAGGCCTACATTTAACATGCACGTGTATGAAAGACATTTTTATGCTTTTCTGATTAAAATAAACAAGCCACGCCTGTCCTATTTGTAATCACCTGCAGCTGAATATCATGTCTTACTCTGTGGTTTGCACAGCTCTTAGCAGACTGAGAGCATGTCACATTGAAATGAACTGACTGCATGAGTTTAGAAAACCGTGCAAGTTTTGTAATTCACACCTTTCAGCACTATTTGGGGACTGCACACACATACTTATTGGTTCCCTTTAGTAAATCTCGCCCTTGTTATCTTGCTATGATTTTGAATGCAGCCCAAAAAAAGGTTGATAAACTCGCTCTTGTCTTTCTAACTTCTTTGTCTTCTTCAGGGATCACCACAGCCCATCATCTGCCTATAACAATAGCTTCTTCCCCATAGCATCATGGTATAGCTTCAACCCCCTGTAGTTACCACAGCTACCTTTTTCATGCCTTGTTCTTGAAAAAATCAGCGCCAGTTCACTGCTTCTCGATTCCCAAGGAATCCTCTCACTCACTCTCGAGATTGTGTTAAAACAATCAGGTTAAAAGCTCCACTGCCCTCTCAATTAGACATCCCCCAACCTCATCAGCACCAATCACCTTTCCACTCTTCATCCTCTTCACAGGTGCTCTCACTTCCTCCTTACTCATGCTCTGCCCTTCTGAATCCCTAACAGTCCTCTATCTGTGCTCTTCTATCTCTCTCATCATTTCATGCAGATCATTTTGTTTCCAACCAAATTATTTTATTTTATTATTTTATCTTCACTTTCTTTCCTGCATCTATTTTATCTCCCCTCGCTGTGGGCGAGAAATAATGCAGTTTTTAATCCACTAAATTTGAAGCTACACTTGCTAGTTACATTTAATATTAAAGACTTCACTTGAAAAACATACAACACTCTTAATAATTCTGAGTTGAGCTTACAAACAAGCATAGTGTACTTGGTGTCTCTCGTCACATTTCAAATGAATTGTTGGGAGTTTCATTCATTACTGACCTCATTCAACCATGTAATTAATCTGTTTGACTGACTGGAAAAAATTAAATGATCCGATATTTACACAAAAGTAAAGATTAAAGTACAAAGAAATGAATGAAAAATATATGAAGCAGAACATAATTGTTTCATCTCTCCTTTCCAGTAAACTGACTCCTTGGCACCTGACATCTAGCTACCACAAACAAATGCTTCAGAGAGTTCGTTTTAACGATGTCGTACTGTTATATTTTCCCTAGTACTGTTAATAATAAAAAATTTGAAGCCTCACACTTTTGCCTGTATAGTGTTTGTATTAAATTTTTTCTTGGTGCTTAAACACCTGTTCTAACTTTAGACTTTTATAAACTTAAACAGAAGATAAAAAATTGCTTTTGCTTCAAAATGAGCACAATTTCAAGTGGGGGACCATCTCTAATAATGAGGGTTGGGTACACACCCACAACCAGAAGTTTTCATTTGAAGCCTGCTTTTTAAGCCTGAAGTTGAGAACTAAGTCCAGGGTTATGCGAGTCATTTACAGTGATGTACACTGTGAATCTATCCCCCACAATGAGACTGTCAATGCAGAGCTGTCTGTAATGGCTAGTGGAGTTCAATCAGATCCACAAAATATCAACAAATTTGCCTCCAAGACATTTTACCTAATTTCCAAAACTGAAAATCAAGTTAAAGAATCATTAGTTAGACAAGCTGAAGGAGATCCAGTCTGCATCGCAGAGGCATAAATGTAAAAGGGACAGAACAAGACTTCCAGGCAGCGATCTAAAAGTCCAGAGGTGCACTGGAAGAAGATCTTGAAGGTGAGGTTTTCGACTATTCCCTTTAACCCCACTTTGTCCTTAATTTAATTACGATTAGAACCGCATGATTTTTCTCAAGCTGTAGTTTCTAAAACATGAGGTGTAAGTGTTTTATTATCATAACAATTAAATTAAAATATTCTTTCCTGTAAGCAACTCTTAGAACTACCAAATAACAATAAACATGTTTAAATGAAACAAAAAAGCAAGATTAGCATGAGCGAAATCATGTAATTGATGCGCAAACATCTCTGTACCAACCTTTTCATCTATAACAGCCATCATAAACAACATACGCTGATTATTGCCAAAGCCTGAGCAATTAAATTGTTCCAACTATGCAGCATCAAACCAACAGACCTGCTCCATATTTGGCGTAGATGTGAGAAACTAAGAGTTGTTCATTATCACCTTTTGTTGTCAACAAAGAAACTAACAAGGCAGGAGGAGGGTTGCCAAATCTTCCATTTCATTTTCCCAATCTTCTTTGCTCAGTGTTGATCTTTTTTGTTTATCTGTGTTGGAACTCAGTCAGCTGAAGTTTAAAATAATCCAGTTTTGTGCATCACTATAAATGACTGAACTCAAGGTTTTTGGTGTCCTTGTATCGGAATAATCGTTTCCACCCACTTGTTTGGACATGTTCTCTGTCATCTATATACTTTTTCTATACCCACATCTCGTCTCCTTAACACAGCACCAAGTCACTTCTATCTTTTCTGCTCCCTCTCTCGTCACTTACAAGCCTCTTTGAACATGTCTCCTCTCTTGACATCTAATCCATTACCTTTCCTTCGAAAGGAGAAAGTAAGAGTGCTGATAAAAGGATTGCCTGAAAAGCTGCCATTACTCTGCTTCGGCACCATCAACATGCACTTTGCCCTCTCTGGGTCATGTTGTGGGTTTTTTTAATATATCTTTTGAAGGAGAAGGTAGCTGTTTGTCTGCTTGTTTAGAGGTTGTGAGTATAACAGAGTTTAAAAACAAGAAAAGGGCCAAGATGGATACGAATGTTTAGTTCAATGTTTTTTTGCTGTAAAGTGGATCTATTATAAGTTTCCTTATTTTCTGTCTATATATGATAGATTCTCATACAAAAGATGGTCAAAATTTCAAATAATGTGCACAAATAAGCCCTGTCAACCAAAAGCTTCAAACCGCTGTAAATACTTAGTTTCAAAGTTTTCTCTATTCTTGACTCTGTATGATGTCATATTGAAGGGATCAAATGTTAGGCTGACTTTATCCATCATCGTAAAGTCCAGGCTCACCTCCATATCGGCCTGTATGACATCAGACGTTACATATTCAATAATCTCACTGCTCTCCTTGAACCTGTCTTTGTCTCTCTCCCCATTTCTCACCTGTACGACCGTTGTCCTCTGTCTTTCTAAAGACACAGATACGTTTACGTAGCCTACTGTTCTTCTTGAAACCAGCCCGAGTTTTCCACGACATTCCAGCAAATGTTAGAGGGCTTTCAAACCAATACAGGAAATGTTCCTACTTTTCATGACCATTCAAGCTTTTCTAATAACATTAAAAGAACATTTCGCTGCCTTTTCATCTTTACTTGTTTAATTTACGCCTTCGCTGAAAGGCAGAGAGCAGCATGTTCCTGAGCCGACGTTGAGAATCAATCAAAACACTTTAAATATCAATATGACACCTCTGACCACTCGTCTTAATTGGCTCCCTCACATGAAATATAGAAAAAGAAAATATTTTAGTGATGACTGAATTTAAGCCACATTATGCAAAATGCAGAAATTCCACAGTCAAGGACACTTTATTAGGTACACCTTGGCTTGGACCCTGTTTTCCCTTCTGAACTCTTTTAATTTGTGATGGCACAGATTCAACAAGGTACTGGAAAGATTCCTCAGAGATTTGGAGCCACACTGACATGATAGCGTCATAAAGTTACTTCAGATCTGGCTGCGCATCCATGATGTGATCCTCATGTTCCATCACATCTCAAAGGTGCTTGTACTGGATTGAGATCTGGTGACTGTGGACGCTATTCGAGTACATCAAATTCATTGTCAAGAAACCAGTTTGAGCTGAATTGAGCACTGATATGAGGCAAAAATCACGACTCCAATGTTACTTTAGTAACCAGGATTAAAAATTAAATTAAATTAGAAATAACTAACAGGTAATTTTTATAATAATTTAAAAGTGAGTGGATTCTGTATATCAAATAACTTTTTTCCCACTGTCTAAAATGTGAGAACATGCAGCCCCTGAGTCAGAGTTAAAGAGTCTCTAACTGTGGAGCAGTGTGCAGACAGGGTTTGTTTTCGGCATTATTAATTAAGTCATTCCATTACTTAACTATCTAATAAAATTATTCATGACTAGTATGCTGCAGGCCTACAGCAAGTCATCAAAAAAAAAAAAAAAATCACTCTCACTGCTGAATTAACTGAACATTTTAGTCAAAGCTCGTCAGCGAGACTGAGAGAATATGCTGAAGGCGTCTCACAGGTCCTGTGCAACAGCAATAAATGGCCTGGAAACACATCTGTGTACACAGACACAGATCACCTGACCTGACAGAGACCTCAGTCTGATTGGGAATATTCTGCCGCCCACTCAGACGTTTCTATGGCGACAAGTGAACGAGTCGGTGTGCGCATTCAACCAGCAGCTCGGAAAGGTAATGAGCGAAAGGAGTCGACGTGACAAGCAAAAGCAACCGCGTAATGAATCTTAACCAGAAACAGTCCAATTACAGAAAAGGTGGGAGGGGTGGGAGTCGCACGTCTCATGGTGGAAGGCGGGAATGCCACTCGGATCTTTTATTTCACTTTCTGTCACCGTTTTAACAGATTCGCAGACAGCTTGACTTTCAGGTCAGTTTCAGACAGAATTTTTGAGACAAAAAATAATCATAATAAAAATACATCACTATAAATAGGATAAATGACAAGCCGTGTCACATTATTTTTAAGTGTTTTCTCACAGTCTCAAGCCTGAGCAGCACCGAGTCAAAGATTCTGATGAGGACAACGTGACTTTTCCTATATTAGGTCTGCACTCTGCACAAATTCTGTTGACAGAGATCAGCAGGGTCAGAAATGAGCGGCGGCACTGTGGTAAGGACAGAAAAAAAATGAAACAGGACTTCTGTTCCTTGCCAAGAGTTAAAATTGCATGCACTTCTAAAGCATTGTATATTAAACAACAGCTCAACACAGGTATGCACTATTACTGCTGATTTGGGTTTCTTGCATCTCAACACTCCTTGAAGAAGATGAACTTGTTTTTATTAATTAGGATTTATTTTGGAAAGTTAACTTCATGAGATAAAGTTTGGATTTTTCTTATTCTGACAGCTCAAATGCAAACACTAAAAAACTAAAAAGGAGCATTACACTTAGCTTTATTAGATACACATAGCTAAAAGAATGCAGTCTAAAGCAGAAACTTCTGAGGAATAAAAAAGATGAATATGAAATGAAGCCAATACGGCAGTCAGGAGCCAACTACTGCAGTGTTGAATTACAGTTCTTTGAATGGCCAATTAAGCTGGCTGCAAATGTAAGTCCATTCTGATCAGCTCTCAGGCCGTGGTGAGTCTTATCGGCAATAATGACGAATCAGTGTACAGAGACGAGGTACGACAGCGAACGGACTGCTGGAAAAAACAGAAGAGACGATTGTTGACTTTAGAAGATCAGGGGTATCCACTCTCTGCCAGAAATATTGTTAAGACCACAAAATTCCGCAGTGTTCACCTGTCAAAAACACCAGCTTAACAGCCAAGAAGGACCAAGAGCGTCTCTCCTGCAAAGGCTGAGCAAAGACCATCTCCTGCGCCCCCAGGCCTGTCGAGAGGTTCCTGAGCAGCTGCATCACTAGTATGGAAACTGCACAGTAACAGATCTCAAAGCACCCTGCAGTGCACAGTGAGAACAGCTAAGAAGATCATCCGAGGCTCTCTTCCCTTCATCACACACACGTTTATTTTTCCACACAAACTGCATTTGAAAAACCCACCAGCATTGTGGATGACCCCACGTACCCCTCACAAAAACTTTTACCCTCCTGCTATGTGGCAAGAGGTACCAAAATATTTAGGCCCTCACTGCCAGACTGTGTAACGGTTTGTTCCCTCAAGTCATCAGACAGCTCAATACTCAGGAAATGGACTGGCAACAAAACTGCGCAGACACACACACACACACACACACACACATAGACTCCACTAAGTATTTGTACTCTGTATTATATTTTAATTATATATTGCCCTATATATCGCATCGTGTGCTCCTGGAGGAATGTTTTTTAATTTCAAGATGTACTGTATTATCTGTATGTTAACTATATAATAAACCTCGATTCGATTCTTTTTCCACAGGCCGTCGCTCTGATGAACACTTATATCACTCATATATTGCCTTTACTAAAACATCCACTATACCTGCTGCTAAACTAAAGCTGCTGTATATAGTCTTTGTTGTGCATACATGTACAACTGTGAAGTTCCCATGTATATACTGTATATGTGGTATCCATCCATATTTATTAGTCTGTTGTGTTAAGTACATTGAAAACAATGGAGAAAAAAGGGCCTAATTCCTGCAACAAAGATGATTATTGCTATGATATTGTTGAAATGACAGTCAAAGCTACTTTACTTGATTTTAACCCTTGTGTTGTCCTGGGGTCATTTTTGCCAGGATGTAGGGCAACAGGTGTATGGAAATCCCGAGGACATTACAGGGGTTAAATAAGCACCCTTAGAGCCTGAAACAAAGGCTGCTACTTGTGCATTTAATGTTATAACAGCAGGCGCTGAGTAACATTACTCAAGCTGCTCGCTGGCAGACTTCCCAGCGGCACCTTTTACCCACCTGTCTTCTCCACCTCCATGGGCTCTGGCTCGGGCTGTTCCACAGGTCTACCATCCACATGTGTAAAAACGAATGGCTTCTCTGATGCCAGCATCAGTCCCTTCCCTTTGGGCTCCAACGCTGCATAGTGAGGCACCGACTTCCCCCTGAGGACCCTCCTCTTCTTCACCTCATACTTTTTCTCCTGACCTGCGTGTGGAAATCAAAGGACACAGTGATCCCTGTGTAAAGTAATCTTTTCTAAACTCAGACGGAGACCAGGAGGAGTAGAAAAACATCTCATGTCAAGAAGCACTGCATGTACAGAACTCCCAGCAGTCATTACAGAGCGTGCTCAAGCCACTTATATTAGAGGGGATTGTTTACTTCTGTAGGTATTTTGTGCAAGGTATTAGCTTTTCAAAAGATAAAGAATGTGCCTGCAACCTGATAGTCAAGCAAAGCAACTGTATCATGGTTCCTTTCCCTATTGGTGATTTGTTTTAATGGATAATGATGTCATCTTAAGGATAATGCATTTTTTCCCCCATTTACTCAGTAACTGCATCTTGGTGCGAGGATACAAGGATGTGTTGAAACTTTTAAGTGTAAGCTTTATGATCAGTCTGTAAGTTTATACTTATATTTTTTAAGTTAAAAGTTCATTTCAAATGTAGCGTTTATTCTATATCATCTCAAAATTACCAGTTTGAATGACTAAATTGAAATCTCTCTTTCATGGACAACTGACTGCGCTTCAGATTCAAAAAGCTGGAACCTGCAGCTGTTTATCTGCAGAATATAAAAAGGAGACCTTGTGACAAGAAGGCAGACCATTTGCTAAGCCAACAGGAAAAATAAATCTGTGTGAAAAGTGAAAAAGCAGCTCCTAGCTATTCTACATTAACATCATCCGCCACGCTGCCCTTCAGTAAGACCTTTCTACTGCTCCAGTGATTCTACTGGGCAGCTTCCAGGCTTGGGTTTGTAGTGTGAGCAGCACAGATTATCACTCAGTGAAGAAATCATGAATAAGTAATAAATTAAAAACATATACTCACTTTAGTATTTTAATATTTACATCTGGTGGCATTTTTATTAATATATGCATATATATGTTAATAAAGTAACTGTCATAGTGAGAAGGCTTTATCAGTATTACCTCTTGATTTTAATTCATGAATCTTTTACATTTCTACAAAATAAAAAATTTTTTTAAACTATGCATTTAGCACTATTATATTTTAGCCTAAAATTAGTTTAAGATGAGAGGGGAAATGCTAAAACATCAAAAATGAGGTATCAATAAACAATTTTATAATCTCTTATTTATAAATCATAAAGACAGCGTTAAAAGTTTGGCTCAGAAAAACCTGGGCATGAGTTTGATGATATGATTTTGTGCCCTTACACATGTTTTATTACAGTGATTCCCAAAGTGTGGGACGTGGCCACCTGGTGGGCCGTGAGGGTACTGCAAGTGGACCGCTGTAACAAAAGAAATTCACCTGGGAACTACACACAAGTACGTAAAGTTACATATTTATATAAATGTATTTATGTATCTAAAATGAATTAAAAAGTGGTAATAGGAGGTGGTTAGTTTGTGATATTACTCTCAATGCTCTTGTATTGATGTTTGTGTCCCAGTGGCAGGTCAGTCACACATGGGCCTTAACACTTTGCAAATGACTGGGTAGCATTAGCAATTTAATAGCCAACAGTGTATGGGGTTTATGTTTTTTAAAAAAATTTTCACGGAAATCCATCAGTTTCTCTTGTATACTGATTCGAGGGAAGAGTTAAGCTTGGGTGGGCACCGTGGGATTTTCTGGTTTTAAGTGGACAGCAACACTCTTCACTTTGGGAACGACTGTTTTATTACATGAAAAGTGACACTTCACAAAAGGTGGCCACCAGTCATATGTTTGAGGGGCTGGTGCCACTCCAAGTCCCCATTTGGCCATGTTCCTAGCCCAGACCAAATAGCCTTGATTAGCATTAGTAAAATATTAAGCAAATATCAAAGGGATGCATCTTTAAATCCAACAAAATGAAGAAGGGACTCTCGAAAGGCTGTTGTTTTTTTTCTACACAATATTTGACTCATCAGTCACGGTGGTATTCTTTCTCGGCAAGCACCGAGGACTTTAATGAAAATCTTTCTTGCCAATGTTTGCTTCAGAGTGCACTAATCTCATCTGGGACATAATATTTAAAGTCCATTAAAGGAAGAACATGACTAATACGCTATTACGGTTTAATTAAGAAGGGTTTCAGTTTTCTACTGAAACAATGTTAACAGAAAAAAAGGAGGCAAGGAAATTAAAATTAAATCACAGGCTTGAAACTGATATACTAATCATTTATGACACACTGGTCTTATCTTACTTCATGCTCGATTATCATACTCAGTCAATCATCGCACCACCCACCTTGTCCTGCAGTGTTGGCGACTGTGATCCACTCGAGAGACACTGAGTATCCACTTCCTTTGGTTTCCTCCGGGTCTTTCTGGACACGGAGCAGCAGAACCTCCATGCTGTGAACGCCAGCCTGGACGTGTGAGACGCTGTGGAGGATGGTGAAAGGTTCCCCCAGGTCTTCATTGAACAGTGGCTGCAGGCACAGTAACAGGATGATTTTTAGGAATCTAACAGGGTACTGCTGCCAGTATGGGAGAAAAAACTGTCACCAAAATTTTGCAAATGTAAAGATCCTCATGTACAGATATGCTAAGATAAAACGAGTGATTTAAAGTAAATGATCTGTAGTGCTACCAACACAAAGCTTCAAAATCCTACATCAAGTTGTTCTCAAGTTATCGTATTCACAAGATTTTCAGGTAACTTTAACTCCGACCTATGAGCTTGAGGTCAAAGTTAAAGGAATTCAAGCTCGTACAAGGTTTTTAGTAGATACACCTATGGGACCAAAATCCTAGGGGTCTTCCTGCTCAAGTTATTGCATTTATTCAGAAAACTTGACCTCTGACCTCGACTTTGAGATCTAGGTAATTGAAATTCAAACTTGTCGTGGATTTTTAGTAAACACACCTATGGCATCAATTTGAAGCTCCTACACTGCCTTGTAAGTATACCATACGAACGGCAGCACAGATGATCAAAGTAAAGTTTGTGATCATTGTTCAAGGTTAGTCTTTAGTCAGTCACACAATCTTCAAGACCACCAATCCCAGATGATTGGCGAGTGGTTGCTGAAGGTTGCTGGCAGTCATTATGTGAAATTGGTGGCTAAGAGATTATAGGGTGCTGCACCAAAAACCTTCTCATGATAGCTCTGATTGCTAGTAGACTGCCACAGTCGCCCATAATTTAATGGAAGATACCAAGTTGTTTGTCAAAACGTCAAATCACCTTCGAATCACAGGCGATTAAAGCAGTCTGTTAGCAATCAAAGCAATCCCAATGACATTTGGAGTTGTAGAGGTCTTTACAACCAATTTCATCTAGTGACAGCCAGCAACCACTGGACTGCAAGTTAAAGAAATCAGTCGTGCAGCAACAAGTGAACAAACTATTTAACCTGCCACCCTGCTTTCATTGAGATTTATTTCATTATTCAGCTCAAGCCTCTGTTACCTCTGCTTTATATAATCAATTGCTGTCCCAGACAGTCTGAATATTTGCCATGTACATTTAAATCTTCTTCGCAATTCTTGTTAATCATTTGAAACAAGTTAAAATGCAGCTGGAAATGTGACACAGTCTAAGCAGAGCTGTATTGTCTACTAAAAATAAGACTAGAATAGCTTTTGAATGAATTGACCAAGCAGAGATTTATCCTTGCATTATCTTTTAAAATGGAAGAAATGATAAAACGTAAATAGTTATACATATTAGTAGCTATAGGCACATGAATATAGCTGTGAGATGTTTTAATGGAGCATCAAGTGTTGCTAAATGGCTTTAAATGGTCTACTCTGCACTCGAAAACTGAGACATTTCTCTTTATTCTTCCAATAAAATGCTAATTCAAGCTAGTATTTCTAAATCAGGGTCTTCAGCTGTCTGGTTGAAGAAGATGATGCGATCCCAAGAAGCCCAAATTGAATGCATAAATATCTGGCTTATGAGACACTTTATTATTGTACACATGAAACACACACACACTAACATAGACTGAGAGATGCTGCGTGCTTTGGCTGGTGTCCCTAAGTGCTGAATCTTAAAAATAGAACTCTGGACGTCGGTAACTCGAGGGTTTAAATCTTCATTATAAATTCCAGTCTTGAACTTTGCCTTCACAAATGCATCAAGTGTCCAGGTTCAGAGAGGGAACTCTCATTTGTAACCATTCCCCACTGCATGCTTGTTAACAGCATAAAGCGCACAAATTCTTGCTTCCTTACAACTACAATTTCAATTTCCAAAGCCCGACCAAGCTTTTTAAACACAGAACGCTTGAATTGCTCCGACAATATCCTCTGGGGAATAATTAAGACATTTCATAATCAAAAAAATACAATAATTGGCTATTAACTTATTAATAAACTTCTTAACTTGGATATTCAGTTTAATGAAATGTGATAAATGTAAATATTTTAACTTTAAAGAGTACTGACCCTTTAAAATCTGCTCTCAAAGTACATCTACCTGTATTTTTCAGTGGTCCTGGATGTAGAGCCCATAAAGAGATAACAGAGTATGTTCACAATGGATGCAGAATTTTTCAAAGCGGTTCAATAACATCAGTGTAGCTGATCCACCATTATAAAGCTGTTATGTACTGTTACAGTTTTGACTTGGCTTTTCAAATGTCACTCTGGCCAAAGGAGGATTTTTTTTTTATTTAAATATTATCCCAGGTGTCTGTTCATCATGGAGCCCAAGGCTGTCCTTTTTGGCCTTTGAGTTACTACTTACTGAATGTGAAATTTTTACAGCACCATCTGCCATGCTCACAAAAAAAGACATTTCTATTATGAACAAATCGAGTGAAAAGATGGAGCCTTACAAAGTGTGACCATGTCTGAATACTCTCCGACTTGCCCATCTCGCTCTGATTTTCACCCAAATCCTTTCGCTTCCCACTGAAGTCCACTCTTGCAAACATATAGTTTCATAGTGCATGAAACTATTAATCACAGTCCTCAAATCAGTTTTTAAGAGTCACCATAATGTTGCAAACATACACAGTGTGAGATTAGTTTGCGAAGGATGGCTAAGCTTACCAAATTAGGGTTTCTTTCCTTCGGTTGCTTGGGTATACTGTATTCCAGTTTATTCTGACAAAGCTAAGAATAACACATTTAATCAAGCAGTATTCCAACTAATTCTTTATTTAATTGCAATCCTTTTTGAAAGGCCACCATCTGCTGACCAAGTTGGCTTTCCTTTTAGACCAAGAAGCTACGTCCATTTCGCATATATAGTTTATTACCGTCACCAGCAGAAGTGTCTCACTAGGACCACAGGTACATTAGAGCCCATGAACAGGTCAAGTTATGCCCAATAATTAATGTCTAATTATCTTTTGACTGACTACTAACCCAGCTTCTCTTGTGCAGTACTGACAAAGATATTTAGTGACTCAAAATTACATCATCAGACACATTTGGACATTCAAAACACCTCCAATTTTGCCCAGTTTTGACCTAATTTATGACAGCTGTGAACACGCCAATGAGCTAGTGACTAACTGACTTAACAACTGTCAGTTGCAAATGCTAATAATTAATTGTGCTAAGCCAAGAAAGCAGAAGAAAAAGCAGCACCAGTATTACAATAGTACACAGAGGGAATTCAGGTTTGTGTCTGTTTACCTTCACTTCAGCGGCAAAAAATATTTCAAACACGTCTGTGCGTCACTTACAGCAGTAAACACCACGTCCATACTTACTTCCCACTTCATATGGGAGCTGTCTCCCCTCTTGCCTGTGCGGAGGAGGTACAGTCGACCGCTACCATCCGACAGAGCTGCCCAGGTCGCCGAGGTCAGGCTGAGGGAGGCGCAAAGACGATCCTCACACTGGCTGGACTCGACGGCTACACGGTAGACCTCTCTCGGCTTCCCCAGGGCGGTGTCCTGAATTAAGAACACAACAGACCCGTAAGCCAGTACTGCATTCATAAAAAAAGATTAGGCCATTTAGATTCATTCCTATCTGCAGAGGAAATCTCAGTGTGCTGGTGTATGAGAATGAAACAAAGTCATTGTGTATTTGATTACTTGATTAAGTCAGTGCATCAAATTTCAGAAACAACAGAAAAATGCCTATTTTAATATCTCAAAGTGCATGTTTTGTCCAGTTAACACTAAAAAAATACATTTATAATATGTTAACACCAATTACTGTACTGCTTGACTGTTAAGGGGAGGAGGGATGGATGAATGGAATAAAGACCGGATATCAAGTAAGCTCATTTCAGTGCTCTAGATGGAGAACAACATGGCAAAACTGATTTTGTCACCACTTCAGTTTAGCATTAGAAAATATTGTAGGATACTGGGTGATGTGATGTGATGCATGCACTCTTACAGCTAACATCCAATCAAACAATAAGAAGTCCAGTCATGAATCACAAAGACTCAAGACATTGAATAGGCGGCTCAACTCCAGAAGATGAAAAAGGTTGCTGCTTCCATCCCATAAGAGTTTTACAATAAGCATCTGGGTCGAAGACATAAAGTCCAAATGATTTTGCATTAATTTCTTACTGTCTAAAGTCTTATAATCTAAAGAATGGTACAATGAGTAAGAGAAAACATGTACCCATCAGGGACAGATACAGTTAGCAGCTGTCATGTGGCCACTCATGTGATTCAACAATCTGAAAGCCTTATTAGGAATAGATAGATATGCCACCACATGAGCATCACAAATTGCGTGAAGACAGAGTTTTTCAAAAGGACTGTGGAGAAGCTACCCCGTTGTTGCCATGGAGCGTGGCACGGCACATTATATCGCTACACCTTTGGTATCACTTTCTCCAGCATCCGTGCCGTTAATGCCCTGAAACGGAGTGTGAAACGTCTATGTGCCGAGCAACCGAGCACAAAAGGCTGAAGGATGATAATTATCATGTGATCACTGTAATTAGAATTTGAGCAACACTTTTCCATAAATTTCATTTAATGGTGCCACTGAAAACCAGAAACACTGTCTCGCAGGATTACAGTGTGATGATCATCAAAGAAAAAAACTCCAGTGAGACACCAATTATGTCTAATTATGGTCAATGATGACTAAGACATAAAAGAAGGCTCGATGGAAAAGGTCATGAGAACGATTTTGCTCCTCATCTCAACATCTTGGTACGGGGTAACAATACCAATCAGAACCTTGAGTCAATTATATAATCGCTCCTGTGATTAACTGGAGACCTACAAGGGCTCATCCAAACTTTATGTGCTCGGGTGATTCATACGACAGACAAAAGACTGCACAGAAAGTTGTGGTTCACACTAAATACTAAGAGCCACGTTTATTCTGACATTTATTATTTTGCATCTTGACCAAGAATAAAAAGAGGTTAGAAATAATGTTATATAATTTAACATAACTTTTAAAACTCTTGTGTTTCACAGACATCCTTTCTCTCCCCACAACCTGCTGATGCTCAAGTGTTTGGTCACCACCTACTGGCACATCAGGCGCATAAAAATCCTTCACTGAATACACCATCACAACATCAGGTCCATAATATGAAACGTTATATAATGGAAACATAAAACAATACTATAAAACAAAGACCTAAATTTGCCTAAAATCATTTGCAAAGACTCCAAACTTAGAAGTGATTTAGGAAAACTCTCAGATTACACAAATTCACATGGTGAGAGTTAGATTTCAGGTTAAATCCATTTGCCATGATGGTAAATTTAATCCTTGATCATCCATCCATCCATCCATCCATCCATCCGCTTCCACTTATCCTTTTCAGGGTCGCGGGGCGCTGGAGCCTATCCCAGCTGTCATAGGGCGAAAGGCGGGGTACACCCTGGACAGGTCGCCAGTCTGTCGCAGGGCCAACACACAGGGACAGACAACCATTCACACTCACATTCACACCTAGTGGCAATTTGGATTATCCAATTAACCTATCCCCACAAGCTGCATGTCTTTGGACAGTGGGAGGAAGCCGGAGTACCCGGAGAGAACCCACGCAAACACGGGGAGAACATGCAAACTCCACACAGAAAGACCCCGTCCTGATGGTGGAATTGAACTCAGGACCTTCTTGCTGTGCGGCAACAGTGCTAACCACCGTGCCACCGTGCTGCGCTGATCATATTATAATAAATAAAATTTTACAGCCTCTACGATTTACTGTTATAATACATGGGAGCTCATCATGTCTGTGAATGCTCTACGATGTGAAAAATACAATAAACTGCTTCACAGCATGAGGCTGTGAAAGCTATCAGCGTGTTGCTCTGCTGATGAAGGTCGAGCAGACCCAACTTGCATTTTTCCAGCTCCGAAACACTTTAGCTATGATGACTTTGTCAATGCTGGGTTTATTATTAGATGTAACAGAATCTTTACCCATGAAACATGTAACCTGCAGCTTTAATTACCTCACTGTTATTCTGAATTTGGAGCACATACTAATGGCACTAATGTATGCACATGATTGACCTGTGGCTCGTTTTTTCTACAGCTGCCAAACCAAACTGTTATTATGCTGGCAAGTTAACTACCATTAGTCAGCTGTAATTAACCACACAGTGTAATGCTTTAACTACTCAGTTTGTCTTAAGTGTTACATTAAATTTTATTCCTCTAACGCCTAAAAAGATAAATTAACCTTATTATGCAAAGCGCAAAGATTTTATTTAATCACCAGGATGAAAAAAAAAGTGGCAAAGCTTCTTCTTTCTGCCAGTTTCTCCTCTGCTTAGGGAACTCCTAAGTAGACCCTGATTAATACGCTGTCAGGGCTGATATATTATGTATTAGCTATTTACCAATATATCAGTATCTGTAATTATAAAAACCAATAAACGTACATTTAAAAAGTACGGAAGAGACAGAAGAAAGGCCTTTTCAACCATGAGTGTTGTAAAGTTTTGTCAACAAACCAACCAAATGATGCGAACAGAGCGTAAACATTAATGTTTATATGTTTGTTTGTTTTCAAGGTGCTGAAAACAAACAAAATATTAGTTGACATATTAAATTTTGAAATCAATATATGGTATTACATCGGTGTTGTCTTAAAAATCTTCTTTCAGTCAGGCTCCACTCCAAAGTCACTTAAAAGTCCTTCTTTTCACTTCACACAGTTTTTCATCTTAGAAGCAGACGCTTTGTGAAGAACTTTCACCTTTTCAAGATTTAGTCGTAACTTTAGCAAGAAATTCTTAGAAATTAAGAAAAATGTTGGCACGAGGAGCTAGCTTTATGAGCACTGACACTGACAGAGGCGAGGCTGCCGAACACTGGCGCCACCGGGCCCTCTGACCACCACCAGTAGGCAACGGGTGAAGCCGGAGCTCGAACCGGCAACCTTCCGATTACAGGCGAACTCCCAACTCTTGAGCCACGATGACATTACATACTTGTGTTTTTGTTTGGTTGGTTTCTTTTTGCGTAGGAAAAACTCCAAGCAAACTGAGCACACTTACCATGTTCATGTGTGGAACAATGAGCAGCATCACGTAGAAAATAGTGCAGTTGTGAAAACACCTTAGACGTCAATGGAGGGGCAACAATCATAAATAGGCCAAAAAACAAGAGGATTTGCAAACTCACCAGCGTAACGGTGAGATTAAGGACCCGTCCTTTGCAGTCCACAAAGTAAACACTGTCCTCATACCAGGGGTCTAAATGCAGGTAATTATACATGCCAAAGGCACGCATGTGTTCCAGGGTGTACTGAGTATCCTTCAGCTTGACCTCCTCCACGGCTGCGGCAGATATGAAAAAGAAAAGATTAAATATGGCGGTAATCAAATTTCTGTTATTTATGTTTTTACTTAAAAAGCAGGTTAACCTTCTGCCTTTCCTACAGTTGCTTTGTGGAAAGTGTTACATATGTCTTAACATATCTTAATATTTCAACATTTTACTCTAAGATGAACTATTGGTGACAAAAAAACTGCAATTAACTATTTTTACAGCTACTATTTGTCTGAATTATTCCCACTAAATAAAGTATCGTTGTTGGGGGTTTTTTAAAGCACATTAATCACCTTGTAATATGCATACCTGCATCTACTGTGAGTGGATGTCTGTGCAAAGTGTAAGCACCTTTTTATATAAGTAAGACTGTATCCAAACCAATGTTATAATGAATTCTCCTGTTACTTCATAGATTCTTGATTTTTGGCCCACACTAGCTGTTTTATAATCTGGATAAGAGACATAGTAGAAAACACCTGGATGCAACTCAGGTGAGCTCAGCTGGCCTGTTTCGATTAAAAGGAATTAGCAAGCTTTGGTATATGATTATGCAAAATATCGTTTTAATCACTAAAGTACATTTCTGGATCAGCAGCCCCACCAATTTAGTATTGTTCAAACTTAAGTTAAGATCTTGAAGTTAAAACACGTATTACAAAACTAACCTTATAACGTAAAGTAGGTGCAAGCTCCCTATGATTGTTTTTAAGTTATTTAAAATTGGTGCACTTGACTTGTCCTGGCAATATAAATGAGTTATGTATGTGTATGCAGTTCAAACTGTAGTAATTAGTCACTTCAGCGTTAATCTGTTAATTTTCAGTGGTTTAAACAATGCTATTGTTCAGATTTAGTGATCATGTGAAAGCTCATTAGGTTACAGTGGTGGACCTTAAGCTCTCATTCTGAGCCACTGAGCTACAGATACAGCTGCCAAAATATTATGTAGCATCAACAGCTGACGTCGTCACGTAGTGGCAGCTAATAAAATGTCTGAGATAATGTCAAATAACTTACATTGCTATTCCTATTTAATGTTATACTGGACAGAAGTTATACTGGACCTTTATCAGGGCTAGGCTAGCACACTTGCTAACTGCACTTAAGTTTTTCTCACCAGCATCCAGCTCTATGTTGTACGTCGGTATGGCGTCCAAGGATAACCTGTAACTCTCAAAGTTTGGGTCCAGCAGGTCTCTGTTGACCTTTAATGAGTAGTTAGACGCAGTCATGTCTTTTTCAATGAGACTGGCTTATTGACAAGTTGATGACAGCCTGTATGCAGCAAGAGGAGGAGGGTGAGGTGTAGCCAGCGTGATACACGTTTCCTGTGTTTTCGTCATTGTTTTCTCACACGGAGCTATTTTACGGCGGACAAAACCTCCCAGGGCGCAGGGGAAGTTGAGTCCTGAGCTAATTTCTCTTGAAATGCTTAAGTAACTGTTTTAATGTAGTGTTTTCAGTTTAAATGTATTGTATTATATTTGTTGTTATTAAACAGGTATTTTGAACACTAATGAGACTATCATTGGTTATTCAGGTTGACGTTGAAAGATTAACCGCTCCAAAGCCGGAACTTTTAAGCGTTGAACGTTTTTAGACGGTTCAGTTGCGTAAAGGGACCTTATGTTCCCCAGCTGATCCTTCTCGATAACGGTAGCGGCTACCTGATAGGGAGCTAAATTAGACATTATAATACATGCTTTTATTACTCTCTTTCTTCCGAGCTGACTGTGTCGGTGTGTGTGTTTAATTTCAGGCGGATCATGAGCAAAGATTCCCAGATGAGGGCTGCAATAAATCAGAAGCTGATAGAGATGGGGGAACGGGAGCGGTAAGCGAGTCTTTCGCTGCAGTGATTTGATGCTGGATGGTTTGGCGTGGTTTTGAATTGCACAGATTAAGCCACATAATGTGAATTAAATGTGTGGCCGCAGGTTGAAAGAGTTGCTCAGAGCGAAGCTGGTGGAGTGTGGGTGGAAGGATCAGCTGAAAGCACACTGCAAAGGTATTTGACTTGTTCTTATGTTTGTGTCCGGTGATGCTGTCGTGGTGCTATAAAAACAAAAGTCACTAAAGTCATTACCTCCCGTTTGAGCCAGATGTGATCAGAGAAAAGGGCCTGGAGCATGTCACAGTGGAGGACCTGGTCACAGAGGTCACACCAAAAGGCAGAGGTACAGTACAGATGTTCAAACGCAACAGCAGGGGGAGGAAGACTGTTAGAAGTGATGAGCATACTCATTTGCATCGTTGGTTTAGATGTACAAGTCAATTTACTTATTTAGCACTGCACATAATCTTTAATACATCTTTGTGCATGCTAACTAACAAACTGCTAATGTTGTAGGTCAGCACTACTTATTGATTACAGCTCTTACAATTTCAGGTTTCCCTGATATACAGTCTTGAACCACCCCTCACTCCTTTATATTTTTCTTCCAAGGAGCCAGACGCTGTATTTTTTTTTAAACTGGTCTTCAGTAGTAGTTCTTCAGACTTTCTGAAGGTCTTTCAGAGTTTGTCTTTGGACATTGACTGCCCATTTGAAGAACACTTTCAGATGCCTCAGTCATTTTAAATGAGCTTTAGCCTAGAGAAGATGGCAGTGTTTCTGGATCATTTTCCATTATTTGTGCATATTGGATATTAACCATTATTCGTGCATGGCATGGTGATTTCTGGAAATGTTTCTGAGCTTCGTAGGAAGTTTTAGAGGGAGCTGGTGCCTCTTAAAAGTCATATTTTATCTACCAGGCCAACACTATAACATACATAGAAAAAATATTAGAAACAGCTGACAGGATGACAACTTCTGACAATAAAAGTATCGTGTTGTGTGAGTATGTAAGTTTCTATTTTGTGTTCTGACTTATCTCTCTTCATCTCTTCGTCTCTTTCCACTGCAGCACTTGTACCAGACAGTGTGAAGAAAGAACTCCTCCAGAGAATCAGAGCTTTTTTAGCTCAACATGCAACCTTGTGAATGACACACTTCCCTTTTTTTTTTTTTGTTTGTTTGTTTGTTTTTACTCACTGTTGATCCACGAGTGAAATCCAAACTGTTGTTTATTGTGTTCATTTTAGTGCTAATTTTATTTTTTATTGTGTGTTTTCATATTGATTTTTAGTTTATGCTGCAGTTTTGGAGAAGAAAAATAAAGTCATGCCTATTTTGGTCATTCTTGTTGTAATTGCTACCTGTCTGGTTGATCAAAACCCAAAAGTGCAGACAAATTAAGTCTTAGTGCAAAAGGCAGTGGACACCCTCGACCGGTCCCCAGTCTGTCGCCCATGTCGAAAAAACAAAAACTTATAATTGCATCATAAACTTTGAAATGTTATTTATTTACAGTTGTTGAGAAAATACACCCCAGAAATAATAATGTTGATTGGCAGTAGGTTTTATGGATCAGGAGTTAATAAAAAATGATCTGGTCTTAAACACGTCTTGAAATTAGATAAATATTATCTCAGATAAATAACAAAACATAACTTGCTACACAAAATACAAAAAGAGTGTGGAAAAAAAGTACATCATTACTGCCTCCATAGGAATTAAGAGGCTAAGCAGCTGCTAATCAAATGCACTTGAATAGCTGATCATCAGCAAGTGTGAGCACCTCTATAAAAGTACAAGTTTTGGCCGTTCCCTGCTCTGGAGCTTTCAGGTGTGTGTTAATGCAGTGCCATGGTGGAAGGGCATCAGCAATGATCTCGAAGAAGCACTTGTTCCAACAGTCTTGGAAGTTTGTAAAGGATATTTCTAAACATTTTGAAGCTCATCATTCTACGCTGAGAAAGATTAGTCCGTCACAAGTGGAAAATACGTCATAGCGTTACTATGAGAGGACATCCCAGCAAATTTTCCCCAAGGAGTAATGCTTAGAGAAACTTTGATATATGAGCTGCAGCTCAGACTCTACAGGCCTCATTTAGCTTGTTAAATGTTAAATTCTCAATTTGCTGTTCATACCGCCGTAGTGCAGGCAAAATGAAAGGGTGTTTGTTCAGGGTCTTAAAAATATTAGAACACACACACAAACATCATGGAAACACCCCACTCTGCACAATCAGACACATGCATCCCAGATGCATCACTGTAAAATAGTCTCTTTAAAAGAAAAAAAATAACTATATAAATAAAGAACTGAGTAAGAAAGATAACTAATTAAAACTAATTCTAAAGACTGCTGGGTATAGTACTGTACATAACCAAATCAACAGTTCAGCATTCTAACAGCTTGTGGGAGGAAGCTGTTGGAGGCTTCCTCCAACAGCTATAACCGTTTGCCTGATGGCAACAGTTCAAAGAATTGAGGGGGTGTGAGGAGTCATTCACCATTTTCAGTGCACTGCTCCTGCTGTGGCTCTCGAAAAGCTCTTGGACAGAGGGGAGGGAAACTCCAAGGGCCTTCTGAGCTGCTCTAACTATCCTCTGCAGTGCTGTTTTGTCTGACATACTGCAGCTGGAATACCACGCTGATATACATGTACCGTATGTCAGAACATTCCTCTGTTAAAAAGTCCTGAGGATGCTGGAGGGGACAGAGGCTTGTTTCACCCAGTCCCTGCTGGGCCCATTTTCTGATCACTGAGATGCTCTTGTCCCAGCTCAGGTGCTTCGAGATCTGAACACCTAAGAACCTGATGTCTTCTACTCTCTCCACTGGGCAGTCGCTGATACTGAGAGGAGCGTGCTGGATCCGTATCTTCCGGATTATTCACTCTACACCAGCCCACAAGACGTTCAACTTCTTTCCTGTACATTGATTCATCATTTCTGCAAATCAGTCCCACCACTGTGATATCATCTTCAAACTTAATAACTAGGTTCCCCTCATATCTGGATACACAGTCATGTGTTAACAGCATGAACAACAGTGGCCTGAGAACACATCCTTGAGGAGATCCAGCGCTCAGCATGGTGGGTTTGGAAATGTTTCTCCCAAGACATGTGTGGTGTTCAGCCCCAGTAAGTGGAGTTTCTCTAGTAGTCTCTGTGGAATGGTGGTGTTAAACACTGAGCTAAAATCAATATATTGGAGTATGGCATAGGTCCAGATGGGGGATGTCTGAGTGCAAGGTGGTGGTTAATGCATCCTCTGTGGAGTGGTTAGGATGATAAGCAAACTGGAGCAGGTCAATTGATGCAGGAAGGGTGGCTGTGATGTGTGGTTTGATAAGCTGTTCAAAACACTTCATCACAGTTGGCGTCAATGCGACGGAACTATAGCCATTTAGACAAGATAAAACTGGTTTCTCTGCTATTGGCACTATGGTGGATATTTTGAAGCATCTCGGTGCGGTGGCGTGACTGAGGGAGACGTTAAAAATATCATTTAGGACATGTGCCAGCTCACCAGTGCAGTCCCTGAGCACATGTCCTGGGATGTTATCTGGACCTGCAGCTTTCCGTGGGTTGACCCCGGCTAGGGTCCTCTGGTATCTGCTGCACTTATAATAACAGCTGGCCCTGTAGATAATGGAGGAGAACCCACTTTCCCTCTGTATGTTCGGTTTGATGCCTGGAAGCATGCAAAGAAGTTATTGAACCTGTCCGGAAGAGAAGCATCATCTTTATTGACCCCTTGCAATTCATCAGTGCCTGTACTCCCTGCCATGTTCATCTGGTGTTTCCTGTCTCGCAGAGGTGTCTCTCGCAGACCTGGCCACAGGGAGAGCAGTCTCATGCTCCACCAGGGTCTCTGGTTGCCACGTGCAGTGAAGGCCTTAACTACAGTGACATCCTCTTAGCAATGTAGCTGTTTACTGCCTCTGCCTGCTCTATGTTTATCTGGTCTCCCTGCGAGGCTGCTGTCTTGAACACCCCCCATTCGGTGTTCCTAAAGCAGTCTTTAGTGCCGAGGCTGTGCTGAGGCTGCCAGATCCTGGTCTGTTTTCTCACTGGTCTGCTGCGCTTCAGGAATGGTTTGTAAGCAGGCTCAAGCGTAACAGAAAGGTGATCAGAGTGGGTGAGGTGGGGGTTTGCTCATTATAAGTACATGGAGAGTATCTGTGTTGAAGAACAACGTCATGGCATTGCTCAAAGACATTTTGATAACAATCTCTTTCCTGGAAGGGGTTTGTTACTTTACATTTCTTTTAAATACCTTGAAGGTGTTTTGTTGGATTCAAGTCAGGTGAAATAGTTAAAACAACTTTTTTCTTTTTGTTCTTGAAACACTCGTGTGATTTTTGACAATGTGCTTTGGATGATTATCATGCTGAAATATTTCTATGATGTCAGGCTTCTGAAGGTATACAGCGGTTTGGCATTCGTGATTCCATCTGTAAAGTCATGAGGACACCCTTCGAATTATTTCATATTTATGAATATTACACCCACTTTGGTGAATTTAATTAAGCAATCTTTCTATGCATTGTTTGGATTTTTTAAATAGACATAGTCTAAAGGAAAACGGGCCACCAAGAGACTGGTCTGTAATCTGTCAGTGAACTGTGTTTGACATTATTTATTATTATTATTATTATTATTATTATTATTATTATTATTATTATTATTAATATTTACTGTTTGCCAGTTTTAGATCTGTTTTCTTTTTATGGTTCAAGGCACAAATTAGTTGAATAGGAAATCTACAATTAATATAAGGTTGCAAGCATCATAAGGAGTTTTATTTATCATTGTTATGATCACAGACAGTTTTGCAAACACTCAAAGACTGAAATGCGAAGCACTACTGTACGATATGTTTTATAAATGAAACGTGGACAGAATAACATGAAGACCACTTCAAGAGCACATTGTGCAAGTGGAGAATGATTGCACTTTAATACAAATTTAATCCAACGGTCATGAAACGGTGTGAAAAAGTCAAAGGCTACACAAAGACCATATTTACTGAAGGACTGAACAAATGCAAAACGTGTATAACTTTGCATACTTTAGCTTTTTATAGCTCCACTTCTTTCTCCACATGTTCATCGATAATTGCATTCCGTGTTCATGGAGCCATTATTTATCACGGTTTCTGACTCACTTTGGCTTTTGTTTTTAAATGCAGACATCTTGAAAATCTGATAAATGCAGCAAAAACTTCTTCCAGTCTCCTCCCAGTTTCAGGTGAGGGGCGGGACCCTGAGCACGTTATAAAAAGGTAGTGCGCGTCCCTGAACTGACAGTTTCCCAGTCAACAGGTAAACAAAATTTTCTCACAGCAGGTGAGTTTTGTTCATTTAAATGTCACACTGGAAAATGAAAAATAAAATTTTTTAAAATAAGATTTGTTGTAATAATTGTACATTTTACCACATATATTTATTCTATGGCTGTCAATAAATGTCAATGATATTTTTGTTTTAAATAGTACTTTTGTGTCACGTGATTCACAATCGGTCGAGAGAGGGGCGCAGGTGAGGCAGCAAAGTAACCTGGGAGCTCTTCAGGATGGAGGTCAAGTGGAAGGCCGCAGCTCTCCTCTTCGCTCTTTGGTGTTGCTGCGGTAAGTTAAGTCAACTTCTATTCTAAACTCAGTTGTTTTAGCTCGCTGTTCACACTCGAGGAAAAAAGATTTCTCATGCGGTTTTAATTCAATTTTGCAGATGCTCAGCGCATAACCTCCGTGTCCCCACGCATAGGAAGCGTCAATGGAGCCACACGACTCACCATTCAAGGAGATGGTAGGAGATCCGTAATGAGGTTTAGAAGTAAATTCAAAAAGTAGTGTGGGCATTATTTTACTTTGTAAAACAAGTTATGATGGATTCTGAGATATAAGTCAATTTTAAGCTATTCTGTAGCTAAAAGATGCAGCTGAAGAAGATTTGTTAATGCAGTTGTAACTGTCCTGAGAGTCCTTGTGCCTGCTGGCCTGGTGGGATGATGCTGAAAGATGTGACTCTAAGCCTCAAAAACAATTACCTTCTGAGATTGTGTTGCCCCCTTTTTTCCCTTCCAGGTTTTGCACAGGAGCGGCAGTTCCAGCTGAATCCAGTAGACGACATGTTTGGAAACCGTGTGACCCTGGTGTCAAACACCCTGTCAGTCCCCTGTGATGTGGAGAGAGACTCCACACACAGCAACCAGATTATGTGCTACACCAGGTACAGTTCAGGCATACTTTAGCAGCACGTCTGTATTTACTTATTTCACAAGTTACTTAATTATTTCACAGGCACTTTATATTGTCACTTAAAGACCCTACAATAATACAGAAAAACCCCAACAATCGGACGAAAAGCTATGAGCAAATACTTGGCAACAGCAGGATAAAAAACTCCATTTTAACAGGAAGAAACCTACGGCAAAGCCAGGCTCGGGGGAGGCGCAGTCATCTGCTGCAAGTGGTTGGGGGTGAGGGAAGGGAGACAGGAAATAAAACACTTTGCCTAAAATAAATTCCCCTCTGAGCGCCCCTAGTTGTCCTTGTGAATAAAAGATTAATTAACTTTCTAGATAACTTAGCTATAATAGCTGTTGTTTAATTCTGGTTAATTTTGGCATATTGGCTCATTTTTACCAAAACTTTGTACTGTATACATAATGTATGTATGTGTAATTGTATAGAATCTATATCAACTGGCTGTTGATGTTCAATATACTGAATATTATAATGATGGCTCTTTTTTTAAAGCTACTTCCTGCATGCCATTGCCATCTAAAATCATTTCTTTGTCTCTCACAGACCCATGCCATATGATTATTATGAAATCCATGTCAGCGTGGATGGTGTTCCAGACAACAGCATGTGCCGTTATAGTTCGCTCTGCATCTTTACAGTAAGTCTGTGTGCAACACATACTTTCATTTATCTGTGTTTTGGATTTGTTGTGGTCATTGGTTTTTTTATCACCTTTAACTCTTTTCAGACTGTTTGGTATCGCACGCCTACTATTGAATCTCTGAGTCCAGTCAGTGGTCCTCCAGGTAACGTGTGTGCTGCATTCAGTTATTTTACTGAGTTCACTTTGAACTTTTGTTAAACCCACTCTAATGACATGGCAGGCACATTGGTGACCGTGTATGGACGTATCTTTACCGATGTATATGGAAGCAACACAGACTTGAGCTCAAATGGAATCAACGCCAGATTTCTGAGGTAGAAAATGTTAAAATAACTGAAATTGTATTTCTGTAAACCAATTAATCTTACCAAAGCAGCAAAAAGCAATTTTATAAAATGAAAAAAGGTCACGATTTGAAGATAATCTGTTAATATTCTGTAACAGATCCAGCCTCATCCATCAGTTTTCTTAAACTTTATTTGTACACCTCTGTAATCTTCTTTTTATTGCAGATCCTACATGGGAGGAATGCCTTGTGATCTGCTTAAACCCAACTCAGATGAACGGTAAGTTGTTCACCTGCGTGCTTTCTACATTGAATATATTCAGAGCACTATAAAAAGAAAAGAAAAGTTATTTCATTTTTTGCACAATATATCTTAAGGTATAACCTCCAACTGGTTTCTCAATCTTCACAAATGGGATACATGAGCTGCAAAATGACGGGGACGTTTGTTGGTAGGCTGGCTTTCTTCACACTGAAATTACAGCTCTTCTTAATATATGTCACTTTCAAGTTTTCCAAACAACCCTTTAGTAATATATTGTGTATCCAACAGGTCATCAAAACCTGAGTTACATTCTTGATGCAGACTTTGGGAGGTAAAACACTTCAATTGTTTAATGTAAAATTTGTGGCTTCTGAACATTTTTAGCTGTTGCAGATGTTAAACTGAAAATTGTGCTGAGAAGAAGCCATTCTTTTTTCTTTATAATCTGTAGGAGTCAGGCAGTGAAGAAGCTCTACAGGGTTTCAGCTTTGGGCAAGCTGTCCATGTTTCAGACCTTTGCAGGTACTTAGGAGAGCAGATATTTGTTGTTCACGATGATTCAGTTCTTACATTTAGTATTTATTCCTTGTTTTTGTCTTTTTCTTAGAGGTGACAGGGGTCTTTCCTTCAGAGGGTAGCATCATGGGTGGAACTCTGTTGACCGTTCAGGGTCGTTTTTTTGACGAAACTGATCAACCAGCACGCGTTCTCGTTGGAGGTAATCGTCACCATCGGAACAGAAACGCATAAAAACACTAACCAGCAACAGCCGTGTCAACTTGTTTTCAGCACAAAGTGTTCAGTATGAATGGATGAATGATACACACGTTTCCACTAAACAAATTTCTATGTGTTGTTCAAACTACAAGGCACGCAAAGGTGATTATCCTTGTCAACGCAACAGCATGTCAGCATGCGTTGAAAACAAAACCACTGACTTGTCAGACAGCAGAGGAAATAACTTTCCAAAGCACAGAAGCACAGCACACCATGACAAAAATGCTGCTTTTCCAAGGGCTTTGTGAGTCATGTAGTATGCTGCTGACTTTCAGTTATGGTACATATGCAATAATAATAGATGTGAGATTGTAACTGAACCCAATATGTAGACAACAGATATGGAATCACCATTTAAAGGCATTCCTCTCCACAAAGATAACGATACAGATCACTAAATTCAGGTGTTTGCAATGCATTGGAAATGTATGTCAGCTGTGATGTGACACACAAATGATCAGTAACAGACTGGAGAGTGTAACGTGGAGACGAATTATTTTTTTATGAGCTTTACAGTTAGAAAATATGAAACCAAACAGTAATTTATTCTGTAAGTATTTGCATATTTGAAGTTATAGATGATTTTAAAGATGTTAAATGCAGAAATAGCCATTGAATTGTCAGCTACAAAACATTACCAGTTAGAAAATTGTACAAATGTATGATGGTAGAAAGAAACAAAGAAAAATAAAATCTAAGTGGTGATGGAAAAAAAAATATTTGCAGAAAAATATATTCATACATCGTAATAAATTAGATTTATATTTATTTTTAGTTACAAAATGACTAACGGGAAGAAATAAAAAATATATTAAACCAGCTGAAAAATAAGTAAAGAAAACCTACAACACACGTGAATTATATAATAGATTATATTATTGTGTTTTTGTTTTAAAGGTAGACTTTTAAAGTTAAAGGTGGATTATAGGTGAAGTACTTTATATGTTGAATTACAAGTTTTAAAAATGTAATCAGATTAACTACTGTTTAGCCATCGTATTGATGCAGGATAGGAAAAGGTAGACTACAGGTAGTACTGTGGGTGTACTGTGATAAAAGTGTTACATGGACTTAAATGTCAATGAAGTACCTTGATACTCATTGATGTACTTACATACAATACTTTGTATTAATTGTGCTTTCTACCACCGTCGAGTGGTTGTAAAATGTTTCAAAATTCTACACGTTAGGTAAATAAACCCCCCACATGAAAACATGCTTTATTCAGCTCTGCTGTTTTTTTCTGCATGTGTGTGTAAAGTTGATGTGAGCTAAAATGTACCTTTAGCCGCTGACGTTTGATATTTTTCCACAGGCCTGCCTTGTGAAGTCCAGAGTGTGGACGATGACAGAATCACATGCAAGACTGCAGAACACCAGATGAACAAGAACGCAGCAGTCTACCCGGGTGAGAACGTGCCGTCTCCTCTGATGTGTTTGTCTTTTAACCGGCACTTGTTTTGATCCATCCTGCCGCTGTCATACCGTGTAATTATCTAAGTAACACATGGGAATCTGTGGACAACTTGAAGAGTGGAAGAATTTAAAGTATCTATTTGTCAACAAATCTGCTGTCTTAGAGATTTCATCTTATTCTTCTCACCTTTTATCAAGACTCTGACTTTGATGTGCTGTGTGCTGGAATGAGATAATCATTCCAGCACAAACAATCACTTTAATCGTGCATCACAGAAAAGTTCTCAGTCACGATGACGTGAATGGAAAAAAACACACACATGCCTTTTAATGTTTTTCAATTTCTACCACTGTTTCTATCAGGAACATAATCACCTTTAACTTTTCTTTAAATACACATTGGTTCCCTGGATGTTTTATCTTTGTCATATTTCAGCATACACAAACAGACCTAAAAACTGACTGTACAGGCAGGCTTAAATATAAAGCACACCCTTTACTGGTGGATAGGAAGCAATAGAAACTACAAAAAGTGAGAGAAGAATAACAAATCCATGCTATGTTTGCACAAAGGGCTAATTCGGGAAAGAAGACAGAGCTGTGAAAACACACATATCCAAGTAATTCAGGTGATTAAACAAGAGGAAACCAAATATAAGACATAAATGACAAGTAACTAGTAAACAAATAGTGAAAGCCATAACTAAATGGGGAAATACAGAAACATAAAATAACTTTCTGTAGCAGAAGAGACACAGGAGGATGAAACACTGAGGGAATAAATTAAAATAACAGAAGCTGGAAGTAAACACTCAAAACTGAGGCCAAGGAATAACATCAAGATGAAAATCTACACAGTAAGACAACTAATAACCAAACATAAAAATATTTAATAATAAATACAACTTGAAAGTCCCAAAACTGAAAGCTCTGGTGGTGACATCACCGTATCGAAGAGGTGGCTGACACAAACACATTGTAGCATATGAAAGGTCTCCAAGTTCTATCAGTGAAGACCAGATCCTGATCCACAGCTGTGTACTTCACTTAAATATTCATAGAATGGAGGTTAAATATTGTATTAAAGTTATTTGTACAAAGTCCATGTTGAGTCTGA
The DNA here is from genome assembly GCF_018398535.1 of Haplochromis burtoni. Taxonomy (NCBI): domain Eukaryota; kingdom Metazoa; phylum Chordata; class Actinopteri; order Cichliformes; family Cichlidae; genus Haplochromis; species Haplochromis burtoni. The sequence continues at coordinate 505,677 of NW_024582532.1, read as the reverse complement.
GGGGGTCGGTTAGGAATTCGGGTGATCTGTTATGACCCATATACCGTCTTAATCTTTAACGACTTGTTATTTATTGTTCCTTTGCTGTAAAATTTGCTTCAAGATGCACAAAACTTATTTAAATGGATTATCAGCTTCTGCATTTACCAAATATGTATTTAAAAAAAAATGCTCTTGACAGATTAATCAGATCTGGGCTATGAGGAGATACTGTTGTCCAAAAATAAAAAAAATCCTTTCACCAGAGATTGGTGAGATCTGATGATAAAAAATAACTCACCTGTCCTTTGTGTTAAAACGAGGTCAAAAGGCAGCCGTACCGGCTCGCTGCATGCTTGCCTTTTCTGTTTTTATTTGCTTTGCGTTTTCCGTGTTTGTCTGATTCAGGCCAGTCTGGTTTTCATCTGTCACCACTGGGATTTTATTTTGTAACACTCTGTTGACTTTTCAGTATTTGAAATGAGTTCATGTTTTTCATTATTTACTTCGTTTGTAGCTTTTCTCACACTTGTAAGCCTTTTATCTTACTGTTGTTCATCTTGACTGATTTTAGTATTTAGCTCAGGGACAAAAGCAGTGTGGCCCTGAAATACATTAACATTGTTGCTGATATTAGTCTATTGATTGCTTTTATCATAGATTATTATGCTAATATGCCATCTCTTTGGCATTTCATTTTCTTTCCTTGATTAAGCGACTAACTGTTTTTGCATACCTCATTTTTACTTTTTATGTGAAGGCGGAAGAGGCTTGAAAATGGAGGTGTGGAACAACTCGCGGCCCTCTTCTCTCAGCAATATTTGGAGCTACAACAGGAACACAACTGGCTACTGGTCTCAGTGGATCGACTCCATGCCCTACGTCTTCCCCAGAGAAATGGATTACTTCACCACACGATTTACAGGCTTCTTTGTCCCTCCTGCCACCGGCAACTACACGATATACTTGAACTGTGATGATCGATGTGATCTCTATCTCAGCAACTCGAGCCGCCCTGAAAATAAGGTGTGACAAGATTTATTTTTTTCAAATCACAGTACAGTTTACTGTTCTTAAGTGATAATAATTTCCTAAATCCTTTACTTCAGGTTAAAGTTGCATATCAGCCATATTATGTCATTGACTACACACAACTGGCGTCACAAAAGTCACAAGTACTGGCCTTGGAGAAAGACAAACCGTAAGCCTGGCAGCCTGCAGCTTTATTTACCCCAAATCATTCATCCAAAGTATACCAAAGATTTTATAGGCATACCTAAAATAACTATAAATGTTTTGTTTTAGGTATTACATGGAAATTCTTCAACAGGAATATGGCGGTGCAGCTACCATAAACTTGGGATTGTTCCAAGGGGAGAGTTCCTACACAGAAGACCAGACAGATGATGCTGTCAATGAAGTCCAGGACATTGGTGCTGATTACGACGTGTTTGATGAGGAGCAGGTACAGCACGTGGTAGCTACACCTTTCAGAGGTGTCATACGCCCTTACCTAAGCCTGATATCAGACTAGTGTATATAGTAATGTACTGTAGGTATGACGTTGCAACACTGTTTGTAATGCTTTAAAGTTACAGGTGACAGTGAAGGTTGCTCATTATTTGTTGTTCTAGCTATATCAATAGTTGTCTAATGGAAGCATAGTCTAAGCTACTTCCAGCTATTTTATTAGAAATAAATCAAATGACCAATATATTCACACAGCTAAATATAATAAAGTTCTGCTGAGTCCAATATATTTTCATGGGTGTGATGAAGACCACTCAGAATGCTTCAAAATGTCTTCAAACTATATGTTTTGGTATTTTATTTGCCTGGAAGACCTCTAATGGCAGAAATGCTGTGAATGTACAACTCATCCAAAAATATCTGCAAGTCCTCCAAAAGATGTAGTCGGACGTTTGGGTAAATAAACAGGAGCATGTTTGGTTAGTTAGCTTAGAAATAAAAAAAATAGAAAGATGAGATACAGTAACATGCTACAGGTTTGAGCATTAAATAGTGTTACTATATCCCCCTCTGTTGGACAGAGCTAGGCTAGGTTTGCTCCTGTTTTGCAAAAGTTGCAAAGTGCATGGGAACACCTCTGATCTTGAATTGGATAAGCTGAAGAAAATGGATGGAATGATGTTTTTCATAGCTTTGTGCCTCATTTCTGCACATTTTCACTGTTAACCAGGTGGTTACCTTTGACATGTGGCCCGCCAATGTGGCTGGAGTCAAGGAAGTCCAGAACGTGACTGTGAGCAGCAGCTGTTCTGACGCACTCTGTAGTAGCGCCTTCTTCAGCCTCGGCTATGGACGTGCCATGACTGGTAATGTGAAAAACACTGAGTAAACTTGGATTTGGCAGCCACAAAAAAACTTGCATATCTTGGTCCAATTTGATGGAACCCCAAAATACACGTTGTTTCTTCATCTTTGCCTCGTTTAGCACCGATCCCAGTCAGCGCTTCAGCAGCTGAGGTAGAAACAGCCTTGAACGGCCTGTGGTCCATCAAACCTGACACGGTCATGGTCACCAAACAACAAAGCAGCGAAGGGTCTCACTTTATAGTCACTTTCAATTCTGACAGAGGTATGAAGAACCAAAGTGAGGCGGATGCATAAAATAATTAAAAAGAGTAAGCTTGTGTTGAGCTTTGCAACGGACTTTTTTTGTTGGGTGTTAAATTTGTGCGTTTTGCTCTCTTGGCTTGTAGGTGACTTTGAACCTCTTCACTTTGAGGTTTTTGGTTTGGACACCAACATCACTGTTGCTGAGGTTACCAAGGGGAGGGGCAACATGAAAACCTTCACTCTGCTCTGGGGAGGAATCCCTACAAAGCCCATCGCCTTCAATGCATCCAAATCTGAGGTCTGTATTGTAAAAAAAAAAAAAAGAGTCCAGTGACCGTCTCAAGTTTAGCTTGTTTTTTTTTCTTGTCATATTATTCACAGACTGATTAGGATGAAGATTGTTGCTGAAAATAACTATCAAAGATCCTGCAAAAACTGAATTTTTACAGTTTTGTTAAAGGTGTGATGTCTTGAGGTAACTAATGCCCAGCTTGTGTGAACAGGTTCAGTCGGCTCTGGAAGACCTGATGAAAGCAGAGTGTCCGGGGGAGATCTTGACTTTTGAAGGCACTGATGTGAAATACTTCAAAGACTTTGAAAATGACAATTCGCAGGTTTGTGGGGACAAATAAAAATACTAAAACAGAAAAGAAATGTCTGTAAGTCTGAAACAGAAAACTGTGAGAAATGATTTCTTAAATTTTTAGAGAATTTGATTGTGGATTCTCAGTTTTCTGCTTTTTTCCATTCATCAGTTCAATATTGCAAACGAAGGGACGCCTGTAGATCACTCTGGATTCTGTGGCCGGTGGTCGCTGAAAAACGCCGAGATCCTTTTCAAGGACAGCTACACAACAGAGTCTGGAGATACATATGGACCGGTTTCATTGGACAAGCACCCAATGGTAAAATCAATCATTTATGTATTTATTGTTGATGGCATTGTGCAGCTACCTTTTTCACAAATATTCATTTAATTTTCTTCCAGCTTTGCTTTGCATACAAGGGAATGTTGAAAGATGAAGTTGGAATGAGGTTCACTTACCAGGACAGCAAAGGCAAAACGCTAACACTCACAACAAAGATCAACACTATCTTCAACAAGGGCTCCAAGTCAGTGCTAAGTCCTAAAAGTGCTTTTGATTTATCCAAAATGTGCAAAGATACTAATTACATATCGGTGCAGCGTGTAAATAAGATATTTTCTTCACAGATGGAGTTACAAATGCATGAATCTGCAAAGTTCTCTGCAGACACAATACATTGGGAGCAGATACAGTCTGCTTGAGTTCTACCTGTACAAGGATACTTCTGGTGAAGATTTCTACATAGATGTCGTTCATATTGGAAAGATGGCCACTGCAATTGATGAAAATGGTACAGAGTTGGATAGTACTTATTGTTTAATTGTACAGACAGTATATTCTGCTTTATGTTGTTACATATTTCTATCCTACCGTTTTGCAGAATACCTTTAAATGTATAGCTTTGATGCCTGTACAGGGAGTCTTAAACACTTGTTTTCTCCCTAATTAAATATTGATAAACTTAATTTTCCTCATTTTTTATTGCACAGCTGTTCCTAACAAGAGGAGGCCCGCTCCTTTTGAGGATTCTGGTCGGTCCTTCGAGTTGATCTCCGTCAGCAAACATGCATCATCTGCTTCACGGATCAGCTATGAGATCAAAGCCACACCTCTAGACTGTGCATTTGATTTTCCACTGCTAGGCATTGGCTTCCTGCAGGTAGGATTTAGATGTGTTAATTTAGATGTGTAAAATAGAAATACTGAATAAGAAGTCATTAGATTTCTGGAAATCACAAATGTAACGTCGGTTCAGTTCAGGTTGGCTTCGTTGTTAAAAGTCAGCAGACTAGACTAGAAGACTAGAAGCTTAGGTTTAGCAAGCTAACCTACATTCTTAATGCAACTGGGAAATTTTCAGGCCTTTTATTGTGGCTATCAAGGCAAAGATTTTGATTTCTGACTTCTTGTTATTGTTCAAAAAAGGAGATAAATCTAAACTACATTTTCACCAAGTATTAGTTATCTGATGCACTTTGGCAAATGTCTTTTTGACTCTGCGCTTAGACTTTTTACCTGCATCCAAACAACGCCTGTTAAGATGTGATTGCTTAATAGAAACTATGCTACAAACAGAAAACCAAAAAGCACAGGTTATATACATCATGTCTTGTCCCTGTCCTACAATGCTGTACATATCCAAGTGCAGAATCTGAATTTGTTTTCTTGGTCTGCAAATAATGAGAACAATTTTTGGCCGTTGAAATCCTAACTTTTTGTTAAAAAATATATATATATATTGTGTTGCTAAAATTAAACGGGAGAAGAAGGGGCTTTCCCAGTCACGCCAGTACTGTGGGATCTTATTAGAGTAACCGTATGAGTTTAGGCTTGTTGGCTTGTGTTTCTTGGAAAACAAATCCACACAAAGAAAGGACAGAGGCTAAAAATAAAGCCTGCATTCCTGTGCTATTGTGTTACGGTGTCTACGGATTGTCTCAATAAAACAAACCAAAAGATGATAAAGGAAGAGTAAGTAGATATAAAGTTTCAAAATTGCCTCAGTAACAGTATTTTGAAACCAGATGTCCTGCTTAAGAGATTAGTGTTGCCTCAGCAATGTGAATGAAAGCAGTAGAAATGTACAGTGACCTGCAGCCACGCGTGCGATATAAGTTACAGTACAGAGAGGCACCTTAATGATCCTGTATGCGTGTCATGCCTCCACCTGCTCTACAGTCATTATTTGGCTAACAAATTAAAGCAGAAGCAGCACCAAAGCATAATGTCAGCTATTTCAGTTAAAGCTGACATTAATCTTTGCGCAGTTTATGTGGGTTTTCTGCTTCATGTTGTTTTAACAGGTGTTCTTTTCCCATTTAAAATCCAGCTTTTAGAACCACATTTAGTATCAATAAGATGAAGGTTTTTTGTTTGCTTAGATGGCCCCACATTGGACTGTTATACAGAATAGTTCATGATCACCTCAAAGACTGCATGGCGCCCAGTCCTGTGGCTGCAAAACATGATCCCAAATCATCACCCCTCCACCAGTGTGCTTGAGAATTGGTATGGGGTGTTTGTACCCATCCAAAGAAGCCATACTTGTTTAGTCTTTTTTTAATAGTGCTGCCATGGAATGTAATATTTACCATGCCAACTGAGGTGTACTTCTTGGTTTTACTTTTTTAATACTTTTCTAAGCACTGCACAGTTGGACTGTGGTTTGAATTTGAATTCAATTCAATTCAATTCAGTTTTATTTATATAGCGCCAAATCACAACAAAAGTCGCTTCAAGGTGCTTCATAGATACAGAGAAAAACCCAACAATCATATGACCCCCTATGAGCAAGCACTTTGGCGACAGTGGGAAGGAAAAACTCCCTTTTAACAGGAAGAAACCTCCGGCAGAACCAGGCTCAGGGAGGGGCGGCCATCTGCTGCGACCGGTTGGGGTGAGAGAAGGAAGAAAGGATAAAGACATGCTGTGGAAGAGAGACAGAGGTTAATAACAGATATGATTCAATGCAGAGAGGTCTGTTAATACATAGTGAGTGAGAAAGGTGACTGGAAAGGAAAAACTCAATGCATCATGGGAATCCCCCGGCAGCCTACGTCTATTGCAGCATAACTAAGGGAGGATTCAGGGTCACCTGGTCCAGCCCTAACTATATGCTTTAGCAAAAATAAAGTTTTAAGCCTAATCTTGAAAGTAGAGATAGTGTCTGTCTCCTGAATCCAATTTGAATTTGGGAAGATTTTGGAATTGTGTTAACACGTACCTGAATGCCACAGACTGACAAAACCTTTAAGATAAGATAAGATAAGATAAGAAGAACTTTATTTATCCTGAGGGAAATTCTTTCATCATAAATATACAGAGGAGGTCACACTTGTTGATGATCAGTTAATCAATGGATTTGATTAGCAGCATCTGGATGCTACTTACTATCTTATTTCCTTTGAAAACAGTGAGTGAAATTCTTGTGACAGGATGTATTTACAGAATAAAGCTAGTTTACGCTGCTCATTAACATAAGTAAAATGGTAAATGGTAAATGGCCTGTATTTTATATAGCGCTTTACTAGTCCCTAAGGACACCAAAGCGCTTTACATATCCAGTCATCCACCCATTCACACACACATTCACACACTGGTGATGGCAAGCTACATTGTAGCCACAGCCACCCTGGGGCGCACTGACAGAGGCGAGGCTGCCGGACACTGGCGCCACCGGGCCCTCTGACCACCACCAGTAGGCAACGGGTGAAGTATCTTGCCCGAGGACAAGTAAAGTAAATGCAGAAAAGTTAAAAAACAGCATACATGATATTGCCATTTGAACCAAACATACAATATAATGAGCACAACATCCAGAGAGTCCTTTAAACACTGTCCCACAATGAGCTTAAAGTGATTCCACTCATGATCCATTTTCTGTTGATAAAAAAGGCCTTAAACCTGGCACACACTTTACAACCAGGATTAAGAAGCCAAATCGAAATGTGTTGATATTTTTTTCTCTCCACTGTCTTTTGAAGATGTCCAACAACAGTGAGGATGCGGCTGAGTTTAAAGAAGGAGCTACCACAGTGACCATCGCCCGCCCTCACCGAGCCTCCCCTCCTCTGAACGGCACTTTTGATGCGATGATTTATGGTGGTCGAGCTGAAGGTAGCGCTGACAGACATTAGTAGAATTTGCATTGCCTTGCCTGCCTTGCCTTGCCTGCATCTGCGGTGTTCCACAGATAGGATTATCCAAATGGTTCAATTCTGTGTGACCTATAACTAATTACTGACTTCCACGCTGCTCATATGCCATTGTTGCCATTGTGAATGATGACAGGTTGACATTAATCCAAAGTAAATGCACAAAAGCTCTTTTTAAAAGTTTACAAAGCTTCTGAAGGCTCAAAGAGAAAGAAACAGGGAGCTGAAGCTTCAGGTAGTGTTAGCTCTGTAACGTTATGTCTGCGTCTCTGAGGTTCACAGATGAAAAACTAATGACTTATGGTGTTTATTCTTAGATTAACGTTAGATTAAAAACATAGCACTCTAGAATCAATACATCTGCTATAGCTTCAGTTATTACTTTACCACTTTTCCACTTTGAATTCTGCTTTGAGTGTTTCTGTGATATATAAAATAGTGAAGTACTGCAGCTTCAAGAGGGGAAACCTAATAGATGTGGTACAAATATCATTCATTTTGGGATATCTTTACACGGCTATCATTAAAAATGACAAAACAAGTCCTTGGTTTTAGGTTTATCTGTGGACATCAGTGAGGAGGACCTGAAGTATGCCCTGGAGGGAATTGCAGGGATGGGCCAGGTCACCGTCCAAAAGTCTGGAACCTGCAGACGTCCCCAGTGGAGCGTTAAGTGGCTCACAAAGCCAGGAGACCAACCTCTGATCCAGGTCTGACTCCACCGCATCCTGTTGTGTTTGTGTTCCTTTATGTCTTTGCTCTTTTACCCTTTCTCTATTAAAATGTAAATTTCATTTCCCATCAAATGTATACGTTTGATAGGAAAGGCTACTTTTTCTCTAATAAAGAAAACCGCATGAAAGACCAAAACTGCCAAAATCGAGAATAAATAGAAATAAATGAAGATCTCCATCAATAACATAGTATTAAAGATGAATGTAGACTTTGTGTATAGTGACTTTTTTCTGCTAGATTAGCTAACAGCTTCATTTCTGTAATGATCTCCTGACTCAAAGTAGTCATGTGCTCTGTGACCCCAAAACACTGAATTACAGTCTGCTCATTTGCATTTTTTAAAGCAGAAAATGCATAAATAAATACAATTTGTGAAATATGCTACAGAAAATTAAATAAAAAGAAATGAACACCATATTAGCTAAATGAGGCGCTAATAGAAGTAAAATTAATGAATGATAAAATGTTAATAAATATTAATTTATGTCACAGTTTTAAAATTTTAAACTTGGTATATTTCATTATTACATTTTATATTTTCTGGTGCATTCACTGACGTGACTTTTTGATTTTGGCACTTTTCTACAAATGTTGCTTAAAATTACTATTGTGATACAACATTAGATACGTGGAAATATCCATATTAGTAACAAAAGCTTCAATGACATGAATCAGTCATAACAACATGTACATAAAAGGTATAAACATACATCATACATTGTGATTTTCACTCGCTACAGTTCGATTACTCGTCAGTTGTCGGGGAAAATGTCATTATTTCGGCCACGGAAACACGAAAGGGAGGTCTGTGGATTCGAAGCCTGACAGGAGACTTTTTCCGAGTGTGGGAAAACAAACCACAGGTACGTCTGCGAATCAAAAAGCCTCCAGGCCAGGTGGTTTTAAGTTTCAAGTTATGTGTGTCCAACCGTCTGCTATAGCTACAGCTAATCTGTTAATGTGTTTTTGTTAGCGTGCATCCTGTAGAGCAAGTTTTGTTTTTTCTGTTTGCATAAAGCTGATGTATTGTTATATTCCGTGACTGCAGGCAGCATGTTTGACAGCAGTCTTTAATAACTGTTTCGTTATGACCGCTCCCAGGTGGAGGTTCAAATCAACGGCATCCCATCAAAGTGTTCTGGTGACTGCGGCTTTATATGGTCCGAAGAGAAAACTCCAGTCGTGACAGGAATCAGCCCTTCGCAAGGTGTTCAGTTCATCACCAAGTTACTGTTACCTGCTGTACTTTGTAACTTTAGTTCCTTTGACTCTGATCTCTTTGCACATTTAACTTTAAAATTTTTTTTAATTTGTCCCGTTTGTAGCAACTGAAAATAAAATAAATTCATAATTATAATAAAGGTCAATCAAATGGACCAATATGGCAAGGCCATGATGATCCACTTGGTAAAATAAATCCGCTTGGCATCTTTCTTGGCCTTAAGACAACAATTCTGATGGCTAAAGATCCAAACGGGACACAAAAACAAAAAAACAAACAAACAAACAAAAAAAATTAATTTTGTTTTAAAGTAATAAAATAAAAATGATAGTTATGATTAATAAAGAATACATTAATTATAGAATAGATGCACAGAAATGACACAGTGAGTCAGAACTAATGTGAAGCTTAAAAAGCTGGTGAGTCTGGATTTAAAAGCTGTTTGTGATGCAGTTGAACTTATCTGAAAATGGAGACAGTTGTGGAGTTTAGGAGCTCCAGCTTTGAACAAAACGCCCACTAGTGAAGGGTTTGTTATCCAAAACTTGTCAATCAACACCAGTTTTTGACAGTATTCGTATAAAGCCTGTTGTCAGTCTCATATTATTTGATCAAGTCCAGGAAGTTTTGTAAATTATGCCGTGTGTTTTTATGCCGTACTGTATGGTGAAGGCAGCTTATATAATTTAATATAATGTTTCAGGTTCTAATGGTCTGGGGACTCTCTTAACTGTCACTGGGACTGGCTTCAGCAGTGAAAATGCTTCCATCATGGTGGGAAAGGCCAGGTGCCACGTTGAAGCAACCACAGGTGAGTAGAGTTATTTTTGAGAAGTGAACATTTTACTCTAGGTTCTCGTTAAGATAACTCAGACGATACTTGTCTCCAGGAGACTAACTATAATGTGGGAAATATATTTCAGCTACCACTCAAGTATGCAGACTTGGCAGCACCAGTGCCGGCACCTACCCAGTGTTAGTAAGCTTCCCCTCTCTGGGCGATTCACGCTTTTCAGACAGCAACCTCCTCTTTACCTACCAGCTCATCGTGTCTTCTTTCGTCCCGCTCTCTGGAAGCGTTGCAGGTACAACCACGATCCTCTATGTGAGCCATGAAACACCTAATTCTGCGAGACAATTATTGTTTTATTTTTTCCTCAGGAGGGACTCTGCTGACAGTGAGAGGCTTTGGCTTCAGCCAGAACGCTACAGTTACTGTTGGCAGTGCAGAGTGCACACTGATTGATTCAACTGACACTGAACTGAAATGCAGAACACCAGCAGTAAGTCCCCACACTGCAAACTCATTTTTTATACACAGTGTTTACCTGTAATAGCATGCAAATAAAATAGCTGTCGTGTAGTGTGCTGAGAACTGAGTAAAAAGTACATGAGCAGAAAACAAGAAGAATGCAAACTGGAAAATCCAGAGTTGGTAGAAATTAGTCAAATGATTTCATATAATTTCATATTTAATTATCCAATCCAATATCCAGATCTGTAGTTACATTGCATTATTTAAAAAAGACTGTAACACTTTTTTAGGTACACTAAGAATCTAAATTGAATGTGAGTACTTGCTGGATCATGCATAGTAATTACAAGACATAATAAAATAAAAACAAATATAAAAAGCTTGAAGCTTTCTTAGGATGTTTTAAAAATGTTTATATATCAGTGATTTTTTTTATTTTTTTTTTGTTGAAGTTAATCCAGCAATGAGAACTGAAATTTAAACTCAGGCTTTAGCCACTGACGTATTAAGTGACTTACAAAATTTCTCTACGGTCAAGTAAATGCATTGGAGTCGCTATTAACTTGTTCTTTTCACTAATTTTCCTATTAAAACTATTTCAAATGACACTTTGCATGGCTACTATAATATATATAGCATATGTATCATTGTGTTAATTTTTGTAGTCAGTCAGACGTCACTAACTACTGCAGTCCTTTCTTGTGATGTAGCGTACTGACAAAACTGTTAAATGCATTAACACAACAGAATATTTGAGTAACATTTGTTATAAAGAAATAAGTTCATACTACGTTCACCACCAGACCATTGGTCATATCAGACAGAGTATGCCCAGAAATGACATAGTTAGTTATATAGTCTTGTCATAATAAAACTTACATAACTTAATGTTATGTAACATTATATTATTTCCCGTCTTTAGCTCTGAATAAGGTACTTACTTTTATTAAAATGCTTATTTCAGGGAGCTGTGGGATCACAGACGGTCACGGTGTTGTTGGGAAACATGAGTCAGACGGCCATCAGCTCCTTCACCTACGATAATAACCTCACCCCACAGATCACAGGCCTGAATCCCCTGACCACCACTGTGATTGGTAAGCAGCTCCTTTTTTATGCTGAATGGAGCTGTTGTGTTTATGCATCAAATAACCTTTAACACAACTATAGAGATTGTATGATTCATTTAAGTAAAGATTAATGAGTTTAATGAGGATGAAGGTGGGTTTTGTCCTTTAAAGGTTACTTTCAGTCCTAACTGTTTGCTTCCCCTTTGTGCTTGAAAAGAAAAGGATTCAGTGTTTCTTTATTGAATTTCAAGCCTCTTCATACACAAAGTAAACCACATATAGGCACAGTGCATTTGTTATTATTCAGTTAGTGCTATGAAAACAGTGAATCCAGAAAATATTGAAGGCTTATGTATTTTTGTCAGTAACTTTTACACAGGACAGGTTACATCACATGAAATGTGTCCTTGAATATATGAACACAATGTATTTTAATGGCAGAGAGAGCCAAAATGTTGACGTGTGCTGTCTGGGCTTTGTTGCTCAGAGCTGGCATGTTTCTGACCTGTCAACAGCAGCTGAAAGCGTGTGTAGAAACCTCAATTGTTATAGTCTTGAGTTGTGTAATGCTGATTTGCAGGTTTACCCAGTTTTAGCCTTTTAAAGCTTTCTTAAGCTTGAGAATCTTGGCTCAGGGGGCTAGCATGGCTTACCGTCTAATTATACTAAACAACTAGGAAGAAATGACGCTAAAAGAATTTCTATTGATCTGCAGAACAACCCGTGACATTCATGACATACAATGAGAGCCAACGAGGTGACAAGTGCCAGTCATCTTGGCACTTTAATGACAGAGGCTGCTACGTTGGAAAAATGAGTTGGCATACTTGTTTGTCTTTCTTTGTGCAGGCCACCGAGTTCTCACCATCCAAGGTTTGAACCTCGGGCAGCAAGACAATGACAGCATCGTGCTTGTAGGAAGGAGGGAATGTGTCACTTTGCTTTGGACGGAAGCAAACATCACCTGTCTTCTCCCTGTGCTGCCACCTGGCATGCATGAGGTGGACGTACAGGTTGGGAACAATGGCTACCCCCAGACGAGGTACAGCGTCTGTCAAAGATACACTGAGTGATTTGGAAGTACTATCACGGGTTCATCTTTCGCGTGCAAAAAATGAAAGACTGCTGAATTGTTTTCTCACGTGTCAGATGGGCCCAGGCGCATTCTGTGAGGGTCAGATACAAACATTGTTTTATATTTGTTTTTTCAGTCAATATACACTGTATAGACTGCACCAAGGTTCCTGACACTAGAGTTTGATCCCTTCAAAGGAGTAGAAAATAAATAGGACAACAATAAACAAATAATATGATAATAAATACACAAAAAGTGGAGCATGGTTTATTGCAGACAGAGACAGGATTTGGGGTTGATTTGAAAATGTGATTAAAATCGAATTAAATAAATAAATATCGCTTTCTAGATATATCTATATCTATCTATGTATATACAGTGGGACTCACGGGAGTTACGTTCTAAAAAAAAAAACCTGCGATAGGTGAAATCTGCGAAGTAGCCAACTTTATTTTTTACAATTATTGTAGATGTTTTAAGGCTGTAAAACCCCTCACTACACACTTTATACACTTTTCTCTCTTGTTTAAACACTCTCAAGGTTCAAGCCTTTGTAGAAAAATAAGCCCAGTATTATCGAATGAAACCAAAGGCACCCGCGGTTGCCTTTGACGGTGCAAAACGTTTCAGTGTTGTGTTTGTTGGGGAGAAGACTTAAAAACATGCAGTACAGCACTTCAGAGTCACACTGCGGGCGATCCAAGATTTATGTAAATTTGCTTAACGCAATTATTTACGAAGCTTAACGCATTCTGTACTGTACAGGAGATATGGCACGAGATTGACTAAAAATGGTCTACAGCCAATCAGGACGCAGAACACAATGCGCTGTAAAAAATAAAAATAAAAATACAACATAAAAAAAGCATGCAAAATTGCGCAAAAATAAATAAATCCGCAAAACAGCGAGTCCGCAAAAGGTGAACCGCGTTATAGCGAGGGACCACTGTACATAGATCATAGACAGATAGATGAATTTATCTAAAAGCAGATATCAAGTTCTGTTAAGTGCATCTTCCCAGTGAAAAGCTTTTGCTACTCAAAAATAGACTCGACTTTCTTGGAATATTTAATAAAGATCAGTAATTTCTTTCTCTACCTGCCCAAAAGATCTTCTCTCCATGAAATGGTGCCATGTATTTGTATTCCCACCATTATTCATGAGGACAATGAAGGAAATTCTTAAGGGTATTTTTTTTTTCAGTTAAAATGTACAACAAATGATGTAGAAAACATCATTTGTTGTACATTTTTTCTTTGGAATGATTTTTTGACCCAAATCATTCCAAAGAACTTCTTGGAGCAAATGCTGCCATCTTATTTCAAAGCTTTATCTGAATGATCTTTGATTTCAGTGGTCACCGGGGCATACAAACTGCATGTACAGAATCATTTGTCAAAAAGTGATTAAAAATTTGGTCGAAATTATCCTAAAGTTAGGTTTTAATAAGATGCCATAGATACCAAAACAAATGACACAGTTTAAGATTAATTCTCATAAGTCTATTATTAATGCCTTTACCTTAGCTGGTCTGTTTTTTTGTTTTACAGCAATGGTGTAAACACGACCATTGAGTACATCCTGGAAGTCTACAGCGTCTCGCCGTTGTTCGGTTCTTTGATGGGAGGAACCGAGCTGACCGTTTCTGGCTCTGGGTTCAGCAGCAACGTATCTGACAACACTGTGTCTGTTGGTAAGCAACATGTGATCCAGTCGTAATTATGCCAACCGTGTGTTTTACTAGCAAATATATTTAAGCAATTTATATGAATGGAAGTTAATGATGGTGCAAAAGCTTGCAAATATTTAAAAACGGTGTAACAGAGCTGCATCACTGATCTCCTTCATGTTTTCTGTTTGCGTTGTGACAGGAAACGCTGCTTGTGAAGTGACGGCCGCCTCAGAGAATGAGCTGCAGTGTGTTGTGCAATCAGAGGAGAAGACCCACATCGTTACCAACCAGGGATTCGATCGCGGTAGTTTTATGTTTCTGTGCTTTGTGCAGCTGTCAAACTAAATCTGAGAAGCTGAAGTTGTGTACAACAGAAAGAGGATTAACTTACAGAAAACATACACCTGCGAGGAAGTTGTCGCCTGTAGTCTCTATGCAACTAAAATGCAACTGATTCACAAAGAAATGTCTCAGATTGTGTTAGATATCAGACACTTTAATCCATGTGTGTGTTTGTTGGTTCTTTGTGTAAGTCTTATTCAACGTAACCATGCGTTTTCCAGTTTATGGGCAGGGAAATGCGTGGAGTCCAGCCTCACTCACCGTATTCATTGGCGACACGGTAATGTGGCGTTGGGAGGCACCAGCCTTTCAGGAAGTTGGGTACCGGGTCTTCAGTGTTTCCAGCCCAAGCGGTACCTCTTATGAAGGAGGACCTTTCACCAGTGGAGAGACCAAAACTGCCCAAGGTAGAACCAGAGTCAGCTGTGCACAGATTTATGAAAAGCTTTTCCCTTCTTTATCTCCAATCACCAAAACAATCCACCATAACTTCAGTGTGTGATTTTGTTAATTAAGTTTGTGTTGCTATGGTTCTTCTTTGTTTCCCTTTAAATATTCAGATATAATCCTCCGGACTCTCATTTAAAGTTTTATTTTATCCCACATTGATCGCTGTGCTTCACCCTGTGTACACTGGACAACTGAAATTGTTTTATTTACTGGATTTAGGAAGTTCAAAACTTTGAATGGAATATTCCCGCCCAAAAAGGAAACAGTATTATAAACAAATAAAACAGTTTAATTTTCAGAAATCATTATAAAAAAGTAATAAACTCTGATTTGTACTTACTCCATGTTGATGATATTGAACTCTGGTTTATTGTTGCTGTGCTGCACACTGTAGCCGCTTGTAAAACATGACCTCATTACGTCTAGATTTCATGAGTTGTATATGAGAATGACTGGACACCTTTCATTTAGTGTATGTACAGCGATGTCATGATAAGCTTACACGTGTTGTGCATGAATGAGTGTGCTGTGTTACACCTTTCAACATGCGTGAGCCATACTGAACTAGATAAGCGCACAGCATCATGACTTGATGTGACGTCTTTACAATCTGGGTCTCGTGTCCCTCAGGATTTTTCAGCTACCGTTTCACCGCGCCCGGGGTTTATTACTACAGCAGTGGCTACATAGACAATGCCAACCTCAGACTCCTGCAGGGAGTCGTGAGAGTCCAGAGTCGGGAGGAAAAGAGCAGCGAGGTCTCTGTCCGAGTGAAGGGCATTGAGGCCAGACATGTGGCTGGAAGTAA
Organism: Haplochromis burtoni; assembly: GCF_018398535.1. Classification (NCBI taxonomy): domain Eukaryota; kingdom Metazoa; phylum Chordata; class Actinopteri; order Cichliformes; family Cichlidae; genus Haplochromis; species Haplochromis burtoni. The sequence goes on along the minus strand of NW_024582532.1, from coordinate 489,747 downwards.
GTTAATATAAGTGGATAAGAAGTTATGATTGATTTATCCAGTTCTAAGGTAAAATCAAAGGTAATGATCTCTACTTACTACAGGTTCACGTCGTGTCTCCAGAGCAGCGCCACAGTGCATTGCCTCCCCGCAGTGCCAACAGTCCAATCAGACTGATACACTTTCCCTTAGCACCTCCGCCTGCACCACTCCCATGGTTTACTCCATTTCTCCCAACCAGGGCTCATACCACAAAGCGATCCAGATCAAGGGCAAAAGCTTCAGCGACGTGGCCTGTGCTAACGAGGTTAGCAGAACTTTTTAAGACTGCATCATTGAATGAATTAAATGTAAAATATCTTCTTTGGTCAGTGATTGTCCTGCATATCCCTTCTTAAAGACCCATGTTATACATCAAAATACAACATTACTACATAACTTCGTTTTAGGATGCCGGAGAGAATATTCAGTATGACGTAAATGTTTGATATATAATATAGGTCAATAAAAAAACAACAGTACAGGCTGTGGCGCTCCCAGAATCTTTTGAATGGCCTGATTAAATTATTCAGCCTTTATTTAATAAAATGTCTGGAACATTAGAGTGGCAGTTCTATTCAGTCATTTCCATGGGATATTTTGTGCTATCCAGAGACAGACTGGATCAAGCATTCTGAGGAAAAGAAACTACAATTAAATTAAATGATTTGTTGATCTGAGTTTGATTTGACAGTTGAGATCTAAAAGTTGAGAACTAAAACTAATGGATAAACAGTAGAAACAGACAGCATTGCATGTGACTTAAAAAGATAAACAGTGGTCAAAAAATGGAAATAAATTGCTAGCTAATAAATTCTTACCTAATAGGCTGTTTAGAAAAGCATGCAGTTGACATTGTTAGCTAAGTGTACCAATAAAACATAGACTGTACATAAACAATGGGCTTGGCCACTGTGACTTCACATATTGCTTGGGATACTGAGTGTTTTCACCCAGCCCGTTCTCACCCCCGCAGCATAATATACAGACAATTTATACAGACCCGAGGTGTTCCTGAGGAACGCAAAGCTACGCGCCGGGTTACGGATGAAATCCAGTAGAATGACGCTCCCGCGGTAATACAGGTCCCAGCCATGTATTCCAGCCCTAACCCTAACCTTAACCAGCACTTTAATGACGTTAGATAATGTTTTCCAAAGCGATTTGAGTAAAACAAATGTACATGTGTAGATTCATTCCAACGGTTCTCATGTTTCCTCATTTTTCCAATCTCGTAATATAGGAACGTGTTGGGCACCCGGAAGTGTAATATATCAATGATTTGTCATCGTCATCGATATTTAGCATAAAATGTTACATTTTGGGAGTGAGAGCGTGTTGTTTCACCATTGTCGTGTGCAGAAAAAGCCATTAGTTAATGAGTTTGCCCAGGTTTCTGATGCAAACGAAAAACATTGAACTTCAATCAGCAACTCATCAGGGAAGTATTGGGGGGATTAGACTTCTATATATCCAAAAGTCATTTTGCAACCAGAGCTCTTGCCCCAACCCCTCTCGACACCATAAGATAGAATACAGACACAAGACACTTAAGCATTTGCACAAATAACATTGCTTCATTAAAGCATACTGGAAAGCTCGGTAGTTAGCTAAGATTTTGAAGAAAGTAGTAATTTAGATTAAACAAATGAACACTAACATTAGCTAATTGTATATTAAAAACAGGAGTGGTTTAAATGAAGTTGTAAGGATTTTGTGTCTGTAAGACCTTAATGCAATGTACTTAAATTAATAAAACACTTGTGTCATTATAATGAAAGCATTCAAGCACACATGCTTAGTCCTAAGCTTCAATTAACACATAGTTAATTTCATTGTACCATTTAGAAAAGTCATTTTAATCCTAAATCTCAGTTCTTTGACCAATAAATGTGTTGTCATTAACTGACTCGATTAGCCTTGATATAACTCTTGTTCAGACTTGTTACCCACAGTGGTGTGCTCTGTGTGCTGCAGGTGATGGTGGGAGATCAACCCTGTCAGGTGATCAACAGCTCCCAATCTGAGATTAACTGCCAGCTCAGTCCCAGCAGTGAACTTCCCATTGGCCTTGCTCTCCCTGTGGCCGTCAGAGTCAACAACCTAGGCAGCGCCGTCATCGCTGTGCCAAATGAGCTTGAGCGTCGCTTTGTGGTTCTCCCAGTGGTTGACTCAGTCTCGCCTCCTATTGGAAGCCCCACTGGCCACACTAGGCTCCTCATCCGCGGTTCTGGCTTCTCAGAGGGACTTGTAATTGTAGCCAGCGAGCTCTGTCGCATCCAGTCTCTTAATTACACTTCGATCATCTGCGACACGGCGCCTTCTCAGCCACACATCGGTGATGTCATCTTTTACATGGGCCAAATCCAAAGCGCCTGCCACTCAAACTGCTCCTTCCGCTACTCCTCGTCCGTCACTCCCACAGTTACCGGCATTTCCCCGGACAGCATTGATGATGTCACTACTGTGACCATCTCTGGCTCAGGGTTTGGCAGCAGTGTGGATGATGTGGCAGTTTTTGCTGGGTTGACAGAGCTAGAAGTAACCGCTGTGACCGACGGCAACATCAGCGCAAGAGTCAGCGCTCTGCCTGCAGGTGACCACTCAGTCAAAGTGATTGTGAGAAGCAAAGGCCTCGCTTCTGGTCAGGTCACCCTGAGCAGTAAGGCACAAGCAACCCTGAACCCCAACGTGGGCAGCCTGGCGGGAGGAACGCCACTTATCTTCACAGGAAATGGCTTCGCTCGAGGGAACACAAGCGTGATGGTCGGTAGGAAACCCTGCAAGATTCAGGAGGTGACGCCGGGTCGTCTTATCTGCCTGACGCCTCCTAACACTGTGGGGCTGGTGACCGTCATTTTGCAGGTCTTCTCTGTGCAGTATCCTCCTCTCAGCTTCACCTACTCCACCGCCCACACTCCTGTCATCAGCTCCATCAGCCCCACCACAGGTAACTATGATGACAGAAAGATAACAAGCAGAGGCTAATGCAGTTTCTGCAAGATGATTCAGTGAAATTAAGCAAAACAGAAGAACACAGAAAAAAGTCACTGAAATTTGGAAATTGGTTCAGTCTCATTTACCTTAATTTATCATTATTATTACTGAACAGATAAAATATTATTCCAGCTCATGACATTTACAGATTTATGTGTCATTCAGTACCGTAATATATGTATAAAGCAACAAGTCATATCTCAGATTCTTTATTTATACAGTTTCTTCATCTCCTCTGTTTATTTCCTGCAGGACCGAGCGGGTCCGTCATCACCCTGACAGGTTCAGGCTTCGGCAATGACTCTCAGCTCATCACCATCACCATAAATGGCGTCCCTTGCAATGTTTCCACGGTCTCCGACACACAGGTCCAGTTTGCCGCAGGAAGCAATCCAGGGGCGACATACCCAGTCATGCTGCATCACCAGGTCAAAGGTTATGCCCAGTCAGGAGCCGTGTTCACATATGAACTGACGCTCAGCAGTGTGCAGCCCAGTGAAGGTAAGCAATATTAAAACTCTCTGTTTATCTGCATTTTATTAAATCATGCTTATTGAAAAGTGCTATACAAATACAGGCCATTTACCATTTACCATATTGAGGGAAAGAAAAACAAGAAAACACAGACAGACCTAATCGTTAAATAAAAAAATAAAACCAGATCGTTTTTTTTCTGTAGATGCATAAATCCATATTTACTGGGGTTACTTAATTTGAAGAATATCTAACATTCCTCTTAACTTTTTTTGTATTGAATATAAAGCAATAAAGTAAACAGAATTAAGAAAACAGAACAAATGATGTCTCCAGGGAGAAAACCTGCTGTCGGGAATAACAATGTTGGATGCATTCAGAATTTTTGTGAGAGTCGCATCTGTCTGACGGTATAGAGTTAATTACATAAAAAAGGAAGAAATAATTATATTTTTCTGATAATTTTAATTATTTTTAAGTTGTTTATAAAAAGGAATCAAATAAAAGAAGAACTGATCATTTAAAAATCTTGTCTCAAAATACTTCACAGTTAAATAAACTGTGCAGCTTTTGTCTTTTTCTTTTATTCTTTCGTTTCTTTTGATCCTCTAATCAGTTTTTTATTAGCCTACTAAATTAGTTGTTTCACTTTAATCTGCCATTCAGGTAGTTTCGGTGGCGGTGCGCTGCTATCCATCCAGGGCTCTGGGTTTGATCCACTCAACTCCACTGTGCGGATCTGTGGGGAGGAATGCCAGGTTCACAGAGAAACATCCACATCCACCCATCTGTACTGCCAGTCTCCACCTCACAACAGTAAGTTTTACCTAAAGCAGATGATCATGCAGATGAAAAAAATCGCAATCACTAATATCACTAATAAAATGTGAGTTTTGAAAATGTGCATGCTGTGAAATGCAGCCATGGCATGCACAGCGATTGATTTCTAGGGTTATAAACGTTGCTATTATTACTGCTAAGTAATGCACTGCAGTGTACTTTGAACATTTCTTTCCATTAGTTGGAAAGAAGACACATTACCCCGACAGCACAGTAGTGTATCACACTCTGTGGCTAGTGTTAGGCATTATGTAGCAGAGATGTGGGTTTGCACATTGGGAAGAAGTCATTTCTACGTCGCATGGTGCTGCTTTGCCCATGTTCCACCTCTCTGTGAGCTGCATAGAGAGGGATTCATTAGCTTTAATGTAGCTTTCTCATCTAGAACACATTGGGGGTGACGCTTAACTCTGCTTAACCGATGAGGGATCTGGGCTAGCCTGTGAATCCTTGCTGGATGCGTGCCCTGGTCACAATTTAAACTCTGGTCTGTAGCTCCAAAAATGTTGAATTTAATGATTTTTACAGGAAAACTGATTGCTGATGGTATCCTGCTTCACAAAAAATTAAACTAAGATTGTTACAAATTAGAGATTGTGCAGTGTGAAAAGTCTGAGCAGCACTGTTACATTACCAAACAAAAAAGTTCACAACTCCTTCACTTCTAAAATCCAGATCCACAGCTTTAATAATATTAATAGCTGCTAAATGCAAAATAGTTAAAAAATATGTCCGTGACAAGCAAGATTTAATTTATTTTACCTTTTAAAGTACCATATGTGTTTTTAGGGACAAAAAAAATATTTATTATCACATCAGTAGCTGGTTTAAGACACCAACTGAATTCCCTAAAGGAGACAGACTGTGCTTACGAGGAATGCTGTCAGCCTTGTCACAGGGCAGAAAACGGTCACATTTGATAAGAAGATAACTTGATATGGATGATGAGAAGATTTTGTTGTTGCGTGATTTGTCTGTCTGTGTGTGTGACTCCGTGTGTGTCCTGTATCCTTGCAGGCACTCAGTCAGAGGTCAGCTGCGTTGTAGCCGTCATTAACCCACATGATGCGGTCAACGTGTCAAACGGCTTCACCTATAGATCTCAGCTGACTCCAGTGATCACTCAGGTTTCTCCTCGCAGAGGCGGCACTGCTGGAGGCACCCGGCTCACAATCACCGGCTCTGGTTTCAGGTACAGCAAAGGAAGAAAACATTTCACTCAATTGAGAGTGCATGGATCGGATCACTGATCAAGAATAAGTGCTCAGCCGACAAAAGATATCTGTTTTTGCTTTCACTTTCTCTGCTTGGGAACACGGGGATTACAATCCTGACTAATAGATTACAAATACTGCTTTTTGTTGAGCATGTTTGACACATAATGAACTGTATTAGTGTCTGCACACATATTCATTACCACTAAGGACCATAATTTTGTTTTTTTACACAGTCATCTGCCATCAGCTCTTTTTAAACAATGTAAAACTCACAAAAACGAGGTGCTGCCCCTCGGCTGGCTTCCAGAAGTTTCCGATTTGGATAACTGGGCAAAGTGGGAGTTGATCTTAAAGAAAGATTACTGAGGAGATCACTGAATAAAAAGAGAGTTACAAACCCATAATAGGTTTTCTTCAGTCTGTCTCTCTTGCTTGCGTTCACTCCCCCTCCCATATTACAGCACTGACATTAACGAGATCAACGTGACGATCGCAGAGTCCGTGTGTGACGTGCAGTCCGCCAACAGCACGCACATCATCTGCGTGACCAGCGCTCAGGGGCAATCTCAGGAAACCAAAGTCAGAGTCAACATCGGAAACCAAGGCATCGCCAAGATGGTGAGGTTGATTTGTTTGTGTTTAGTAAAGTTACGCTGCTTCAAAGGACGGAAACAGTGCTGTCTGACTGATTTTATTGTTTCTGATTACATATTTTCATCCAGTGTTTTTTGTTGTTCTTTAGGACAACGCAGATTTCTTTTACATTGACGTGTGGTCGTCCAAGTTCACGTGGGGAGGTCTGTCTCCACCAGAGGAGGGCACATTTGCTGTTATTACTAAAGGCCAGACCATCCTGCTGGACACCAACACACCTGTGCTCAAAATGCTGCTTATTCAAGGTGCAAAAATTACTTCTTAGTGTGTGTTTTTACATTCAGACATTGTGTAAAAAGTAAACTATGTTGGATGCAGTGTTTGTGAAAATGCAAAATTTGGAGAACTGTTGCAGAATAAGGTAAAATATTTTTTTAAAAATTGAACGAAATTCAAACTGTCAGAGAAACTCAAGTTCTTTTTGCGTTCAGGAGGGACGTTAGTGTTCGATGAAGCCGACATCGAGCTGCAGGCAGAAAACATACTGATCACCGACGGCGGTCGGCTCCAGATCGGACAGGAGGGAGCGCCGTTCCAACACAAAGCCATCATCACGCTTCACGGTCAACTGCGTTCACCTGAACTTCCTGTTTATGGAGCCAAGACACTGGCTGTCAGAGAGGGCGTGTTGGACCTCCATGGTATGCACACACAAATTTATATTCATAAACACACATAAGGTATAGATCAGGTATAAATCAAGTTCCACATCCTAATTTGTAGTTCTTACATTTTTTTAGGATCTTTTTTAAGATTGTTCTGTTTAAATGCAACAAAACACTCATTATGAGTTAATACAGATGTTACATTTTGTTTGTAATTCCACAGATTTTGTCACTCATTAAAATGAATAACCAAGTTGCATTTTAATATTGTTGTTTTCCTACATTTTTCTGAAGTAAATATTGAAATAAATACTTCTTTCACCCTTGAGGTGCACGATCGTATCATGTAAAGTCAGAAACAGAAGGCGTTCAGCAACAGAAACCTCAAATAGCTTTGACCCAATTATTTCAAAAACACGCATTGCATGTCATGTAATAATATCATGTAATAGTAAGCTGACAGCATTTTTAGGTCTTGGTGCTCAAGGTGATTATTGTCACCTCATCTGTTTCTAAGGAACCAGGATAATAATCAAACAATAAGCCCCAAAGTGGACCAGTTTTGTAATAGTTGCTCAAGTTTAAAATGACCTTTTTTATAAAATCAGGTATTCCTGTGCCGATCCCCTGGACCCACTTGGCCCAAACAGCAAACAGTGGCTCAAAAACATTGAACCTGATGAAGGCGGTGACGTGGAAAGTAGGAGATGAGATCGTTATTGCCACCACTGGACACAGGTACAGCTGAGGACTGATTCATAAAAGCATAAATCCAAGTTATTCATCTGAGCTATAAAGCCAAAACATGGGAACTACATGCATTTAATTGAAATGTTTAATTTACTGCGAAAAGAAATGGACAACAAAATGTAAAATTAAAGTGATTAGCAGCTGATATCATCTCAAGCCAAATTTTCAACTTTTTAAAATTTGTGTTAATAATCCTAAAATTATTTTTACAATTAAAAAAAGATCCAGTTGGAAAGAAAACTGGACTTTAATATACTTGTCTATTAAATTGGTCAAATATTTTAAATAAATGTGCTCATTTAGTTACCTAAAGATGTGGAATGTGGAGAAAAATGTGCAACATAACAGTATATTAAATAAATTGCAGCAATTAGCATTTTTGTTGCAGGATGCTAGTTAGCAGCTAATTGAATTAACATCTCTAGTTCCCTATATTTAAAAAACAGAACATGTTGTTCACTTTATTACTATAATGAATATGTGAAATAAGATTATGTAGTAAGCAAAGAACAGAATAAACTAGCCCTGCTGAAAGCTCAATCTTATGGTTTAGCTGAGTAGCAGTAGCTACCGCCGCTCCGATTCTCTGGTTTTGCTAACCTGGATAGCGGGGAAATGTGTGCCAGGAACTGCTGACAATCAAATGAATGGAGGATTAAAGATTACAAAACGTCACTGAAATACTGTTTTATGCATTCCAAAAAAAAGGTTTTAATAAATCTGCAGAAGGGGTAAAAATATATTTATTTATATTCCAGGCACAGTCAAGGAGAGAATGAGGTGAGGAGGATTGCCGCTGTGTCGGCTGATGGAATGACTCTCACCCTGACCGAACCGCTGAACTACACTCACCTCGGGGTGTCCGTGACGCTGCCTGATGGTACGGTGTTTGAGGGCAGAGCTGAGGTGGGGCTCCTCACCAGGAACATCGTCGTGCGAGGTTCACAGAATCAAGAATGGAATGACAAGGTTGAAGCCTGCCCGGGCGGCTTCAACACAGGTACTTAGTGATGGATAATGGTGGATGAGGATTTTCTTCAGACACATCAGATGGTTTTTTTTGTTATTGTCAGCCTTAAAGTAAAATATTTTTCTGTATATATAGCTTGAACCCTCCTCTGCTGTATCTGCATACTAATTCTGAGACAAGAGCAACACTGTATTTAATACATTTTTGCACTTCTGTGACCTTCAGGTGAGTTTACCACCCAGACATGTTTCCAAGGACGGTTTGGAGAGGAGGCCGGCAGCGATCAGTTTGGAGGTTGCATCATGTTCCACGCCCCCAGACCAAACGAGAATCTTGCGATTGGCCGATTGGAATATGTTGAGGTAAAATGTATTTTCATTCTCTAAACATTTCTATACTATAGTATCTTTTAAAATTATTATTAGTGTGTTAAAAGTTTGAAGTCTTTGTGCTGTTGTTCTGCAGGTTTTTCACGCCGGACAGGCCTTCAGGTTGGGACGTTATCCCATCCACTGGCATCTGATGGGAGACATCAATTACAAGTCGTACGTGAGGGGCTGTGCGATTCATCAGACCTTCAACAGGGCCGTAACAATCCACAACACCCACCGGCTTCTGGTGGAGCACAATGTGATCTACAACATCATGGGTGGGGCTTTCTTCATTGAGGACGGCATTGAGACACAGAACATCCTGCAGTACAACTTGGCTGTGTTTGTCAAACAAAGCACCAGCCTGCTAAATGATGACGTCACTCCCGCCGGCTACTGGGTCACAAATCCCAATAACATCATTCGCCACAATGCCGCTGCAGGGGGAACGCATTTTGGCTTCTGGTACCGCATGCATGACCGCCCTGATGGCCCTTCCTACAACCCAAACATCTGCCAGAAGAGAGTTCCCCTTGGTGAGTTTTATAACAACACTGTGCACTCTCAGGGCTGGTTTGGACTGTGGATCTTCCAAGACTTTTTCCCCATGAAGAACGGAGGGTGCCAGTCCTCGATCCCCGAGCCCGCTGTCTTCCGTTCTCTCACCACCTGGAACTGCGAAAAGGGTGCTGAGTGGGTCAATGTAGGCGCCGTGCAGTTCAAAAACTTTCTCATGGTCAACAATGAGAAAGCAGGCATCGAAGCCAAGCGTATCGTTCAATGGGCTGTGAAGGGCTTTGGAGAAGACGGCGGGGCGACGGTGTCCAATAGCACCTTAGTGGGTCACGTGGACGAGCTCGGACTAGGCAGCGACTTCTGCACGCACCGCGGCGTCATCCTGCCTTTCGACGACGGCATGAGCGTCATTAACAGCAAGTTCATCAACTTCAACCGCAGCTCCTGCGCAACCGTCGGGGTAACCTCGATCGACGGGGTGTGTGTGGAGCTCTGTGGTGGCTGGGCTGCCAGGTTCAGTGGCATCCAGTACATGAACTCACCCAACAAGGCCGGCTTCAGGTGGGAGCATGAAGTGCAGCTGGTGGACACTGATGGCTCCCTCACAGGTAATCTTTAGTGATTTTATTTTCTCACCATTTTCTCTCTTATATGTGTATAAAGGTTCAGTTTGTTATGTAAACGTAATGCAAGCCTTCCAAGAATCATGTTGAATTAATCTTTTCAGAAATTCTATTTATTCAAACATTCTGCTACTTTTTCATTATGCATTAAATAATCAGCCAAAGCTAAGTAGTGTACTTGTTTAAGGAAATTTTAAGCATCACCTTAATGCTTAATACACTTCTGCTCCTCTATTAGGAATGTTTTGTAGCAAGACTCTTTCTGATTGTTTTAAAGTAAACGTAAATGTGTATGTTCTTCATATGTTTTGGCTCTTCAGTCGGTTTTCTGCTTATTTTCAGGAAACATAAATCATGTAGTTGTGCCTATGAGCGACCTGCTGGATCCTGCTCACTGCTCCCAGAGTGCCGAGTGGAGCGTGGGTTTCCCCGCCGCTGTGTGCGACGAAACTGTTAACTTCCACCGTCTGGCATTTAACAACCCCTCCCCGAGCTCTCTGGTGGCCAAGAACGTCATTCTAACCAACTCACATGGTATAAAAAAACTGTATTCGCTACTTTCAGATCTCATATAGTTGTAGAAGAAGCTGTAATTTGTTTTTGTTTTCTTACCTGTGTTGACATCTACTGGTGTTTAGAAGGAACTGCAGTAGAGATTTTACAACAACTGAAAATGCCATCAGGAACAAACTGCAGAGAATAATATTTTATCTTTATAGGAAATGTTAGATAATTATTGTGCATTAATAAAAGCAAACCTCCTAACATGTAAACAAACATATAAATATGTGTGCTCTGTCTCTTAAATTAAACTCAGGGAGCTCCAGGGTCCCCTTTTTGAAGAAGAGACTAACTCATCCGTTTGGATGGATGGCCTTGCTGCCCTCTGGACAGACGTACAACTGGTATTTTGAAAATGTGGATCACGTGACCAACATCACTTACAGCGGAAAATTCTACAGCTTTAAGGTAATCACGTCAAAGAACACGTGAGTAAAGTATGTTAAATTCGATATAGGGCTTCGCAAACACTGATGTTTGTCGCACGTTTCTTTGCATGCAGCGGGATCAGTATGTCATCGTCAACCACAACTTCACGCAGAGTCCAGACAGTTTCCAGATCATTGACACGAGAAACGGCTCATTGACGCCACTGAGCTTCAGCAACAACAGGAACGGAGATTGGTACTTCAATAAAAGCTCCAACAACCTCTACTACATCGGTTAGACGCACCTTAATATGGATATATTGTACTATTTGATTTATCCTGTATTATTTTATTAAAGGAAAAGATCTTATGCATTTCCTATATATAATGTTACTATAATGTGTAAATACTACAATGTAAAAATGCCCAAAGTGTCTCGAGACACTCACTTTCTGATGATTCTCTACCCTTGGCTCTTTATGATGTCAAAGAGAGCAGATGTCATTAATGTGGTAATCTCAGGTGCGCAGCTCTAGATGTGCCCGAAACTCCTGATGTGCCCAGTTGATGAAATCACAAGAAAGCGGTCCTTAAGTTGACAGAGGCGTTAGATAAAACGAGATTATACAAAGTGGATTTTCCTAACTCTCGCTCAGTCTTATATGTTAAAAAGCTTTTTCATGACGCTGCTAGAATAGGAGCAGAATGTTTTTAAAGAGAGAAAATTGCGTTTTTAATGAAATTGTTGCATTTGTTAAATAGGTTGTGCAGCGTGCAGTATGTTTGCTGTGATAAAATATAAATAAGCGTTAAACTCAGGGAGGCCTGCTTTATTATCATCCTTCTTTTTATCAACTTTGCTGTTTTTGTACATCTTACCTTCATTGGGTGTTACTCTTGCTTGAATAAAGCGTTCAATAACACTGTTCTGTTCTCTTTGCAGTGTCTGGGAAGACAAGCCAGCGCAGGCGGAGGTCCAGCGTTGACCGATCTATGATTGACGTTCAGACAAACTTTGCGGTCTTCCGCTGTTTCTACCCCAACTGCATCCCTCCAACACCACCGCCTCCAGCCACTCTCGCGCCATTACCTAGCCGCCGACCTGGTAACTTCATGTAAGTTGTTTATTATCTTTCTATCAGACGTTTTATGCATTTAACTTTTTCTGGTGTGGCCTTGGTGTATCATCAAAATGTCTGTTTTTCTGTAGCCGATGGTCCAATGCTTCTTTCTGGAAAGGCTCGGCAGAAAACAACTTCACCGAGCCAACAGAGGGTGCCGACGTGGTCATCCCATCAGGTAATGAAGCTTAAAACTAGGAGTTTTTTTGGCAACATTTGAACACAAAAAGATTTTTGTTTTTTAGGAGCAAGTTTAAAAATTAATTGTCAAAAATGTTAATTTCTGAAAATAAAACATCTATTATAAGTATATTGTGACTAAAAATGCCTCTTTATCCTTGCTAAACCACAGGGCAGTGGGTCGTTTTGGACACCGACACTCCTCTTCTCAACAAGCTCACAGTTATCGGAGTCCTTGAGATCCCCGACACCATGAACAGCTCATCTACCAGACAGGCTCGGTCTGTACCCGCGTACAACACTGTGGCTATAGATGCTGTCTACATCTCCATCCAGGTCAGTGTAATCAGTAATCTCTCCAAGATCCTCATCCAGAATATCACTTTAACATAAATTTATCAGCATTTATCTCCAGCATATATTTCATTATGACAGCAGCTCTGAGTGTGTATTTGCCTACTACATAACATGATAATGTGGAAGTCACAGGTACTGTTTGACTGAGCACGATGAGTTAGGTGATGTTAACATCTGTGACTCTTTCAGGGCGGCCGACTGATTGCGGGATGGAACGACGAGCCGTTCAGAGGTCAGCTGTACATCAAGCTGAGAGGGAACCACCGCACTCCGGACTGGCCTCTGCCAAACGGACCCAACCAGGGATCCAAAGTCTTGGGTAAGAAAACTGCTACCGACTTGTGTACTTGCCTAACCTTTTTTTCGACTGTAGTAAAAAAGTTTCCGTGTATGTACTGCAAAGATAGCTCCAACTGAAGAGACTGGTGACGTTTCTAAAAGCCTGTAAGTGCAACAAGACGAACCTTGCAGTTACATGATAAACATCACATAACTAAAAGCTAATATAACTGAAAAAGCTAAGGAAGCAATCGATGCACTGCTTTTACCACATGGCTTTAAATCTGTGTGACATTCTCAGTCCATCATTCCCAACAGTTTTCAGATTTGTCTTGCATGAGCCATAAAGCAAATGTGCCCTTTTTACTGTCCATACTCCTGCTCAGATCCTTATTATTTGTGATGCATAATTCAAAAACCAGGCTAAAGTACAAAATGAACATTTTTTTGTTGTTGTTGTTGTTGTTTCCTAAAATCTCAGAACTTTTAACTTAACCCTTCCATACATGAATTTTGACAACCTCAATCAGGATTTTTTTCTTAAATATTTTTATTTATCTTTAGGCATGACAAAAAGGTGTTTGAACTTCATTTTTTTAAACATGTACTTTTCAAAGAGTTTTTTACATGGCCAAGTAGGTGGACAACATACGTTTAGACTTATGAATGGAGTATCGACTGACACATCAGTGTCCAATGTAGTGGTTTATGTGCAAGTATACCATCAACACTGACACAAACACAAGAAAACAGTCTTTAAATAGCTGTAGTGACCACTGTGCCTGAAAGGCTTAATATGCAGTATTCAAAATGCAAATTAATGTCTTTGTTCATTTTCTATGAATTTTAAATTCGATAATAATCAATAGTGACAGTTATTCTAATTTTATTTAAATGAATAATTCAATTTAACATAAGAAATTTATCATCTAAAATGGCAGAAATAATATATTTTCTTGTCCAACAGGCGTGTTCGGCACACTGGAGCTCTATGGACTTCCTCGCAATGTTTACCGCACCAAACTCGCCGCTACTGCTAACGCTGGATCCAACACACTGACCCTGTCGCAGTCGGTCGACTGGCAGGTCTGTATAGTTTCCTCTAGAATGTGTTATTCCATTTTTTTATACTACGTACTGCATTCACGTGTTGGGTGTTGAAAGCTGATTGTATAACATCCAACTACAGTCCTGAATTTTTATTCCTTGAGCAGCAAAATCAATTTATTCTCCTTCTACCAGATTGTCGAGTACCTTTACTTTAATTACTTCTCATTGGAAGTGTTCACTTTTTGACACGCCTGCTTCAGGTTGGAGACGAGGTTGTAATCTCCACCAGCAGCTACACCACATGGGAGACGGAAAAACGTCAGATCGCTGCCGTGTCAGCGGATGGCTTCGTCCTGACCCTGAACCAGCCTTTGACCCACACTCATATTGGTGAGTCGTAGCTCAGGACTTGGAGTTATTGTTCTGGTGTTTCTTTTACATCAGCTGAAAGGATTTGTTCGGTCTGGTTATATGAGTCTCAATAAAAAGCCTTTATGTGTATGTGTTGAAGCTGTAAGAATTTAACTTTAAGGTGTATTAATGAGGGGAAAAAAACATTATAAGCAAACCTGTAATATAGATCCGCTGGCTACCTTCTTACTATTAAGGAACCACCTCAGTTATTAACTGATGTTTCCAAAGCAACACGCCATCAAACACTGAAATGTCTGCGTCATCTTCTGTCCACAGGTGGGACTGACTCTGTGTCAGGTACGACTTTCTCCTACACTCTGGCAGCTGATGTTGGTCTCCTGACCAGAAACATCAAGATCATCGGTCAGGATTATCCAACTATGATGCAAGACTCGTTTGGAGCCAGGCTGCTCGTCGGCACCTACTCCTGGGAGGGAATCAACTATAAAGGTAAAAAAAAGACATCGCCCTGAAGACGTGGATGCTGTGGTGGAGAAGGGGTTGAAACAGCAGTCAGTGATGGAGTGTAGTAGTGACACTGACAGAGGGAGGGAGGGGAAATGTTTCAGTATAAACAGACTGAATGGATATCAGTCGTGAGGATGACTCTCAGACTTTCTGTCATCATAATTTGCAATTTTGTTCTGAAGGCAAAGCTCAGATCAGAAACGTGGAGTTCTACCACTCTGGCCAGGAAGGCTGGACTGACTACAGCGACCCACGCTACTCTGTGGCCTTCCTCAATCTGGGAGAGGTGCACCCCACACGCACGCACACACAGCATCTTTCCCAGCAACTGCCTGATCATAGAGGAGGATTAACAACTGCAAATATGATTTTTTATATCTTGTAGCAGAAGTTTATTTAAACAAAACTGCTGCTTTTGTTGTTTAATGAGAAGAAAGTGTCTGTTAAATCTGTTGGGGGTTGTTTTTCTGTGGTGAAAGGTGACAGAAAAAGAGTCATACATTCAGGGCTGCGCTTTCCACGACGGCTTCTCTCCGGCAGTCGGCGTTTTTGGAACAGACGGCCTTAATGTTGATGATAACATCATCCACCACACTGTCGGAGAAGGTAAACACTGTGCTGTCCGTGGCTCTGTTTTTGTATCTCATGAAGGCAAAATGGTTATAAATTTGATTTAAATTTCTCTTCTTCTGTGTTTCTTTTTGTGTTTTCAGGCATCAGAATTTGGGGAAATAAGGTGAAACTGAGGAGGAACTTGGTGATGATGACACTGTGGCCTGGATCGTACCAAGGCAGAGAGGAGCCTTTCAACTTTGACTGGAATGCTGCCATTGAGGTTTGTTTTCTAGGAATATCCAAGGAATAGGAATATATATCAACCACTTAAACGTAAGTAATGTTTGTTTATAATAATCATCTGGTCTCTTCTTTTTTTTTTAAAACATATTTCAGGTTAGCGAGGGGACAAACATCGTGCTGCAGCACAACATTGTGGCGGGTTATGAGAGAGTGGCGTATCGCATTGATGGCGAACCATGCCCAGGTGACATAGATGACTTTAATCAACAGTGACAGGCTTTATGTCCGGTGCTGGTGCAAATTTCTTCCTCTTTCAGAACAGTAAATTACAGAACTTCTTCTTGTGCAGGTTATATAAATGATAATGAGGCTTGGATTCATAACGAGGCTCACGGCGGTCTGTTCGGGGTCTATCTGAACAATGACGGTTTGCCTGGTTGCGCCCACATCCAGGGTTTCTTTGTCTGGAGGAGCTTTGACTACGGCATCTACTTCCAGGTATTAAAAACCAAGTCTCTGCTTCCTACACTTGAATAATCAGCCAGGTTCATCCAAAACAGGGCAAATAACCTGAGGGTAACAAAAGGAAAGAAAAAATCTGGGCATTTAATGAGAAGAAAAACAGGAAAAACAGGCTATGTTGGATCATGCACGTACATTTGGTCATATTTTACTGCATCAAATAGCTTTTTGCCATAATTTTCACAACGTTCCAGTTGCCTTTCCAGAAAGCAGCTTTAGCATTAGAAGTATAAGCTGACAAAAGCCTGTTTGAGGAATTTGTTCAAGCAATGTGTAACAAACTTAATATGTGTTTGCTTTAAAAGGGTCCATGCTTTGTCTGAAAATAAAGATATAGTAGATACAATGATACCCTTTCCTCTTCCTCTCCCTGTCACAGACCATCATGAATGTCATGGTTTCCAACGTGACCCTGGTGGACAACGGCATGGGAATAATGCCTATGATCTATGGTCCCCCTTCTCTCTCCCATGAATTTGCCAATAAAACAGTGCTAATTCAGGTGAGATGCTTTATTTTGATTAACTGATTGTTGTTCTTCTGTGGGAGCTTTGTCTTTGCCAAAGGATTTAACTCAAATCCCTGTTCCCCCAGAATTCCTTAATTGTTGGCAGCAGCCCGAGCTTCAACTGCTCAGACACTTTGCCAAACATCGACTTTAATTTGGCCACCACTTCAGGCCATCGGGCTCCCAGACCTATCCAAGGTAGAGTTAAACTGAAACTCTTAGATACAGATTTTGTCAATTTAAGAATAAAAAAGTAAAACCTGAACAACGTATACATGCAAATGCTAATAAACCTCTTTAACTGATGTTTCTGTTTTCATTGTGTACAGGTGGCAGATCTGGAATCTGCTGGCCAAATTTCCAGTCTGCCCACAACAGTGCACCAGCTAAGGCTCATCATGTAAACATGAACTACAACTCTATTAAAGGGCTGATGACAGTCAAAGGTTGGTTCAGCCTCTGCGATTTGGAATCAAACTGACTTTTTGAAATGATGCTTGGGAGCGTTTTCCCAGTAAACATGCTTCTAACTCCTGATTGCACTGGCTTTCTTTGTAGACACAACATTTGTCAACTTCAGAAATGTCTGCTCTTCTGAGGCAAACGTCATGTTCATCACAAACCCACTGAATGAAGACCTGCAGCACCCTGTGCAGATTTCAGGAATTCAGATGATCAACAGCACAGACGAGGCCAAAGTGTTTATCCACAGACCTGATTTGGGGTAGGTCACTCCATGCTAACAGATGTCTGGTGCTAAGGCTTTGATTAGAAATCTGTTTATAACAGAAACCTAAAAAAATAAAAGGCAATAACTTGTAAAAATGTGTTTTTCACATGGTGAAGACATGACATGTTTTGTAAGTCAGCTGGCAAAAATGAACCTTTTATTCAACAAAGTAATCTTCACAAACTGACACCGCTTGTATGGTTTTCAAAGTGTAGAAGTGAAGTGCTAATGTTAAACGAAACTACAATCACATGACTGGGACATCACCACCAATAACCTCCACTCTTTGACATAATGATGCAGATTTTCCGCAACAACTTGTGTGAAAATGCGTGAAAAGCTTTGACCTTTTAAGCTGGGTATTTGTTGATGTATTTTATGGAAAATGTGGTATTCAACTATTCACAAAAAAAGGTCAACTTGGCGGCACAGGAATCGTGATTGTGATGCCAACTTAACCTTGTGCACTCTACGGGCATCTTACATTTTAATTGCTGCTGCTTCATTTTAGAATTTAAGCTGCAAAACCTTTTTAAATGCTTTTTTCTTTTTTTTATTCAAGCTTTTGATCAAGTAAAATCTAATGTTTTTGTGCCCCAGTAAAGTAAACCCTGCTGACTGTGTGGACATGGACTGTGACGCGAAGAAGAAGAGCTTGTTGAATGACTTGGATGGGTCGTTCCTAGGGGCAGTGGGCGCTGTGGTGCCGCAATCCGAGTATGAGTGGGGAGGAGATCCCAGGAGGGGGCTGGGCGACTATCGCATCCCCAAAGTCATGCTGACAGCCCTCAATGGCAGCCGAATCCCGGTGAACCAGATTGCTCCAAACAAAGGTAACTAGAGTTTGGTGGAAGAGATACAATAGTGTGTCTGGTAAATGTTTATTATTTATAAACATATAAAATGATATCTTATCAGTTAATGAATACATTTTTCCAGCCAGATACCTTAGTGTCTGATATTTCCTGTCTTATTTCTTACATTGGTTTATTGCTTAATGGGTAAATTTAGTGTTCTGTGGTGGTCATGAGTTTTACTGGAAAGTGTTATATATCTAGTTAAAAATCTGTGCGTAGGTGTGATCAGGAGAACATGCACCTACATGAGTTCCTGGCAGAGCTACAAGTGCTTCGGCCTGAACTACAGGATGTTGGTGATTGAAAGTCTCGACGCTGACACGGAGACCAGACGTCTGTCCCCCATCGCTGTGGTTGGAGACGGCTACGTGGATCTGATCAACGGTAGGATAAGGAAAAGTTTTCCATCATATGCTTAAGATCTTGGGTGTTGACGGTCTGTTTAAAAACAGCAGAATGACTTTAAAACTCTGTTTTGTGTGTTTGTGTCCAGGTCCTCAGGATCACGGTTGGTGTTCTGGCTACACCTGCCAGAGGAGACTTTCCCTCTTCCACAGTATCGTAGCCACTGGTCACTCCTTTGACGTCTACTTCACGAGCGTCAGCCCGCAAAAGCTTCGCCTCATGATGCTCAACTCTAATCCATCTGAGGTCAGGCCACATTTTCAAAAATGCTGTTCTGAATGTATTAATTCTTTTTAAGGAGTAATACTTTTAAAAGGCACTCCTGAGATAAATCATTAAAAAAAATGCCCACAAATACAAACCAGATGTCTAAGTCTTCAGATCAATCTACATTCAGTAACTAAGTGTCTTTTTGTTGTTACATTTGTGCAGAGCATCGTGGTGTCAGTGTTTTATTCCAACCCTCAGCGTCTGGATGTGTATGTCAATAATCAACTGATCGCTCCCACTAATGCTGAGTGGAATGCTGATAACACTAACTACATCTTGAAGAAACCGATACTTGCAGGTACTAATTGTTTACACAAAGATATCATGTGCCGACTAGCATCACGGCTGATCAAAAGGACTCAAATGCTGGACTCACAAAGCAACCTTTACTAAGCAGAAGGTAAAAGTCCAACAAATTCCAAAACATAAATTAACAGTGGAATCTAAAGGTATCAACAAAGGCAAACACAAAATTCAAGACACAGAAGAAAAATGATTACCAAAATAAAACAGAAAATTGTGTGACAGCGAAACACAGGACACAGATGTGGAGACTTCACAACATACAAGGAACACGGGGGAGGGAGGATGGAAGTAAATATAAGGTGCACACAAGCTAAAACTAGACTTGAAAAAGTAGCAATAACTAAAACTGAGAATATATTTGTTAAAAAAGCGACCAGGAAATACCTGCTTCATAAAAGAATAAAGAAAATAACTATAAGACAGGAACCAAAATAAAAGTGAAAATGAAAACAATGAAACCCATCTGACCCAAATATTAATGCAAAAAAACAACAACAACAAAAAAACAAGCAAATGAAAAAACAAAAAAAACAAACTATGATCCCAAACCCTGATCAAGGTTTGACTTGGTAACTAAAGTAACTAAATAGCTTGATTCTCTACAACAAAGAAGTAACGTGAGTATTCTATCATGTTTTCCCCAACAATGTCCAGCGGAGAGAAAAGTACATCAGGTTCATCAACCGACTCTAAGACGTCTTTCAGAATCTAGTGGACGCCAGCCATTTTTATAAAAGATGGCGGGCTAATGTCACGTAGCCCTTTATGTTTGTTCTTTTAAATGTGTTTTTCCACCCTTTTATGCTTTAGATGAATACATTTTTTTTTTACCTTTTGTCTTAGTTTAAAGTATCTGCATTCTTAATTTCTCGTCTTGTGCAAATAATCACCACAAATATTAATCAAATCAACAGGAAATGTTACAAGGACCTGTGTTTGTCATGTATGAATTATATCTGAAGATGATGATCTAAGATTTTCTGTGTTTAATCACTCCAGGTCAGTACGTCCCCGAGCTAAATGCCACTGTGGGCACCAACTACTTTGACCAGGACTATAAGATGCTGAAGGTCGTGCTGAGAGGCTCTCAACCAGTGGAGATCCGTACTGCCCCGGTTCTCGTCATCGCCTTTGGGTTCCCCGCAATGACCGAGGAGGAGTTCTATGGCAACAGCCTGGTCCAGAACCTCGCCGTGTTCCTCAAAGTTCCTCCCAACATGATCCGCATCTCCAAGATCATCAGGGAGAACGGAGGCGCGCGTCGCAGGAAGAGATCCACGGGCCTGACAGTGGAGGTGGAGATCAAAAAGCCTCCTGTCCAGCAAACCACAAACAGCACCAACGGTTAGGAAGAAGGAAAAGTGCCACTTTATTGCTCATTAGGGTCTAATCTGTTCAGTTAATCATCATCTTTGCTGCCTGTGTCTTCTCAGATGACGAGGACTTTACACTGCTGAAGAACATCGCTGATGAACTGGGTCAGGCAGCAGTGACTGGAAACCTCAGTCAGTCCATCGGTTTTAACGTCTCCTCCATAGGCATGGTCCCACCTCCTCCTCCATCCTCAGACCCCAGCTGGAATGAGGTGAAGCAGAATAACATCTGCTCTGTAGACACTATAACAGCTGTTTTGATATTAAGATGATAAAAATACATTACGTGTGTGATGAAATGTCTCATATTTACATGGTGATTTCCTCCTTTTAACCTCAGGTGGCGACAGAGGAAGTAACGAGAGAGGAACCTACCGTGAATTACGTGTCCGGCGTGGACCGCCTGCTGCTGATCGAGGAGCCGATAGCCGGGGAGTTTGTGGGTCCTCTTTACCAGCAGCCCAGTCTGATGGCTGTGGATGCAGAGGTGAGGCAGCTCGAGATGTTTTACTGCACAGCCAGTGTTAAAGCTGATGTTTTGGGAAGGATGTGAGGTTGGTTTATCTAATTTTTGTATTATTAGATGATCTTTCATTTCAACCAGTTCACCCCCTTCTACCTTTTATTTAATTCATTCACTAACTCATTCATTACTAACTCATTCATTACTAACTCAGTGACCCAATCCATATAAACACTGCATATTTCTCACACCTTGCCTGGACCAGGGTTGGATTATTTTATATTTAGGATCGTTTTAGTAGGACTGAGTATGACTCATCTGGTATTCTAGAAATGTATATTTCTCAAAGTTACCATGATTCTTTTGTTTTTCCTCAATCCAATATAAAATTTGTTGTCTAGACTTAGCTGTCATTCACAGAGAAGGCAGTTTCACTGTAAATGTGGAGTGGACTCGAATGAATAATTAGAGTAAAAATAAGGAACATTTTTGGGACATTTATGCGTGAAAATCAACAATTTTACCTGAGTGGATAATCTGGACTTTCTTAGATGGCAGTCATTATTTATAAATTTCACCAGACAGTGAGCACAACGGTCTATGCGAACGTCGATGTGCCTGCATGTTTTTATGACCACACTGCCTTGTTTGGGGGAAGTTTACGTCACGGTGCACTAGCTACCCCTGCACCCCAGGTGGCACATTTCCAGCAGACTTTGAATAAGTTGAATACGTATAACAGGAATGACCCTCTTAGCCATTGGGTCTCGAGCTGTTTGTGTCCACAATGGAATATAATCAAGGATTAAGTCTGTTTTCTATATTCGTCCGTTGTGTGTGTGTGTGTGTGTCCACTCACACTGACCTTTGTTAATGTCTGCAGGGAAACTGCGTCTCCGTGGGAGTGACGACTCTCATGGTTACAGCCAGCCTGAAGGACTCTGATGGAAACAGCGTTGGTGGGCTTGAAGGAAACACAACCATCCTGTTCAGAACCTGCTGGGCCAACTTCAGCGACCTGTCCATTGTTAACAGCGGTGCGTTCACACATCCTCACCTGAACCTAAATAACGTTTGAAAACTGGCAGATTGAAAACAGCTGGTGCAGTTCATCCAGAGCATGATAAAAAAAAATTGCAAAACCAATATGTGCATAAAATAAATATCAAGCATTATTTATGAAAGCAGAAACTGATCCTATTAGGCGTATAAGTATCTGTTCTTCATCTGCAGGTGAGAACCTGACAATGGTCTTCACTTTGAAGGACTGGGGCACCACATCCAGAGCCTTCTCCATTAAGAACACTCCCACCACCCAGATCCCGACGACCAGCAGCAACATTACAGAGCCGACACCTACCACGACCACTGGTCAGATCACCGACGACAGCATCTTCGGCTCTGGCACCACTGCTTCTGCTGGCGCTCTGTGCCTGGCTAGCGTTATCTACACCGTGGCCTGCTGCTCCGATGCTGTCCCCATAGGTTAGAAGAGCTCAGCCCGCTTTATGAAGGATAATGTAAAGTCACGTTAACATGAAGGACGAAAACTAACCTCTTGTTCAAAGTTTATTGTGAGTGGTATATTTTTCCATTGCTTATAGCCTTCAGATCAATATCCATTAGAACAAAAATCTTCTCAGGTAAAAGGGATTTATGAAGAATACAACAACAAATAATTATTTTTACTATTTCATGAGGTAAAAGTAAAGCTTTTCTTAAATGATTTTGTGCATTAGATGTTAATTTCTGTTAGTTTTTGGGTTCTTTCATTGTATTTTGTGTAAGATTTAATATGGGTGTGAGGTCCAAATAGATTACCTCTACTTTTAAAAAGTGCAGCAGTGAAATTGAAACTGCAAACAGCTGAAGGAAAACAAGAAATTTTGCAACAGTTTTCTGCATGTTAATGATTGTTTGAAACTACACTTTCTTTTCAATAAATTGTGTTTTTTATCTTTAAGTGAATCTTTACTGTGTCACTGTCTCTTGACTTGTTTTTTTCTCATGTTTTTGGGGCTTTAAAAAACAAAGCTCGTTGTTCTACCCTAGCAGCAAAGTGGATAGAGGCTTTTCACTGTTAAAAGAATAAAATACCAAAACATAATATTAAAAGCCCAGACTGCAGCGCTGTAGGCAACATACTGAAACGGAGCCTATATCTACTCAAAGAGAATGTGATTGGAGGGGAAAGAAAGGTATATGGAGTCCAAATTTTCATGAACATTGGCTTTTGCCACGACTCTTTACGTGGAGCGTTACAAGCAGCACCTTTGGGAAATCAACAGATCCAAAAACAAATACAAAATCAAATCACTTGGAAATTGTTTTGGATTATTGATTATTCATTATTTTAAGTGCTTCAGTAAACATGAAACCATAGTGAAGCCCAAGATTTAGCAGTGAGGTAATGGAGCTGAGATTTGCGCCATGGATACAATGTAAACAAATTATAAGGACAAAAGCGTTGGGCCACGCCTCTTGATCTTCGAATTCAGGTGTTTTCAGCCCCACGGGTTTATACAAATGTTTTTACTGAGGATGTAACTTTAAATATTCCCACCATTAAGAACATTTTAGAAGGGGCTGTAATAAATAATTTTAATGTCCCAAAATTAATTTTAAAAAATGAAATAAAGAAATAATGAACAGCATCGTGACGCCTTTTTTTTCATACCATGCAGAAAAGTGTAGTATAGTTACGCAGTTATGTCTTTCTTTCTAGAGTCTATTCTAGTCATGAATCTCAAATATGAGGATATCTGAATAATGTGTGGATTATAATAATTATTTCTATCTGCTGAGCACAGACTCTGTCCACGGTGCTGAAGGACGTTGCCTCTGTGCGCCTTTCGTCTTTCGCATCAAAGCAGTATCTCTTTGCTTCACTAGAGGGCATTACACTCCACAATAAACACTAAAGAAATAATGCACCGAGGCAACGTTACGGGACTCGTTCTGCAGAGAAACTTCCAAAACTCAGGCTTAAAACTGAAAATCAAATCAATTCTGATTCCATTTAAGCAGGTTTGGTGAGAGCGAGAAAAGTCAGCGCAGTTTCATGCACCATAGTCTTTTGAGCGCACATCTGTCTTTCCGTGAGGAGGGTGGGGGGTGTCAGAGGAACAATTATCTTTACAGCCTAATTTGCCCTCTCCTTTAAGCCTTTAGAACAATGTAGGCGTGTCCTCGCCTCCTGTGTTTTTTAAACTGCGCGCCGCCTATCCCTCTGAGCTGTGCGCACTTTGCGGAGCAGCCACTTGCTGCACACAGGAGCGGATGCAGAGTCCAGCTCTGGTCCACCCCGGCCACAGCTCAGGCTCCGACTCAGACTCAGGACGAGCGCAGAGGATGGATTTCTATCACTTCTCTTTTCTTTGCGGGGCTCTTGTGTTCGTGTGGGGCATGCCCTGTTTCCAGACTCTCGTTATTTTCCCTCCAGCTGCGCCGAAAAGCAGCAAAGCGGCGAAGATTTTTAATTCACAAGAAGCTTCTAAATATTTTAAGGAGTTTTACGCTCGACCCTCACAGGACAGATACAACAAAGCAGCACCTAAAGACTTAATTGAGCCGCATGACTACATGTTGTCTATTTACAAGACATTCTCCACGGCGGAGAAGCTGGGTCTCAATGCCAGCTTTTTCCGTTCTTCAAAAGCTGCAAACACTATTGCAAGTTTTGTGGACAGCGGACAAGGTATGTGGAGCTCTGCCGCGTGTGTGAGTGTGTGCATGTAGGTAGTATTGCTGGTTCACCTGTGACTCATACTCTGTCTCCCAGTTTAATTCAGTGCAGACTGCATTTGGGATATTTATCTGTCAGATTCCACATCTTTGTGGTATGTAGATCATCTCAGTGAGAAGGCATCTGACCCTGCTGTTTTAATGCTTTCCACAGATGACCTCCCACTCTCCCCTCTGAGGAGACAACAGTATCTGTTCGATGTCTCAACCCTCTCAGAAAAAGCGGAGGTGCTGGGAGCCGAGCTCAGGATTTACACCAAAGCGTCTGGGAATTTCAGGATATCGGAAACAGAGCCTGTCGACATCCAGCTTCTCTCCTGCCACGACCAGCAGCTGCTTGACTCCAAAACACTGGACCTGCAGGGTTCCCACAGGCCGAGGTGGGAGGTGCTGGACGTGTGGGAGATATTCAAGGAGCGACAACACCTGAGCCAGGGGAAGCACTTCTGCCTGGAGCTCAGGGCCGTGCTGGACAATCCTGAGAGGGAGCTGGATCTGCATCTTCTGGGACTGCACCGACATGGGAGGCCTCAGCAGAAGAAGGCCATCTTAGTGGTCTTCACCAGGTCAATGAAGAAGCAGACACTCTTCAGCGAGAGGAGGGAGGGGAGAGCCTTACTGGGCCTCGAGAAAAGCCCCAAAGAGAGGGGCCCTGGCACTAAAGCCAGCAGGAGACGCAGGACTGCTGCATCCAAAACCCGCCATGGGAAGCGACATGGCAGGAAGTCAAAATCCAGGTGCAGCAAGAAACCCCTGCATGTGAACTTCAGAGATCTGGGCTGGGACGACTGGATCATCGCCCCGCTGGACTATGAGGCGTACCACTGCGAGGGGGTGTGCGACTTCCCCCTGCGCTCCCACCTGGAGCCCACCAACCACGCCATTATACAGACTCTGATGAATTCAATGAACCCTAGCAACATGCCTCCAAGCTGCTGCGCCCCATCCAAACTCAGCCCCATCAGCATCCTCTACATCGACTCAGGAAACAATGTGGTGTACAAGCAGTACGAGGATATGGTGGTGGAGTCTTGTGGTTGCAGGTAGTACGCCCAGCAGGGGTCGTGGCTTACCTTGACCTCCTGGGAATTGAACTGCATCGCAGTCAACGTGGAGGAAAGCCTGTATCTGAAATAAAGAGAACTTTAGCAAGATGGAGACATCAACTATAGTTGAGAAGCATTTTTCTTTCAATTATGCATCCAACACAGTCATCTTGATACCTCAAACATCTCTTTCTGTCCATCTCCTCATCCTTTTTTTGTCTTTTTAAAGAAAATCAATCTAGTCACTTGAAACTCTGCAATTACCACAGATTTGTGGACAAATAAATATGCATCTCATCGCCAAATTAATAAAATACTAAATGCAAAAAGTTGAGCATGTTCTTGCAAAGATTTTGATGAAAAGGATGATTTCATATCTGTATGCTAAACCCTGCAGCTTGGTCGTGTCCTAAAGAAATAAAAATTTATTCAAACAACCACAAGAAGGTAGTCCAGATAAATAAATCCACCCTGCAATAAATGTGGATGTAAATGTATTCAGAAAAGGCATAAATATGTTATCTTTACAAAAACAGGTTCTGGTAATACAAGCTAAGTATACGCAAAGTGGACGTTATGTGGCTGTCTGTTCACAACCATTTAATAACCAAATTTGTTGTCATAGTTAGTCAAACACAGCAAAGAAGCAGAAGCCACCACCATCTGTAAATATCAGCGTATTTGCTGATGGTCTATTACCTGTCACAAGACTGATACAGTTGATGATTCAGACATGCAAACTTTCCACTTTATGATGAGCTCAGCTCCTTCTGGAAGTTAGAAGCGTGAGAATGGTTTCCATACACAAATCCAGGAATCTTCAACAAAGAATAAACCTTCAGTTAATATACTGAACCTTTCAAAAGATCAAAAGATTGGATTAAATTAAATGTGTAATTTGTGTAACTTTTAGACTCTTTATATAAAACTTAAAGGATTTCGAAAGGAAACTATATTAGCAATGAATCACCCACAACAATAAAACCATCTGCCAAACTTGGACACAGCTCTAACCCATGAGGGCATGGAGACAGGATGTCTGGTACCAGAGACCTGGTTCTAAAACATTTTAAAGAAGTCAAAAAACAGCTTTTAAGCGATTATTAACAATGAAATAAATATCTACTTTGAGTTTATTAAGCAGAGGTGTATGTCATCAGTGTGGCAACTTCATTCTTAGTTTGTTTCATATCTATAACATCCACTTTGCTCAGACACAGTGGCAGTGGTTCTTTTGAGCTCTGTTCTTTAAAGGTGAGGCTTCCACGGATGCTTGGATTAGACTGGGAGTGGGGAGTCTTGAGGTTAAGTCAATGATCTGAGCTCCTTATCATATTCTTAGGTAGTTGCTTCAGTGTAGATGGGCATATTGTGCCCACTGCCATCGAGGAGTCTACCTGTTATCTTACTTGTCTAATGAACATCCACATGAAAGCCAGAATCTTAGGTTTCCCAGCAGATCACTGCATTGTATATGGTTTATGTTATTCCCATCAGCTGTCAGTGGTTTTATTGTTTTGGCACAATTTTTCTCTGGTCATTTTCAAAAGAAGGCCTTGGAGTAAAAAAAAAATAAACTATCCAGATCTCTTCGTCTGTTAGCTCAGTGGTTTATATGATATGTAATAACTTTACATCCAGTTTCACTAGAACAATAAAACGTGTCCAGTTAGTTAATATAGAATTTTTGCTGACTGAACAAACTGACTGATTACGCTCTTTCCAGCTGTTTCTTCTGTAAACCAAATCATTAACTTCAGGTAAACATGTTCCGCATAATGGAAGTTTTGATTTTTATCCCTGCCAGGATTAAAATAGCAGATTTTCAGCACCTGACATGGCCTATGACTCAGGGAACGTCTTCCGATCGACCAACGTTCACATCTTTTCATCAAAACCATCGTGGGGTTTCGCACCACTTTATGTTTAAGATGATTATATAGATGCAATAACTTTGTCTGTAATGCACTGATGGTCAAAGGTGCCATGTGTAAATATTTGGTATGGAAATAATAATTTAAGTCATGTGAGTAAATTATTGCATTTACTTTGTCCGCTTTGTTCTGTTACAACTTCCAGACGGCGCGAGTCACACATCTGGAGGTTCAGGCTCAAATAAACACACATGGGTAATGTTTTTGTAAAGAAATGTGACAGATTGTGAAATATCAGATTTCTATCAGTGTTTTTAATGTATATATATAAACAGGAAATAATTATCCACTGAGACAAAAAAGAAAAAAAGATTATTTTTGGTGTTGTGTTTATCTTAGCGGCACATTTTAACTTTTCATACTTTATGCTCTGCAATATTTACAGGCATCCAAAAATAATATATTACAACAACTGATAGAGACAGTGTTGTGGCACACTGTGTTTTATTGGAACCTCTCATTTCTATAATAAAAGTGTGCTACTCTATGAAGCAGAAATTCCTGAATAATGTATTTTTGCAGCATTAAATAGTCTAACCAAATTAACATATAAAATGTATAAAGATGCACATTAAAACTTACAATGTTTTCTTGCTGATGTTTTGAATGTATTTATTTATTTTTTGACAGTTTTAGTGCTAGTACCATATTTCTTATAGTGATTACTCTTAACATGACTTTTTTTGTATTGTAAAAAATGCCAGCTCTTTATTGGCCCAGAGTCTGTAAACAGTAAATTAAACAACATTGTAACAGAAGGACACTGAGACACCTGGAAGATGCAAAAGTAGCATAACCAAATTGAGCCAAATATCAGCTGGTCTACACCTGCAGGAGTGCTGTTGATTCTCTTACTGACCCCAAACTTTGCAATATCTTCAAAATGAAGCATTAACTACTCAAACGCTGGTAACATTTTAATTAAATTAATGTAGCAATTGTCTTTAAAAAAAAAAGAAGAAGAAGAAGAAGAAGAAGAAGAAGAAGAAGAAGAAGAAGAAGAAAGGAAATACATGAATGTTTTCAATATTAAATTAATATATATATTTTAAAGGAAAACAGAAAAGCTCAAATTACTGGACAAACTGGGCTAACTGCAGATTAGCTAAATTAAAACAGGGTTTGTCATGCTAAAAACACCTACTGCTAACTGTACAACAGGTGTAAAGGAAAGTGTGATGTGATTACACTTAAAGGAAAAACCTCAGCTTGAATTAAAGTAACTGTCATGTATGTCTATAAAATAATCTAGTAGCAGGTTAGCTTAGCATAAAGACTGAACAGCAGCCTAGCTTACCAATGTCTTAAAGTACAACTGCTGCTAAAATTAACCAGTTAGCAGCTGAATCCTTTGTTAAAGACAGTTAAGGGAAGGCAAGAAGTGATTACGTCTGGTAACAATAGAGGTAGCTGTATTTAAAAAAGTAATATGGGCTACACTATATGACATTTTGTAATAACATAATTTTTTTAATGGCTGTTTTTGTTTTCTTTAAACAAACAATATATAATGTCTTAATAAACTATATTTTAAGATGCTCTAGCTTGGCTGTGGCCACTATTTCCAGTATTTCCAGTCCATGGTTTGCAGTTATGGTGTTTTGCTAATAAAAAGAAATTAGCATCGTTGTGGCTTCATCTAGTGGACAAAAAAAAAAGAGTAAAAATGTTTGTGTTTTGCCAGAGAAATCCAAAACTGCTGTTCATCAGTAATGCTGTTTAATAGTTTGATCACGTTTTCCAGTAAGCTTTAGTGCTATCAGGTTTTATAAAGTGCTCTCACAGCAACCTTTTAACCTTTTTTTACATCTAAATTTTATTTGATAAAGCTTGAGTGCACTTCTCCAGGTTGAAAAGTTTCCACATAGTCAGCAAATAACTCTGTTTTACCTAATTTATAAGCAAAAATATTAAACCCCTTTGCTAGTTTCCCAACTTCAATTTAAAGAAAATAGTTTAGACATCTTCTTCTCTGTTATAGAAAGATAAATATTTAACTCTTCCATGATGGGTTGTCCAGTTTATACATTAATTACTTCAAATAGAGTGAGAAGCAGCTAATTCTATAATTAGATATGTCAGATTTTTTTATTCTATACACAAGAGAAGGCTCCAAGATTGACACAATACAGAGTAAACACGGGTCTTTAGGGGGACATTTGTTGCATATTCAGCTTCAGTTCCAGCACAGAGAGCTGAGATGTACCTGCTGCTGGACAGTTTGCAGGGTGAAAGCAAGGTCAGCAGACATGTGGAACTAGTGCCATCTTCCATGGGTGGGCTGTGTTTCTCTGTGCTGGAGGTCGGATGGGGAGGGAGAATGGATGGGATCAATATGTGACAAACAAATTGGTGTGCGGATGCAATAACTGACCCCGCTTCAGTCTAGAGCCACATTGAGTCCTTTGCTTCACAGACAATAGTGGTGGAGGATCTCAACATCAGATTAAGCCTGCTTTTGCCCTAACTGGGTTCAAAGGTCAAGTGGCCCATTGTCTCCAGGGACTGCGGATATTAAACAATGTACACGTCCCCTTAGAAAAGAGCTGCAATTAAGAGGGAAGAGAGGAGGGTGAGGGGGAAGGAATGCGTGCGATGCTCACTGAGGGCCTCGCTGTCAGTCTCCAAACAACAAGGTGAGATATAAAAAAAAGGGGGGAGGCGGGTTTGAAGCGGCTGCTCGGAGCAGCCTCGAAGGACAAAAGAGTGGAATGCAGCGTCTCTAAAGAGGAGGCGTTTCTGCTCTGTGTCTCGCTGTGGCAGATTTGCTGTGAGATGGAGAAAAATATTTGCTGGAGACACAAAGACGGGTGTAAATCGAGTGCAGGATTCAGCTGCTGTTATCAGAGGAGGGGGAAATAAGTGGGAACTCATGTTTTTTTCTGACTTTTCTGTGATGTTAAATGTTTCACACATGCCCAGAGTGCAGTCAAGAGGAACAGAGAGTTAAAAAGGGGTAAGGACAGAGATCTGGAAACAGATATTTACAGAAGTACGGAAAAAAAAACATCAAAGAAATGTCAGACAAGCACGGCAAAAACAGAGAAAATACTTTCCCCTTAAATATTATCCAGCACGTGCCTCCCTTGTTTGCTTTTAGAAGTGAAAAGTCCTCTCACCTTGACCTCTGTGTTTACTCTGGTAAACGCAGCTTGTTAGAGGCTTTATGGGGGAAATCCTTTCTGTGGAGTCGGATGGCAGCAAAGCCCCGACACAAGAGGGAATTCACTTCTGTTGGTCAAGTAAACTCTGGGAATTGCTCTTCCTCAGACCTCAGAGGGCATGAATTTAATGCTTTTTCCAGGTCTAGATACCCTTCAGTATCTAATCAACAGCATTTCAAAGACTGCATTTCAACTTAAGCAACATCTTTGAAATATTTTTATCGAAATCCTGTTTAAAATACAATAAAAAAAAGCGGAAAATTGCTGAAATAAACATGCATGTATTGTGTTTTTATATATTCTGTCCTAGCTGGTTAAGGTGGAAGCTTACATATTATTTAACTGGTTATGTATGGTTGCCTTTAAGATTTATACTCACCATAACAAGCGTATAGTGTCTTGTGCAGTTTTATGTTGCAGTCTGCATTTAAGTTTTTCAACTTTTGCTTAAAAGTCTAAGTTTATTTAATTCTTTTTAGTCTTCTTTTTTCAGTCTGACCTTCAACAAGTACATTCTGTAGGATATATATATATATATATATATATATATATATATATCCTACAGAATGATATTATCAAAATAACTATTTTGATAACTCCTTTGACAGCAGTCTTAGCGGAGATGCTCTAACCTTCCTCTCCTCAGCCACCTCCTCCAGCTCTTCTGGGGTACACTGCGGCATTTCCAAACCAGCTGAGAGATGTAATCTCTGCTGCATGGAGAGGTCCTGCTCCCAGTAGGACATTCCCGAAACACAGCTTATAAGAGGTACCCAGGAGAGATCATGTAGTCAGGCGTCTGAATCACCTCAGCTGGTTCCTTTCAACTGTAATTTTAGACACTGGTCTCAGTATCTTGAACAGTCTGCTGCACAGTATACAGGATTCTGCCTCAGTGGACCTTTTAAAAGAAATGCCAAAAGACATATTTCCGCCTGGCTTTTCCTCAAACATCATCATTTATGACCCTTAACATTGCAATCAGTGCATTACACACTTTTATCCCATCTCCAATATTACAACCACAAACGGGAAAAACTTATCTCAGTGACTGCAATTGAGATAAGCTGATGCTAATAGGTAATAAAATTTAACCACAAAATGAAGCTTTTTAAAAAACAGGCAAACTGGACCTTCAAAAATGCCAGATAAAAGCTGGGATCTGAAGATGCAGGAGAGCTGCTTGGTCCAGAGGGAGAGTGAGGGTAAGGTGATCCTCAATTACTCAACCTGGCACACCTGAGAAAGAGGGAGAAGAGGAAGAAAGAAGGAAGGAAATAAGGAACTAAGGGCACAAGGCGGGGGCGTGTAACATCCTAAAGTCTTAAACTGATTTTTATATTTCTTTTCAGTGTCTGACTGTTTTGATTAATAAGCTTTGCAATTGTTTGTCACATTATAAACTAACCAAATTCCACTTTAGACGTATGCATGTTGAGTTGAGTTTCAGAGTTGACATTTCATTCAGTCATGAAATACTTGAGTCAAAGCTCCATTGATATTCAGCTGATACAATAACTACCTATGAACACAAAGTTCATTACTCTCACATTAATTTAACAGTAGTGGGATTGATATTGCCTACTGGGGCTTTAGTGAGCGAGTGTACAAATACTGAAACACTGAAATTTAATTAGTGTGGTCCTTTGGCCAGTTGCACACCTGGAGAAAATGGATTAAACAGGTGGGAGCAGCTCAATTATGAAGACAGGTGTGCATTGTAAAATGTGTCTTCTTAAAAGCAAGAAAACCTCTCAGGTTTGCACTAAAAATTGTGATAAGCATACAGAATACACTTTAAAATAATTCAGACAAGTAACATAAATTCCTGTTTCAGTTGTTCTAACAGGAAGTTAAATAACAGAACATTCAGTGAATGTTCTGTTATTTGAGTGAATGGGTTAAATGCAGAGAGTAATTTCCCTACAAGGGATTAATAAAGTATACCAAAAAAAAAAAACCAACTCCTTTTCCACATTTGAAAAAGTTACAAATAGAAAACAATCAGGTGTAACCTGCATCAGCTGGAAGGAGTCTCCACTTTATCTGTTTGTGCACTGAGCGTGATCTTTGGGACAATGACGTCCATCAACACCAGGTTAAAAGATGAAGTCATTTTAGTTTGCTCACTAACAATATGAAAGTATTTCAGTGTGACGACATGTTTCATTTACAGTGTGCAGACAGATTTACGCTGTGCAAGCTGCTCCTCACATGTAGCATCAATCAATCAATTACTGCACGAAACATCTTGTTCTCCAGATTTGAGATAATTTATTTAAAGGTTGTAACTTATTTCTTCTGCACATTATGCAGTAATGACGATACTGATAGTTAAGTTAGTAAGTTAATTTACCACATTGTTAAATGACTCTTTAATTGAATAAGTGTTGGATCTGCTCCTGACTGTGCTTCCCTTTAAATTTAAAAGGCACGGGTCAAACACCGGGGAAAATATCTGACGATACCAGAAACAGCTGTCAAAACATTAATTACAGCACAGGTTTTTTTTCAAAAACTGTTTAATTGTATTATTTTTTCTTTGTTGCTCTTGTCTTATTGTCATATTTTGATCTCAAATTCAAATGCCTCAAAATTATTTCAATTTCACAGGTCTCAGGAGGATTAACTTTTGTCATATGCATTTAGCTTCTCTTTTAGGGCTTAGGACTTGGCAATATTTGAGTTTTGGGACTCCACATTGTAATAATTTGGCACTTACAGCATGTAAATGTGTTTGTATTCATCGATTAATACCTGCAGTCACTGCTCTATAGGCTCAAACAAAATAACTTTGGTTTAGTGACTTCCACTGTTCCCCATCTGAAAGCTCAAAGCCCTCTCTGTCTCTCATTTTTCCTCGCTGTAACCCCTCTCTCGATTTCTTCTCTCTCACCACATGTACTTTGGATACACATGCTATATTTCCGCGCTTTGAACAGGAACCTCCAGTTGCATTCCCATACTCGATCTTTCTGTTCCTATACAGTCTGTGGCCTCGGGTGAAGGTTTCATGAGAGGGCAGCGGGCACGGAGCCACATATTTTAACATTTTAAAGACCTGCGTTATCCACAACACCTCATTCTAGTTACGTTTTATAGACGTTGGAAGAGTCTCGATACCATCCTTCATCTCTGTGATGCACCTGAGGGGAAGAGGATGTGAGCCAGAAGGGGTGTGTCTATAAAGGAAAGACAAACAGCAGGAGCAACAGAAACAGAAAAGGAACAAGAAAAGGAAAATAAATGAGAAGATGTGTGTCAGAGAGCAGGAAGGGAAAGAAGAATGGGATGACAACCGAGGGAAAGTGAACAGAGATAACGTGACAAACAAGTAAGGAAATATGAAACTGAAAGAAAAAATGGGAGAGTGTGAGTTTTGAAGGGAAAACAGACAGCTCTGTGTCGGAGAAGTCATAAAGAAAGGAAGCAGTTTAAAGTATGAAACAGTCTTTCTAGTGTTACTTCAGCAGTAGTAAGTGAGGCCACAGTGCTGCTTTGAGCTAAATGTCCAGGGGAACATGAATGTCTGCACTGAATTTCACGGCAATCCATCCAATAATTGTTGAGATACCTCATTTCGGGCCAAATACGTGGACCGGCTGGTAGACTGGTGTTAGGATCTCTGCAATAGTTGAATTGAAGCCGCAAGGGCCAAGATACCCAGAATGTAATCCCTAGTACAGAGAGCTGAAGTGAAACCAGAACTTCCGTCCTCTGTTCCAAATATAAGAAAGCCTCATTCAAAATCCCGTTGATGTTAATAATAAAAAAGCCTGGGAACAGATCCTCAGCAGTGCATTTGAAACTGATGGGAGAAACTTATTCCAGGATAAAAATACCCCTTACCACAGGGCACGAGCGGTCACTGAAGGGTTTGATGAGCATGAAAATGATGTGAATCATCAATCATCTTTATTCGCTAGATTAAATCCTAACCAACCACCTGTGGGAGATTTTGGATTGATGGGTTAGAGAGGAGCTCCGATCATCAAATGAGAAAGAAGGGAATGTCTTTTAAACGCCTTCCAAAGACACCTAACCCTGGTTTTCTTCATCGCTTGCCTGCTTTGTGAGAATTGTGCAAATATGAATTAGTAAAAAAAACTTCTTGCACTGGTAAAAAAAAAAAAAAAAACTGTGCTGACTGACACCTAACGAGGAGGCCCTTCCTCTTGTGCTGGTGCTAGGAGATATATCAGCATATATCTATGTCCTCCAAATTGGTGGCTGGGCATGGGGCAACCACAGACTCTGTACTAGATTTGAGCCAAATAGTTGACTACTTCTGATGAAAGCCTCCAGCAGATGGTCAGGTGATACATGGAGAGATGCTAACTACTGGTGCCTTTAAGCCCTCTGGAAAGGAAAGAGGACTAACTGATCTAAAATGCAGTTTTCTGTTACATTTTGGTGCACAATCACTTTTCTTTAAAAATGCAAAACAGTGTTTTTATATTACTGGAAAACTACACGTTTCTGTTAGCAATGTCATGCCACGACTACCAATTTCATTTCATGAGGCTGGTGACGTGCAAAGGAAGACCATGTCACTTTCTGAACATTGCAGCGCAGGCGTTTGGCATGATTTCTGAGTGTTTCAATATGGAAAGCAATTCAAAATAACATGCTTAACTTGCTCAAAAAGACCAAGGGAGAAAAGAGTTACAGAGGCAGTGAGCCTAGAATTCACATCACTTGTTTCACCAGTAATGTATTTTCTAGCATATGCTATAGTGAAAAATAGAAACCATAAGTGAAATAAAATTCTGACTTGGTTGAAAATCAATAAAACTAGTTTTGTGTGTTCTCAGTCAGACCGTTTCAAACGCTGTGCCCGCAGCTTGTAATGCTGGATTTCTGTTGTAAGTTAGCACCAGAGATAACGTGGATGACATCGAGATGCTGCGTGAACTCTTAATAAATGAGCTGACCTTTGGGAGGTAAATCAGCCTCTTTAACGAGGTTAAAATGGGGGCAAAAAGTAAGACCTTGTAATCTACATCAGTAAATCAAAGGGTGAAGTCTTTCCTTAAGGTTAAGGTTAACGTGAGTCAGTGTATTGTTCTCCAAAAAGATGTAAACACAGCTATATGCGTGTGTGTGTGTGAGAGCTCCCTGTCCCTGTTGCAGAGCCTCATCAGCCAGAGTTACTTTTTAGCGGGTGTTCCCTTCTTCTCCTCTCCGCAGCCTTTTACTGTCACACAGGGATCTAAATGATGAGGACACGCAGAACACGCAGATGTTTGCAATATCTCTCTAATATGAACTCTCTCATACGGACGCACCTGGCTCTGATTTGTCTAAGATAGAGCATGTAGTGTGTGCACTTGACATCAGTTTTTATGTGTGCAGAAAGATACTTTAAGGAAAGGGGAAAAAAGAGGTGGAGGGCAGGAGGGGGTTGTAAGTAAAAACAGAGGAGCTGTCGCTCACATGCCCGACACAGGATGATAATCACGGCCCTGGCTGCTTTTGTACATGAGCAGCTTTGGTTTTGGGTGACAGCGCTGGCAGTGTTGTTTTACAGTCAGTCTGCAGTTGGAAATAAAAACCAGACGAGGCGGACTCCGCGGCCAAAATCAGTCCCCCCGGTAATTAAAAGTGCCTGCTGAGAGCTCTTTACTACACACAGCCAGATCACTGATCATCACTGCACGATCACATCAAAAGGAAATGACACAGGACACAAGGCGAGCCATTAGTGAGTCGATTTCCCCCAAAAGATCACAG
This sequence comes from Haplochromis burtoni, assembly GCF_018398535.1. Taxonomy (NCBI): domain Eukaryota; kingdom Metazoa; phylum Chordata; class Actinopteri; order Cichliformes; family Cichlidae; genus Haplochromis; species Haplochromis burtoni. The sequence continues at coordinate 453,061 of NW_024582532.1, read as the reverse complement.
GCAGTCATTGGGTGGTTGATTACCTACAGATTGTCTGTTCTTTCTCCTCCTTTCCACTGGAACGCACATATTTTTATTTTTTTTAAATGCCTTCTGTTGTAAAACATCACAGGGGTCAGCTGTTTAATGCCCCAATGATGTGATTTGATGCATCATCAGTTTTGCCCATATTTCAGTTAAACTGGATTTACTTGCACTAAATTCTTAGAATATGAAAATGCATGTACATCATCTTTAGTTTAAGCACGTTAAACTTTATGATGGTTTATGTATGTATGGCTCCCCTTCCACTGCATACTCCACTGTGTGGTTACATCAAGCAGCAACGAAGCCTCGTCGACCACAAAATGCAGTCCCCCGAACAGCCGCTTGAGCCTGACTCCAAAAGCGAGGCTATCAAAGACTCTAATATTTAAAACTGCAACATTAGAGCCGAAATAACCATGTTTATATCCTGGTTCCTAAAAAACGTTCCGGCTTCTATGGCAAGGTTCTCCTTTCATATCAACTTTAGAGCTGGGGACTTCAATTATGGGCAAAATCTCAAGTTTTTTGCCCATAAAGATAGTACTTGACAACCTCCCCTGTACCCTTAATTATCGGTTTTGACACATCAATATATAACTAAAGGGGGAGCTATAAGGAACTAATTGCTCATAGGTCCTCTATTAGAATAGGGTTTTGCTAGCTAGCTAGCTAGCTGGTAGATTTTGAGGCTATTTAAGCTACAACATGTAGAGGTTCTAAAATCAAATAATGCAGAATTCTTCTGCATTGCAGATAAAAATTAAAGGAACCTAAACAGAAAACAGGATCAAAGCACATGCAACACAAGTGCATGATAGAAATCTGCAACTGTTAGCTTGCTAGCTTTCCTTTTCTCTACATAGCCAAGATGGCACCTGCAGAGGTTTGCAATTTGAAAAACATTGCATTTCTTCTCTTATATATACATATATATTATATATATAACACACATATATATATATATATATACATATATATATATATATATATATATATATATATACATATACATATACATTATACATATACATATATACATATACATATATACATATACATATATAAAAAGTACAAATGTGAAAAATAAAAGCAGACTGAACCCTTTAAAATCATACAAAAGAATTTCATTACCTTCATGCACAAGTCCAACATTTGACATTTGGACAAAGTTATGTAAACTTAACTACAGTATAGCCTGTTCTTCTATATGAAAGTCCGATATTCAGGGATCCCCCTGTCTGAACACCTTGTTAAATGAGTTGCAGGTGCAATCAACAGGAGTTTGAAACACTTTCAAACCCACAATCTCCCTCCTTACTGTAATTTATTCCCCTTAAAGAACTGTGGGGGTGGGTGGGGGGTTGAGTCTTTAGGTCAATAAAAATCAGAAAAGCAGTTATTGACTTTGAAGCCCTTTGCCGTTTGAGGGAAACCCAAAACCGGGCCGATTGTGGCGAGCCAGTGCGGTTGAGGCCGTAGAGGAAATGCAGTGTGACACTAACAGGCTAAAGGAGGAAGTGTTGATGGACTGAATTAAACAAGCAGGCGAAAGGGGGCCGAGGGGGTGGCGGGTGGGTTTTTGTGGGGGCATGACACTAATGTTTTCCATTGACAAGACGGAAAAGCCCCGCTGCCATGCCACACACACACACACACACACAGCCATAAATTCATGCATTTATTCACAGGGAATATCCACTGTGAGCTGCCAGCGGGGGCACTTTCCCATGCATACTTTAAGGAACACACAGATCCAAACATTCAGCCTGTACCAAAAAGTGAAAGATCCCTCCAATCAGCGAATTCAAAGTTTCCCAGAGAGGTTTGATTAAAGTCTAAAAATGCCCATTCCTCACTTAGATAGAAGGAAAACAATAAGGATTCAAACATATTTCAGGCTACTGTGACTCAGAGGTGCACAATCTGTCTGTTTCCAATTATGGCTTTTAAGCAGTTTGAGGAAACGTGTGGTAACTTCAAGAGGAAATATTTTACATGTCACGGATGTAATAGAGGAGCATTGTACTCTGTATAAACTGCTGGATCTGGGTTTTATCTCCAGAGAAAAATGCAGCAGTGAAAACAAAGAAGAAGTAAATGGGGAGGGAGTGTTGACGGGAAAACAAGCAGATTGTACTTGCTCTTTTAGTAATCTAACAAATGTACCAAACAGAGAGGATAAACTATAAGATAATTAAAAGCAAGTCATTTACTAACATTTCAACATGACCGTGTAATAAGTAATGGATTCACAAAAGGGCAGAGTGGAAAAGCTTACGTATTTTAGGCTCAAGGCCACTTTGAAGACAAAGAAATCAGTTTTATAGGTTTACATTTAAACTGCAGCAACTTAAAATACTTAAAAAAGGATTTGATACCATGTAACAGCTATATAAAATGAGTTAGAGAGTTGACAGTAAGTGTGTAAATCTGTGGGACTGCAAATAAGATTATAGGTCTCTGGTTTGGTTTAACAAAGAGCTGATTCATACTAATATTGGCATTTTACTCACACCGCAAACATGCATAAGGGGACATCTGCATGTCTTCAGCGGCGTATCAACAAAGGATAAAAAGATCCATCCATGGTTGTAATATGTTTTAATAATGGGCATGTGAAAGAGAAAGAAAAACAGAAATTATAAAAGAGTAATAGAGCAATTACTTGCTCTAAAGTGATCTGGAAAAGGTGTAAGCTGGAGATATAATTATGGCTACCCTTTTAACTATAAAAGGCTTGGGGTTTTGTGCTCTTGTACAATATCTATCTCTTTCTACGAGTATATCTTTGAGTATCAGGTGGAGTTGTGACCAGGTGATCCTCAGGAGCTTTATAGCTGCCCAATAAATCTGCACTATCCTTTGTCCTGTGTCTGTTTCTCTGAGGAAACAGGAATCTTCTTCTGGAAATTATTTACCTGCCTGCTCAATCTCCACTGCCCATCTCCTCACTGGCAACAGGGGGGTTGATTTTGTTCATTTTGCTCCAAGTAAGACAGCAAAATCTGACAAGCACAATTCAAAGACCCATTTAGAATGACCTCGGCCTAATCATGTTAATCCTGCCTCTCCTCTCCCGCAGTGCTATGTCCAGTGTTTGCCTAAATACAACAAATTATCTTTTTTTTTCATATTTGTTTATCATGCTACCATTTAACATTGTTTTAAATTAAAATAGGTTGTTTTACTTGAAAAGACTGGATCTGAATCAGTGTGAAAGTGCAGTTCCTATAAAGACCACTAGAGGGTGGTTTCAAACAAATGGCCAGTCACCATAGGCCAAAATGTTAAACCCCCCAAATTTAAAGCAGAAATAAGTGTGTTTACAGCCTGGTACAAAGAAAAGTTTTAATCTGTTTAGCAACTTCAAGGTCATACTGGTAATACTATTTTTAAAAAAGAAGAGCAAGTTTATGTTTTATAGATATTTTATAGATCAACATCATAATGTATAAGTGCAGCCTGCAGCTATGCAGTCATCAGTGGTTGTGGCTGCTTCACATTGACTGAGCATTTCACAGGCATCTTCATTAGGACACACATTGGGACTAAATGTTACTCATGAGTTTCCTGGATAAGCTCCTGAACGAGAAAGGCTGCTTTGGCAGTGTGGAGATGAGCATTAGCATAATCAGCTGCAAAGTGGAGAAACAGCACAAGTACAGGTTTGACCACTTCACCCCTGACCATTCAGATTTGCAGCAAAAGTAAACAGCTTGAGTCAGTCATGTCACGGTGTTTTTTATGGGTTCTGAGACCCTTGTTTGAGAATGTGCCAAATTTAACCAATATTTATATACAGAAATATGGGATGCAGAGATGTTTCTGATGTCACTATAAAAAACTGAAAGAATAATGAAGAATTGATGGATACAGTGTGCATTGTAGGTTGTAATGATGATGAGAGCCACATAGAGGGTTGAAGGGGATGTGAAAACTGGTTTCCAGAGGGTTAGAAATGTGGTCGGTCGTTAAAACTCTACCATTTCTTTTATGTTTTCTTTTCCCCGACATTTCGTGTGTCGGCAAAGGGAAAAAAGCACTTTGGAGGTTTGAAGGAGGGAGCTGCAGCAGAATAAAAAGTGTGTTTTTACTCATCAAGCTGTTAAAATGAAACAGTACCCTGAGTTTTAGTCTTTGGTACAAAGCGCACAAAGTGAAACCAGAACTTCTGTGTTATGTTCCAAAAGTAAGAAAAGCTTGTTCAAAATCCTGTTGACATTCATAATAACACAGCTAAAAATCCAGCTTTGAACCAGCCTTCCTCCAGAGTCTGTCACACATCTGATTTCACAAGTTTAGGAGCTGTGTTGTTTTGAAAAACACTCTAATATTGTTTAGTTTTCACAGGTTAATGCCACATGATGATGGCAAAGATTACAAAATTACTGAGAAATATTTGTGAAGCCTTTCTGAAGATGATGAGGTTTTATATAATAAGAAGTAGGCAAGCTTTTCCCTGGGTGGAATTAAGGCTGGTTTCCTAATTCAGTTTCCGCTCACATTAAAGGAAGGTGAAACTGATCTTTTTCTTTTTTTCTTTCTTCATGTTTAGGGTGAAAGGCCGCTGCTTTATTGTTGTCACATTCACAAATACCTCTTTTCTAACATAATATGCATGCTCTGCCATCTTGAAGCCGAAAAATGTAACTGTTTTATCTATAGCATTAAACTTGGAAATACAAAAGAATGTGTGATAATGAAATATCATACTGGAAACGTTCACATGAACGCCCACTCGGGTTGTAAAAACTCAAAAAGTTTTGAGTTGACATTTAGAGAAAAAAGCAGATGAAAATAAAGATATTGTTAACAGTAAGAAAATTTGGGTTAGTATTGCAAATTCTTGTGTTGCAGCCATGTTAAACAGCTACGAGTGATGCTTAAACACTGAGCAAGAAAACTCATTGGTCATAAAAACACAGCAAAGTTTCCCAGCTTGGTAAATCGGACCACCTGAGGAACGTCTGAGTGCAGGTTCAGTGGTTAGACACACACTGGCCTGCAATCAGCAACTAAACCATAACTGGCACAAAGCAAGTTTAAAGATTATACAGATCTAACTTGCTACAATATAATAAAATAACAATGTCCAGATATGAACAGTAAGAAAAGACAAATGTATATATATGCAGTGTAGCAGCATTAGGAATATGAATATATGGTATGTTATATATGAGTTGGATTGTAGGATTTTTGTGGTAGTTTAATGTACTTATGAGACAAACATCGAGGAAAAAAAACCTTCTTTGTATTCTTCTTCTACAGAGAAAAACTTAAAGTGGGTAACTTACACAGGAAATCTTATATGTATGTAGTTATGCAACGTAAGACAATAAGGGACAAAAACATTAACCTAAGTGTACTTCTTTTGTCCGTACGTCTATGAGAGAGAATGCAGATATGTGTGCAGGTTTTATTAGGTTTTAAAGTAAGTATGAGTGAAGGACAGAAAAGCAGCGTGAGAAGAGAGGAAAGAAAACACTGCACACACAAAGCCCATGATTATGAAATAATACGAATAATATAAATAACCAAAACAGTGAGGGAGAGCATTGGCAGACCGGGTGTTTAATTTAGTTTTAGTGAAAGAATGATGTGCTATTCTTCATATTTAGAAACACCTCGGCACATTGCAATTTAGGCTGCAGAGGCTCCGCATGTGATGCCAGACCGCATAAAGTTTACTTCTGTAGATGAAAGATGAGAGATGAAAGCGAGGCAATATTTCAAATCAAATCAATTGATCAAAGTTCCCTTTAATCCTGTTAATGAAAGCTATTAAAACTGAGCAAATCCATGACTTGAAGTGGAAGCTTGTAACTATGAAGTAGCCCCAGAAATTGTGCCGCTGCCTGCGGGCCGACCTCCAGAAATCTGCAGCTGACTGACGAGTTTATCAAGGCTCGATGAGTGAGCGACCTCAAGTAAACCTGCTTTATTAGACGAACGCACGCGTGGTGGGAGGTCCGTCTGACTTGGTGTTAATGCTCATAAAGGCTGACCTCTCTCATGCCATGTGCCTCCCAAATCCAGATATGAACAGTGGCTTACAGATGAAACCAGGCTTTCATCACAGCATGCACACAGAGAGAGGCTGATTTACAGGAGCTGGACGGCAGGAACTTAGAGCATCAAAGAAAAACAGACAAAAAGGCAAAAAAGTTAATTAAATAATTGGATTTTGTGATTAAATTCAGTGTTGGATAATAATTATAGTGGCGTGAACAAAATTAATAGTCTGTTTGACATTTGAAAAATGTACAAAGAAGGAAAGTTGTGCTGATAATGTAACGAGCAGATTAGAGTAACAGGAATTTAAATCAACTTTTTATTATTGCTAAAGCTCATTAAAGTACATTCAAATGAATGGTCGACCGTGACTGTATATGTTTACAAATGGTCTGAATTTATTTCCCCAAAACTATAATAAAATACTAATAATAAAAACATAAATAAAAACTTTCAGTATTTGTTTTTGTCAGCAAAAAACAAACAAACTGGAGAGAAAACATAAAGTACTCACAACTTTGGAAGAAAATTAAAAGAAAAAAAATAGATACATTATTTTTTAAAACGTAATTATTATTAATATATAAACAGAGCTCATTTCTAGCTTTAATTCTTATTGTATTACCAGCCAATAACATTTGTTTTAGAAAAAAAATAGATGCTAAGCTCAAACGCTAATCTGAAACATATTTTTTCTAAACTTCATGAACAGCTTAATTTTTTTTACTTATGAAAATCAACTGACTTTATATATAATAATACAATTTAATTGTTGTAAGCTTTCACTGCAAAATGTGTAAAATAAAAGATTTAATTTAAATGATTAGTTATGTTTTATGAAGACTTTTGTGAGATTTTATTAGTTTTCTCACATTTGTCCAATTTATGAAGGTCAAATAAACGCATCTTCTACACTTCTGCATTTAAGATGAAGCGACACTCAAAACTAAAAATTCTTTTACACAGATGCTCTTTAACTTTTACTACCATCCATCAAATCTGCAGTTTATAGAGAATAAGCCACAAACTCCAGGTGATGATTCCAGTGTTTCAACCAATAAAATGCACATGTAACAGTCTGGAAGTGAAACCAGGAGTTACGTTTTTCTGATAAAGTACGGCTCGGTGCGTCTGAACAAAATGATGGTTATCGCCCTCACCGACACGGGATCAGAGCGCTCCGGTGGCAGTGACCCCGGCTCCCCTCTTTCACCTTTAGGTGTTGATTGCTTTGAGAGCCCTCCGTCTAGATCGAGGGCTTTTCCCATGGAGATTAGACGATCTGGTTTAAAGCTGTTTCAACAGGTCGCTTGTGAGGGGTCAGAGGTCAATTACAAAGTAGTGCCTAATGGTAGAAAATAACGTCAATCACCTTAAACGGACGGGTGGCGAGGCTTGTGCCTGACTTTGGGTTGGAATGTGGGGAATCCAGGGGTTAAGCCTGTGGCAC